>NW_005871141.1:4186643-4212769 GCF_000147115.1 Myotis lucifugus | reverse complement strand
TTCGCCAGCGCGGCTGTGGGGCCCTCTGCTTTCTGTAAGGCCAGGTGTATTTTGAATCACAGATGTGATCATTTAAATTAACTAAATTTTCTGTGTGTTTTTTTAAAGAGACATTTATTAGCCTTCAGGGAGCACAGTCTTTGGTTCACTTTCCAGGTTAGAACAGTTGTCCCTCATTTCTCTTTCACACCAAAAACATTGATACATCATCAATAAAAACACAGTGGAAGCAGCCAATGCTACCCTCTAGTTCAGTGGTTCTCAACCTTGGCTGCACATTAGAATCACCTGGGAATCTTTTTAAAATCGTGATTTCTGGGCCTCATTCTCCGGAAATTCTGTTTCTTTGTTACTAATGTTGTGGCCTCACCCCACAACAAAGAAACAGAATTTCCCGAGGATGAGGCCCAGAAATCAGGATTTCAAAAAGATTCCCAGGTGATTCTAATGTGCAGCCAAGGTTGAGAACCACTGCTCTAGTTTTAAGGAGGAAATTAAGTCAGTGAAGATCCTAGATTTCCATAGGATTCTATTTGGAACCCAACTCTATTGAATTCTAAATGTCAATCAAGTGTTTGAGTCCAGATGGCATTGTTAGAGTCAGGGCATGTCTTATCTGGGTTACCAAAGCCATCCCATATTTGCTAGGAATCTTAATTTTGGGATCTAATCTTAAGTGAAAATTTAGGGAAAGCTGTCACAGAAAAAACAAATCTAAATCAATTTCCACAAAACACTATACTGTGTGCAACTAGTCTTAGATAAATGCTCCATTTAAAAGTGTGTTGTGTTATTACAGTAGCCCTGTTAGAAATCTGTTAGAGAAACAGATTTTTGTAATGAGATGCTTCAAATTCTGGATTTGCTGAGCCTAAGCCTATTCCTTCATTAAGAGAGAGAGAGAGAGAGAGAGAGAGAGAGAGAGAGAGAGAGAGAGATAGCTACTTATTTTAGTTAATTTAAGTGGGTTTGGCACATAGAAGGTGCCCAGTAAATGTCTTGAGATTATTTCTTTTTCAACCTAAATGCCTATCAATCAGAAAATGTTAAATCACTTTGGTGAAATTTTATACGCTAATTAAAATTGTTTTGTAAAACTATATTATGTTACATTAAAATACATTATAAAACTATTAAATAATAAATAATATAACTAAACTATTTTAAAACCTGCATCTAGAGTCCTGGCCAGGTGGTTCAATTGGTTGGAGTGTCATCCCGTACACCAAAAAAGTTTCCGGTTCCATTCCTGGCAAGGGCACATACTAGGTTTTGGGTTCGATCCCCAGTCAGAGCTAAGTACCAGAGGCAACCAATCAATGTCTCTCTCTCTCTCTCTCTCCCTCCCTCTCTTAAAAAAAATCAATAAAAATGTATCCTTGGGTGAGAATGAAAAGAAAATAACATAAAATAAAAATCTGTATCTAGAAAAAAATTCACCAAATTATTAATAAACTGTTGTTGAACTATGACTTTTAAAAGTTTACCCTATCTATCTTTCTGTATTTTGGAGATATTTTAATTTACTCAGCAGAAAGCAAATGAAGAAATTCAATAAATAGAAATTGTGAATGGAATTGCACTGGCATGTTGAACTATTATAAACAACCAATGGCTACTTTTATGGTACACGATTGTATCTTACACCTCCACACATATCATAATCACTTTAAAAAACTGCATTAAATCATTGCTGACCTTCAGATATTGTTTATTTTCAATAACCCTCTGTAGTACACCTGGTGTCACTCTTTCCATTTCACAGGTGAGAGAAATCTCAGCACTGGCACACCCAGCTGCTGACTCTGGACTCTTACAGATGCTGACAACCCAGGAGATTCTGCTCACTGGTCGCCCCGTGTACCTGGCTTCACCCTCAGTCAGCCGTCACTGAACTAGCTGTGCGCCCGAGCAGCAGGGGCACAGCCTCTTTGGCGTGTCTCCCCATCTGCAAAATGGGAATGTGACCTCTGCCCTCCCCGACTCACAGGCTTCTTGGAGAATCAACCCACAAAGTGCAGGTGAAAACCTGTTAAATACGTACATTGACGGTATTAAGATGAAAATCGCCAACACTAATGTTGGATACCTATACACTTCATGTTGCTTGAAAGGCGATTGCCACTCGGTAGATGCACCAAAATAGTTCTCCTTTCAACTTCCTTTCTTGCAAGTAAGAAAGCGTTCATGATGTTGTGTGTCCTTCCACACACTTCAGGGCTCGCGGCACTTTAGGGGTCATTTCTTCGCCCTCTGCATGTAGCTCTGATGTGACTCAGCCTCTCCCTGGGCACCTCAGCTGCAAGGGCAACTCTACCTCTTGGGGAACATGTCTCCTTGTCTTCCCGGGTCTGTACAAAACGTCTCATTCTGTTCACAAGTCTAACCACTTCACTAAGCTCCAATAGAAGAAAAGAAAAGCAGCAACTTTCTTTTTTTATCTTGAGAGGATTACGTGTAATCAAATGCTGTTTAGCAACTTATTTCCGTATGTTTTTTCCTTTTCAACTTCCTTCTGCTGGGCTGGGATTGCTCATCTGAATGTCGAATTAGGAGGTCGCATCTTTCCTGGGTTTTCCTTGAGCACTGGTACTCTGCAGGCAAGAATGTTCATTTTTAAATTTTCATGACATCAACATAATCCTCTACATAAACTAGGAAGAGTAGGAAGAAAAACTAGCTTCCTGGGGGTTACTAATGCATTATGGGTAGCAATTTGCAAATACCTGCCTTGAACCTCATAGGATCTGCAATGAACAAACCCTTGCAAAATAATAATGGGAGTGAGTGTCTTCTGGAACATTCCACCTCGATTATATGGGGTAAGAGAAAGTTTAACCCTTTTCGGTCCAACATGGAGGCTGACTCGACAGACCAGGCGCTAGGAGCAGGTCCAACATTGACCTTAAACCGGTTCAACATTCAATCCCGTCAATTAATTTGGACCAGACTGTTTGAATTCCAAAAATAAAATTGGACCACAAAGGGTTAAACCTTACAGGAACAATTACCACCTCGTTCAGCAGGAAAACCTCTCTTGCTGATATCAATTCAGACATAAAAATATGTTGAAACCTAAGTATGAAAAATGTTCAATTTTGCCCATCTTGACTTGGCTTGGTCACTTTAAGCACCGGGTCTTCATTTCCGTCTACGATGAAGAGTAGGACAGCCAAGATGACAGGTCGTGGGGCTCTGGTGGCCAGCTGTGCCAGTGCCCCACCTCAGACAGTGAAGGCTGGAAGGTGGTTCTGAATATTCATTTTGCTGCTCCCATGGCATGAGCCTGCACACATGAGCAGGTGTCCACAGACATGTCACGGTTTCCTTCATAACAAGAAAAAAAGTGCTACTGGGAAGAAAAACTGCCTAATTTAGGAAGCAATTGAATCAGGAAGCAATTCTTGTGGTTGCAGTACTGTTGGCATCGACGGGCTCCTCTCAGGAAGCCAGACCTCAGGTTCCTCCTGGTAGGAGGCATCCGGCCTGGAGAACTGTCCATTGCTTCATGGACCCTGAGGGTAAAGGTGGGCTCTGCTTAGAAAAGAGGTGCTCGCCCAGAATGAGAGGGTTTACATGACTATTTCTCAAGGAAATCTTGGCTGCTGCTAGAGAGAGCCATCCCACAGGGGCGTTCATTTTATCCAGGGATCGCCTGGGGATCATCCCTCGGTCTCCCCAACTCCCCAAGCCCTGCCTTTCGGGAACTCTTTCCTGAGGAGGTCCAGAGGCACTGGCCCAGGGAGGTGAATGGAGTTCCCTGCAGACTCATGGCCGCGTTCCGTGGTGAGTAACCATCCTGGGTTACACAGCCATTTCCCTGCTCTAAGCAGCCAGTTGCAACCTGTCACGGTGCAGAAGCAACTGTCGCTGCTGCCTCTGCATCAGGATGAGCCTCGTGCAGGTGACCGTGCTTGATCAGAGGCTCTGCCTGCTCCTGCTCATTCCTCTCCTTCGCCAGGAGCGGGTGGGGGAGGCCGGGCGGCCAGCGCAAGGGGTTAGCACTGTTTTTCTTTATTCAGGGCATAATTTTACTTAGATACGATTATATAAATATTATTAAGCTAATGTAATAAATCTTATATTTTCCTTTTTCTTTGAATTTCCTAGCATAGTGGTCGGCAAACTGTGGCCCCTTGAGTGTGGCTCTTCCACAAAATACCACGTGTAGGTGCGCACGTACAGTGTGATTGAAACTTCGTGGTCCACACTCAAGGGGCCAAAGAGCCACATGTGGCTCGCGAGCCGCAGTTTGCAGACCACTGTCCTAGCATCTTCCAACACACATAAAAAAATATGAAAACCCTGAGGTCAAAACATAGCCCACATTATCTCTAATAGGCAATTGGCTTCAGACAAGAATGCTGAGACCAATGGTGACCATGGAGTAGGAAAAGATAAATTAACTTTAAAATGTTTTTCAATATCCTACGGAACTGGAAGGACCTGACTTACACAGACTTAAAGGTTTAGGGATGTGCAACTTTCCAATAGAACTTTTCCTCATCTTTTCTGAATATCATTTATGAAGACAAAAGAGAGATCCAAAAGTATGAGTTTGGGGATAGCCGTGAGAATTCTCTCCTTTATGGAAGGAAATGAACTCGGAGTCGGCAAAGCAGGTGACAGGCACAGCTGGCGGGCTGGGCTGGTAATTACGCCTCATATTGAAACCAGAACAGGGAGAGGAAGGTACTGACACCATGGCCCATGTGACAGGTGTGTCAGCTACAATGGCCGTGGACAGGAAGCCAGGAATACATCCCAGGAGAGTGAGCAGAAAGTTGGGCATCTCTCTTGAGTGATGACAAAATGGCTGCCTCAAGGTCAGGACTGCGGTCCTATGAGCAGTGGGGAGGTCCAAGGAAGGTGAAACATCTCCCCAAGTTTAGCAAATTTCCCACACTGGTTCTGGGCCCAGTTTCTCCATCTTTTGGGGCAGCTAATCATCATGGATGCGGACAGCCTGATGCCATGACCCTGCCAACGCCAGGGTGGTAAATGGAGAAGGTAGCCAGGGGAGGGAGCAAGGAACAGGCAGTGGGAGACAGTGGCTGACACAGAAGGGAGAAGATGGGAGTGAAATGGCCCTCTCCCAGGGGAGAATAGTGACACTAAACGGCCAGATCAGATTCTGCTGGTTTCCTTAAACCAGCGGTCGCCAACCTTTCGGACCTCATGGACCACCGGTTGTCGACCGCTGGATCAGAAGACTCCTGCTTGAAGAAACTCCTTGGTGAACACAGGAAGTGTCCATCTCTCCTCCCGCAATCTCACCAATTCTCACCTAGTTGTTGCCTTCTGCTGTGGAGGAGGAGTGTGGAACATCAACAACATGAAGACCTCACTCAGTGACTCCTATGGTCCTGAGAAAAGTTCCTAGATGATCTAGTAACACCATTGTTGACCGGAATGTTTCAAGTCCACAAAACTGCCCTCACTACTATGCACTGCTGTTGCCCAGGCATCTAGACCTTGAGTGATCACTTCCTCTCTCAGGGCCAGAAGCTTCCTCGTTTATTAATTGAGGGAAATGATTTGGGGGCCTCATTAATTTTGAGGGTGTAAAGGGTCTGGAGATCAAGCCCTGAGCAGATTTGAGATGCACTCTTTCAGACTATAATCTCATTGTCACTAGGAGCCTCATCTGCAGCTCCTAGCCCCAACATCAAGCACACAGAGAGAATTAAACAAACATATTTTAAAGAAACGAAATACAGGTGGGACACCTCTCCGGGAAGAAAAGTGTAAAATGCTGGAGAGGACAGTTGTGCAAGAAAACAACAGACACACCTGAATCCTCAATGGCTTGTCCTCCTCTATGCTCTGAAGTCAAACCTGCCTACAGACTTCTCTGGAGCTCTCAGACAACTCACTCGGGATATCAGGAGAGCCTGAAGAGGTTTTATAAGGGCTACAAAGTGATTAAGAGTTAGGATAAAACCTAAGTGAAAAATTGTTTATCAGATGAAATAGAAAGAGAAACCTAACAATGCTTATTAAGTAGATTCCTCCACAAAGGCCCTCAGTCAATGGTCTGTGTAGCCGTGGAGGAAGGAACAAGAGGAAGCCTGGGGGATTTAGCAGCTGAGAATCTGGCGGTACTGAGGGCTCTTAGTGTTGTAATGGGAGCATCCTGAGAGGCTGGGTTGGCTGAAGGGCTCTTCTGTTGAAGGAGTGGGAACAAAATAATGTTCTTTGATTGTCTCAGTTCGTTCCAAAAAGCAGCTTCAGCTACACTATTTAGAAAAATAGACTCTTTTCAATTAAAAATTTAAGAAATACATAAACCATCATAATAGCATTTCCATTATTCCTCTCTAAATACTATGATGGTTTACTCTGAGCAAATGAAGAGCCAACAGTGGGGCCATATGTAAGTTAAATGCACGTTGTTACTTAAGTTTCTCCCGGTTATGAGTTGAGTTTTGTTCCACCCGATAGTTAGATGCTGAAGTCCTAACTGAGTGCCTGAGAGTGTGACCTTCTCCGGGTGGAATCACTGCAGATGTGACTTGTGAGGTTGGGATGAGGTCAGACTGGAGTAGGCGGGCTGCTCCTCCCATGTGACTGGTGTCCTTCTCAAAGGGGGACGTTGGAAACAGGCAGGTGCAGAGAGAAGATTCCGGAACACCCTTGGAGAATGCCAAGTGAGGATCAAGGCCGAGAGCAGACACCTTCACAAGTCAGCAACCCCCAAAGATTCCAACAGACCCCCAGCAGCTGGGGGCAGGGAGGGGGAGAGCTGCAGCCCTCCAGCCCTCAGACGGAACCAGCCCTGCTGACCTTGGGCTCCAGCGTCTGGCCTGTAAAATGGACGCAAACATTGATAATAAGTTTCTATGTTTAAGCCACTCAGTTTGTAGTACATTTGTAATGGCACCCCAAGAGAGGGGTTTCTTAAAAATATATGTTTATTGTTCTCAGAGAGGAAGGGAGATATATATACACATACATACATACATATAGATGAGAGAGGGATTTTTTAAAATAGCATTATGATAATACCACATGATCTCACTCATTTGTGGACTATAAAGACCATTATAAACTGATGAACAAAAATAGATACAGAGACAAAGAAGCATCGAACAGACTGTCAAACTACAGCAGGATGGTCGGGGAGGGTTGGGGAGTTGGTAAGAGATTAACCGAAGGACTTGGATGCATGCATGTAAGCATAACCAGTAGTTGCAAGATACTGGGGGTAGGGGGAGGGCATGTGCCGGGGGGTGTAGGGGAGGCTGGGGGGAGGTCAATGGGGAAAAAAGAAGACATATGTACAACTATTTGTAATACTTTAAACAATAAAATTAAATTAAAAAATATATATGTTTATTGTTTTCAGAGAGAGAGAGAGAGAGAAACATCAATGATAAGAGAGAATCATTGATCAGCTGCCTCCTGCACGCCCCACACTGGGGATCAAGCCCACAACCCAGGCCTGTGCCCTGACTGCGACCTTCTGGTTCATAGGTTGATGCTCAACCACGGAGCCACGCCAGCCAGGCCAAGAGAGGGATTTTAGTTTGATGGGCAAGAGGAGTAAACAGATCAGTACACCCAGCGCCATAAACAATGCAGTAGTGAGAGCCGCCTAGCACTGCTCCCGGATGGGCACCCATCAGCTGCTTGCTTGATAAAAAAAAAGAGTCTGGGACCAGGGTCTGATGCCCAAGCTGCCCAGCAGTGCCTTCCTCAGTCCTCTGAAGTCCTCATCACCTGGGGCACCACAGCCACCGCCCACCCCTGAGAACTGTGCTCAGCACCAGGCGGCTGCCTGGGTTCGAAGGCTCCCCTCCCCCCGGAGTCACCATGGGCAGCGGAAAGGATGGTCTGCGTTACACCCACCCTCCAGGCAACTTGGTGTGAAGGAGCATGTGGTGAGGAGAGTGGCGGTGAGGACAACATAGTCCAGGTCTGTGTGTGCCTCCGGCTTCCCACTGTTCCTCAAGCTCCCGAAAGCAGAGTTCAGCCGAAGCTGTTAGTGCTTGAAAGAGTCAAAAATGCTGTCAAAGTAGAAGGAAAAACAGGAACATTGATTTTGACTAACAATTAGGTTGATTGAACACTTAATCCAGTGATACAAGCTTTCGTTCCGTCTCAAGAACGTGCACCGAATGTCTGACTTTTGTGTGTCCCTGGAATGTGGGTGTCTATGCAAGCTCCTGGAGCCCAGTCAAACCCCCGCCTGGCCTTTCACCTCTTAGCCCCACTCCATAAGGAGGAGAGAAACGCTCCTGGTACTCAGCCCAGGAAGCTGCCCAAGTGCTAGGAGCTGCCTCCACCCTCAAAGGGAACTTGATCCTTCTATCCTTCTACATTTACATTGTGTTTCCCTTTTTCAAACCCAGAATCCCTGAACTGCTTCTGTTAAGCTTTGCCTGAGCTGAGCAGATCCTTGGGAGATGGGAGGAAAGAGCAGGGATTGGGGAAGATGCGGGCTTTGAGTGTCTAAGGACTGAGACAATCATGTCATTACCCCAGTTTCCAGCCCAGTGGCTGTGGGAAGAGAGTGGCCCCGAGTCACTCCCTGTTCTGGGCCACAGGCTCCAGGCCCCAGCCCTTCAGCTGTTGAGCTTCTTCCTGCTCCTCAGGTACCCTCTTACCTGCTGAGCCGGGTGGGAAGGGAGAAAGCCTTCCTACATGTATAGTGAGTTACGCTGTCTTGTTTTCATTTGTCCTGTCATAGCTGATTCATCAGGAGAGTCCAAGGAAAAGTTCTCTGATCCCAAAGGATACAACTTCCCTTCACCAATCAATCTCCAGCCACGCTAATGTAATTATGGATTATTTACCCAGATCTCATCTCCCTGGCAGCTCGCAGCTAACATGTCCGGAGCTAACAAATGAGACGGCAAACCGGCGATTTGTCATTATTGCAGGTCATTAGTTCTGTGTGTGTCTAAACCCGTCTTTTCCACGAGAGCTATCTTTCTGTAGTGCTGGGTCCTGCAGACTTGGGAATCTGGACTTTATTAGGAGGGAAATCACCCAGGTTCGCTTACAGTTTCCCAGACTACACACACACACACATACATACACACACACACACGCACACACATACACACATACATACACACACATATATATATACATACACACACACACACACACACATGCACACCACACTACAAATCTCAAAGGGGCAAATAATAACAAAAAAACTAAATCAAAAAGGTCAACTGATGTCGATTAAAACAGGAAAAGGTTCTAAAGGGCCTGTTTTTAAGATTCGGATTATAACGACACCGAAGTTGACGTGTCTTTCTATCTTGCCATTTTACAGACACAGCCTCATTTGTTACTATGAGCTTCCGCCATCAGACTGTCTTTTTTTCCCCCATCGTCTGTTTTAATGGGAAGTGGAAAACTGCCTGTTGGCTGAGACCACGCCTTAGTCCTGGAGACTCTTGCAAGGAATGTTTCTATCATGTTCCCTCCGGTTTCCTGCTAAGAAAACGTCACTGTGCTGCCCTCTGATGGTTGTCACCATGCAGGTGACAAAGTTGTTGCCACAGCTGGGCTGTTGAGTGAACCCCTGGAAGAACAGTCATCAGATGGGCCACTCAGAGGACAGGCTCTGAGCCAAACTCACACCATCTTCTCCAAAAAGCATCACCATGTTGAATCCACACTGGAACGATCGCTTTTCTACATTTGTATTTGACTTGAGGAATGATGGAACTCCCAGAAGCCAATGCCTGATACTCTTTCTTTAATCCATCATGGAGCACTAAGAATCCTGCTTTAGATGTAATACATTGAAAACAAAGTAGATATTTATCAGCAAGCAAGCCCCAGCGTTAGCAGCAGTGATTTTTATGTGTACTGGTTATCTTTCATGTATGTATGTATGCATGTATGCATGCATGAAGGTATTTCTCCTGTAGGGATGCAAACTCATTAACCCAAGACTCAATCCATTTTGGTAACTCCCCTTAGGTCAGATCACGCATTGCCATTCGCATACACAATGCTACCCTGTCAAGAGTTAACACCAGAACCTCCTCCAACTTTCATAGTTTGAGCTTCCAGTTTCCTAGCTTCAGCCCTATTTTTATTTGACTCCAAAGACCTGAAAGGAAAGGAAAGAACACTTGACGGTGTGGATGCATTGGGTACACATTTCCGCCCAGGGGCCTAGCCTCCCTTCACCCCTGAAGTTTGACAGAGAAAAGAACCAGCTCATAATTACAGGCCAGGGACTCGGGAAGGCTCCTTCCACACCATCCACGGGAGAACTGCACCTGAACTCGCTGAGCCAGTCACATAAATATTAATAACGCTGTTTTCAAGGGCCATGTGGTTCACTGGGCCACGCCTCAGGCACGGCAGCTTCTATAGCCCAGCTGCTGGCTGCTGCCTCTGAGATCCACTCATAAATCATTGAGGTCTTTAGTGTGAAATTACCGGCCTGTCTCTGAAAGAGATCACTGTGCAAGTGCCCATCAGATGGGGAATCCCACATGAGTAGTAGGTAGATGGGGCAGGCCTTATTAGCAGGGTGTGTGTGTGTGTGTGTGTGTGTGTGTGTGTGTGTGTGTTCTCAACCAGCACACCCAGATCCCCTGCAAGGAACAGGGGAAGAATTCTGCTTCAATTGTTCCTTCAACTTCTCCAAGTGAGAGGTGCAGGTCAAGGCACTGGCTTTCACCCAACGCTCTTGAATTTTCTTCTCACCGGGAAAGCTAGATGATAGTCAGAGGAAAAGGGGATTGAGAAAGGGGAAAGCACAATGTCGGGGTGGGGTAGCATTGCTTTACGCCATCACAGAAGTGTAGGTTTTTTGGTTGTTCTGAGATTTTGTGGGTTTGTGTTTTTTAATATATATTTTTATTGATTTCAGAGAGGAAGGGAGAGGGAGAGAGAGGGATAGAAACATCAATGATGAGAGAGAATCACTGATTGGCTGCCTCCTGCATGCCCCACACTGGGGATTGAGCCCATAGCTTGGGCATGTGCCCTGACGGGGATTTGAACCATGACCTCCTAGTTCATAGGTCAACACTCAACCACTGAGCCATACAGGCTGGGCAACAGGAGTGTGTTTTGAGTAGTTAAAGAAAAATTCAACTCACACACATACACTGAATTCTCAGTAACATTATTCTAAGAGCTATAAAGGAGTAAAAACTATGTAGATAGCAAGAGAGAGAAGTGTTATAATTCTATTGTCCCAGAAATAATGGTTTAGGGGGGAAGGGGAGAGGGAATCCACATGGCAAACTTCTTCATAATATACTTTTTTTTTCTCCGCACGGCAGTTTTTTCTTTAGTAATTTTAGTCTAAGATGTAAGAAGAACCAATGGCAAGTCCAGCTGAGTGAGTTTTCATTTTACCAAATCCAAAAGATCCTCACCCTTATCTCCCACAAACAGATTACATTAATTCTCAGAGGAAATAGGAGTCTGAATTCATGAACAAATAGCTCCTTACAAATATTTCTTAAAAGATGCTGATGAAACTAATTTGAAAAGTTTGGTGCAAAAGATTTTTAAAAATTATGCATTATATTTCATTTCATGAGACAACTCATTCTTCAAAGTAAGAAAATACTGTTTCAAAAGCACATACGTATTGCTGGCAATTATTTATCAAGAGTTTTTCCTCTTTAAAGTATGATGCTAGATCCAGGGCCAGAGGAGTGAGGGGGGTAAAGATTTATAAGCAGGGTCTTTGCCGTCAAAGGCCTTCTAACATAGAGGGATGTTCCGGTGAATAAACCCATGTTCCCACATTGATTTTTGGATCATATCTAATTCAAACAATTTCTAGACAACTCTCCCCCACAGAGTCACCTCAGTTCCCATGGAATCGTAAATGTGGGAAATACAATAGAGATTTTGGATATAAAATATTCCTACAGAGAGAAACCACAAACAATAAAGGCTGCACTCACAACTCCAGGAGCTTTACACGAAGATTATGTTCAATCGACATGGAAGAACCGGCTATGGTTTCTCAGAATAGCAAGGAATTCTGAGAAGGACGAGAGAGAGCTGAATTATTCTCTTTCATCTCAGAGCCTTGCTGTCAAAGGGAGACTTCTGGCTGGAGCGGGCCCTGAGATAAGGGAAAGGAGGGAGGCCAAGGCGTGCTTCTGGTCTATCTAAAGGCTGTGTCACCTGAAACCACCGAAATAGGTGATGCTGAGACAGCTGCTGAGGAGGAAGCGAGCTCATTTGCATCCTCAGCTCACATGCCCTCTCTGAGCCCAGTTCCCCGGCTAAACATTGGCGCTGCCCAGCCTCCCAGTCAGCGTGGGCAGCCAGACTGTTGAGCTGACACATTGCTAGGTTTCTGCACATTCCCGTGTCCTGCAGAAAAGCATGGGGGTGGCGAGCACACTCTTTTCTTTCCAGTTCAGCTTCCCTCGGGAACATGAGCTGCATCTGTGGTGCCATCCTGTGGGAGGGGTGGGTGTGATATCCTCCCGGCAGCTGTTCTGTTCTGAGATGAATGCTATATCTGTCCAGAGTGCTGGTGAGGGAGAGACCTGAAGATGGTGGGCAGCAAAAGCCAGTCAGTAGAGAAAGCATTTCCTCCCTGTTGCTTCACTCGTTTCTTCCATTCATTCTGCATGTCGCCCTGGGATCCTTGATCAGTGTTTTCTATGAACTGGGCCACTCATTTCAGCCCTCATTCCTGGAACCTTGCTCTGAGATCCATTATGGATCCTATATCCATCAGAGCTATAGTGATCACACTTCTCCTAACATCAGTGCATAGAATCCAGCTCGCCCATCAAGCCTTCCTCTCTTCTTGTACATGGGCTCAAACCGTGCCTTTCACAGCAATTGGAGCCAGGTTCAAGAATGAGGGCCTTGGAGAGATGCAGTATGGTCTCTGCTCACGGGCTCTCCCGGGTCAGGCAAGCAGTTCCCGGCAGCAGGAAGGCCTGAGGAGGACTTGACTGCAGGAGACCACCTGCTGTTTCCACCAACTGGACTATTGCCCTTTCTTTTCTCTGCATGTGAAGCTTCCTGCTTGGCTGAAGAGGAAAGATTTCTGAGATAAAGAAGCCCTGTCTGTAGGGAGCCGAGCCACCAACATGTCCTAGAAGCATTCTCATGTGGCCCCTGGACATCTCCACGTCCCTTTTCAGTGTCCAAAGCTTAAAAGGAAGGAATAGATGAACCCGTGGAGACCAATTCTGGAAAGGCTAATGAGCTATATGCCTTCAAATCAGGTGTCGGGTGTCTCTTAAATTCCGTGTCTGCTAATCCCACATTCCTGTGTCAATAGGTCTGGCTTTTCACTACCCTGTGAGATGTTTCAGAACAGTATGTCTGACCCATTTTTGCAGATTCAGCACCTTGCATAACACCTGAAACATAGTAGCTTTGTCTCTCTAATATTTATGAATTGCAATTATGCCAAATTTCCTGTATGCAGTGCATATACCAAATCATTGGATTATAATAATCCACATAAATCTAAAAGATTTGCTCCTTTGCCCTTAGCAACTAAATAACAGTAAAATACTCAAAGTACTGTTGGTCTAGCAAGGGGAACTTTTGTATATAGATACAGGCACATGAACCAAAATTAGCCAAAAGGAAGTTTTAGTTCTGTTGGAAAGTATCTTTAAACCCCCAAGTGAAAGATTAAGCCCCAGGCCTTAATTTTTATGTTGCCTGATATTTATACCATTGACTTAGCAACCTCCAAGATAGCATGATAAGAGTTCATGAGAAAATATTTTTATAGATATTTTCTAAATGAAAAAAGAAGGGCTATATTTTTGAAAACTATCATTCTGAAAAATAATTTTTAAAAGTATTTTCATTCAGTTCCACAATGTGCAGTCGCTGCACCTTAGCTCTGAAGTTCACAAGATCATTATAGTATATGCCAAGTGGCCCAAGCCCTTAGGAAGAATTACAATCATCTTGATGTACATAAACTCAGTCTCAGGAGCATCTCAAGAAATCAAAATATAAAGTCTTGAAATATAGGAAATGCATGTGTGTCTTATGAATAAAATGAGACAGGCAATACATGACCTCTCTAAAATAGCATTCATAGAACAAAAGACCACCCTTGAAATAAGCTATTGCCCTTTGAAAATATTTTATAAACATCAAAACATTAGGAATCTACATATTATTAATGTTTAAATTTATGAACAATGCCTCTACTTTATCTTTTAAAGTAGGCTAGCTAACTGCAAAATATATCAACTAGGCTAGCTAACTGCAAAATATATCAACTGTGCAAAAATAAGCAAGTTACTTACATTTGCTGAAGCTCATTTTTATCATCTATATATATATATCTAATCTATATATATATATAGAGAGAGAGAGAGAGAAGCCTAAGCAACCGTTCGACCAGTAGCTATGACACGCACTGACCACCAGGGGGAAGACGCTCTGACTAGTAGGTTAGGTTGCTGGCCCTGGGTTAGCTTGCTGCTCGGGCCCTGTTGGCCCCAAATCTGGTTCACCCGCACCCCAGACCCAGAGAGGAGGGAGGAGGGAGCCCAATTTCTTGTGGAATTGGCCGTGGGTTAGTTTGCTGTGATATTAAAATATTTATTCTAATTAATTTTCTTTCAACATTCACAAATTCGTGCACTGGGCCACCAGTCTGTAAATAAGAACAATACCTTCCTGTAAGTATTGGTATGGGACTTAAATGAAATTATCAACATGTCAGAAACATTAAAGTCTTGCTTATCACCTCCTGTCATGGAAATACAGTGATTTCTACAATTTCAAAATTCTTAAGAGCAAGAGAAAACTCCTATACCAGCTAAAGAAAATATACAGAATCATAATAATAAAAGCATCATATGCTAATTAGACCAGACGTCCTTCTGGACGACCTTCCGAACAAAGCTGGGGCTGCGAGGGAAGCCTGGGTCCCCAGTGCCTGCTGGTGGCTGGAGGGAAGCCCGGGTCCCGGGTGCCAGAGGGAAGCCAGCACTGGCAGCCAGGGAAGGAAGGCCTACTCTTGCTGAATTTCATGCATCGGGCCTCTAGACTTACATAATATACAGCATCAATGAACAATAAGTTTATAAGAATTCTGTGTTCTGTCTTTGTGCCTTCTCCACATTGACATTCATTTAAATGCCACACAAATGGGTAGAGAATGAGGCCCCAAGGGAACCAGAGGGCAGGAAAGAGAGCCCTAAGTCGCCAGGCTAATGCAAATGGGAGGAAGAGAGTATAGCGCATCCTTTTTCTTTTTCTATCTATAATGTCTAGATACGTTTCATGGGTGAAAGCTTTGCCAGTTTGCACAGAACATCCATGAACCCAAGCCTCTTTTTGCCCATTTGTGCAACTCAAAACAGCAACTTAGTTTAACTTTTCTCCCTGACGTATATTTATGGATTGAGACGAAGCAATAAATATGTCAGTTCAATAATCCTAATGATGGGGAATACAGAAGGCAAGACGCCCATGGCCTCAGTGAAACTGCACACTTCCCGGGGCCAGGCTGGGAACTCAGAGAACAAATTCCAAATGGACAGTCTCAGCTCACGGCATCTACAGTAAAAGGACTGTGTTGGCTTAGTTCACGAATTTACTCAACTCCTCCAGGCATCAAACAAACAATAAAGGCTAATGTTTTAGGGACAGTGCTCTTGAGATTGTGTGGATGGCTGGTATTTTATGTTCCTTACAAAGCACTGTGCTAGGTTTTAATACAATCTACCTTTGTAAAAATATTTTTTCCACTATATGTTTGCTTACTGACATTTTAAATGCTGGTGGTTCAGGCTAACTTAAATCTGATTTGTCCCCACTTGAGATTTGGGGTTTAGAAACTTAGTCAATTAAGTCCATATTGAGAAGCAATAGGATTTTAAAACAGCTTCTAACATGCAAACGAAACAGGTTCTGCAGCCTAGATAATTTAAGGGCAATTATTTTTTTAGTTACATAAAGAGACATTTCAGACCTCTAATTGCTCCAAATTTATCTGCTAAAGAGTCATTATGATCCATGTTTAACCCTTCTCTGACATCAGAAGGAACGCGGTAATTGAACTGTGTCCTCATTGATCTCAATGCCAAACCGTTAGAAGAGCCAGTTTTCGCCTTTCGCTGCAATTGCACTGTTTTCCTCCAAATCACTCCAGCGCCTGCAGACATGCACCCTGTGATCAAAAAAGCGTTGTTGAAGCCCAGCTCGATGCAGGGAATGACACTTAGGGGGCGATTATTTGCTATTTTCACAGATTTAGAGGAAGGATAAAAGTGCAGGCATCTCTTTTTAAGCTCATTTTCCCACTTTTTTCTCTTTTTAGCCGGAGGGTCTTTTATAGCAACTTATTTGCTTACTCACATTTATAATGGAGATCAGAGAATCAAACATTCTAGATCTGCCCCATCGCTGATGCTAAGTATAGCAGACAATGTCTTGTTCTTAGAGGTTATGAAATTCATATAAGAAGTGAATTACATAAAAGAAAATGCAGAGAGCATTTGTGCTTGAGCCTTGGAATTAGAGTTACATATTAAAACGGCTCTAATAGCCCAGCTCTAACAGTGGTTGAATGTAGACCTATGAACCATGAGGTCCAGGTTCGATTCCCGGTCAGGGCACATGCCCAGGTTGTGGGCTCAATCCCCAGGGTGGGGTGTACAGGAGGCAGCCAATCAATGATTCTTTCTCATCATTGATGTTTCTGTCTCTCCCTCTCCTTTCCTCTCTGAAATCAATGAAAATATATTATTAAAAATGAAATAATAAAACAGCTCTAACATTTGCTATAATCTTGAGCTAAATAATCCTAACCTCAATGTGAAAATTCAAATTGTACACAGTAAATTGATCAAATTGTTGGATTTTATTGACTAATTTAGAAAACCTCAAGTTATTTTTTGTTGTTGAGCAGAAATATGTGTCTTGTTTATCACAACACCTATAAAACTTTGCACTTCAATCTGAAAAATAAAGCCCTTTTTAGTTCAGACGCTGCTAATGCACCAATCCTATCCCTCCTTCTCCTATAAAAATGATTTCAAACCAGGGGCCTGGCAATGAAAGAGCAAGGGGCAGGTGGGGAGGGCGGGCTTCCGGCCTCAGCTCCACAGTTGTTGGCCTGCGCCTCACATATTCCTTCTAAGTTCCGATGCCTTTATTGTAACAGAGGGAGTTGAAATAAATGGGGTCCAAGTCCCTCTGACTCTCCTAAGATTAAAATATCAAACGCTACACAGGATGGTCACTACTCTATTTTGAATGAATGTAGTGTCCAAGATAAAGCTGTTCACTAGTTAAAAGCTGTAAAGTCAATTTTTATCCACTAATGACTACTGCAATAGGAGAGAAACCCAGTACCACCTGAGCTCAACTCCACTGACACACAAGGCAGGAATGTTTTAAATATTGGGGTGTGCTAAAGGAGAGGTGGAGGGGGTGTTCCATGTGATTAGGCCACCTGAGTTGGCTACTTGGCACTTTTCCCCAGAAAAACAAACTCATATCTTTGTGGAAGGTGGTATAATGGCGCAAGTTGGACCAAAGTGCCCACCAAATGGTGTCCCAGGACCTCAGGAATTGAGAGGCAAAGGGTAAAAGTCCTACCTCTAGATGCTTCATTTCAAAGAGGTTGCTCCCAGGACCTTGAGGAGCCAATGTTAGGTGTTAGAAGAGTTCCATCTCAAAGGTCAGAGAAGGGATTTGTAATTGCAGGCTTTCTTAGGCAGGCATTTTAAGTGGGGGCTGGGGTTGTCCTGGTGACTTAGCCTTGGGCGGCTGGAGGCTATGTCAGAGTTTGGACAAAGACAGTCTTTTCAGTAGCAATGGGCCACTTCATAACCATCCCATGGCTTGGAGGAGACTAAAGCGCAAATGAAAATACCGTCTACTGTAGCATGGAACCATATTTTTAGAAAGTATAAAAAGAGTCTATTCGTATATGTTGGTTTTTTTGGTTCTGCAATATATATGGACTTTTTTAAAAAAGAAAAATTGGCCCAGAATATCTTAGCCAATGGCTCCATCAGCTTTATCACAGCACTGTCTTGAGCAATTTAAATATATGTTTTTCTCTTAAATGCCTGTCAGTTGAATGTGTCACCTATTATAGAAGTATTTGCCCTCCCCAGAAAAGTGAGTCAAGTATGATAATCAGAAGGACCATCGTGGAGAATAACAAGCACATTTAATTTATATCAATAATAATAATTCTTCACATTCTATTATCACCTTTTCTCAAATAAGGGATTTCAAAATGAAAGATCTTAAGCGGGCATTTCTCTGTAAGGTCTTATTTAGCTTTAATGAAAAATTGTGTGAGTTTTTGTAAATGCAAATGGAAATATTAAGGGTGCTCAATATATTCACAGAGCAGACTGAGATTTTTCATGCAGTAATGTTATGCCCTCGGCAGTAGCATCATAATTAAATCTGCTGGCATTTCCATTTTAAACCTCGTCATAAAAATCCCTCTGAGCCATCGGTGCCATCCTAAGACTGAAACCAGCAGTTCCAATTGTTCAGGAGCAATATTTGAGGGAGTTTTAGCAGGAGGTCAAGTTCTAATACAGCAAAACATTTAGCAAAATTTTTCCTTTATTTCACCCGAGATACTAATTTCAATTTACTGTGTGCTGTTTATAAATAGAACAGACATGTACCATGCATTCAAGCTCCTGTTGAGATAGAAAATGTCCTTTATGATATACTGGTGGATCCAGTTTGGTTAGACCTTGAGTTTCAATAATTTAAGAGGGTGATGTTTAAGAAAAAGATAAAGTGAGAAATATAAATTAGAAGTGAAAGTGAACAGTTAGAGTGAGAAAAGTAATTATGAGCTATAAAGTTTAAAAGGCTGACAAACAACAAAGGCCATAAAGTTCAGAAGGATCACAAGATAGGCTTATAAATTAGCTGTTTCATCCTATGATACTTTCTTTCTTACATGTTGTGGTTGCACACTCTTCGATCACCTCTTCAAGCCACAAAGATTTTGTGATATTATTATGGAGAGAATGTAGTCAGTCTTTCCTCTACCATCAGAAATTGGCAAACTTTTCTATAAAAGGCCAGATAGTAAATATTTTAGCCTTTGTGACATATGATCTCTCTCACAGCTATTCAACTATCACAGCAAAAATCAGGGCTAGCCAATACATAAATGGCTTTCTTCCAGTAAAACTTATTTTTGGACACTGAATTGCAAATTCTGTATAATTTTCACATATCTGAAGTAATATTCTTCTCGCCTGAAATGTAAAGATGATTGTTACCTCATGAGCCATAGAAAAACATGGACCATAGTTTGCTAACCTTTGTTCTACTCAGGTTGATAGAAATTTGTTTATTATTGATGGTTTTTAAAAGCTACTTTTGGCTTCTCATTTGTAATAATATGACTATTTTATGATAGTGGTCAAATTTGAAAAAAATCCTTTTACATATGAGCATTTTGAGGGTTTCTTTGTGCTGTGACTCATTT
Source organism: Myotis lucifugus (assembly GCF_000147115.1). Classification (NCBI taxonomy): domain Eukaryota; kingdom Metazoa; phylum Chordata; class Mammalia; order Chiroptera; family Vespertilionidae; genus Myotis; species Myotis lucifugus. The sequence continues at coordinate 4,193,343 of NW_005871141.1, read as the reverse complement.
TCAGTGTCTTTGAATTGATGAAGTTCATTCACCAGTTTGTCATTGATGACCTCGATGTAAAGGCCTAATATGAGTTTTATTATCTTTGTTATATTATTAGTGTTTTTCATTAAATATCCAGGAAATGTTAATGTTTCCCCAAAGTGTTCATGTCATTTGCTCAGATGAATCAGTCCAGGCACCTGTTCACCCCTCCTGCTGGAGGCCTCACTGCCTCCCAGTGACTGCTGTGCTGTGCTCTGGGAGTGTTGGGTCATAATAGTCCACTCAATGTTAGCATGGCTCCTCATAATTTCATCACTCACCTTCATTATGTTGACTCCTACTTACGCATTTTTAAAATCTGAAACGTCTCTGTTCTTTAATAAATAACTTCAAAGAAGACAAACGAAGGGATCCACCATATATATCTACGTTGGGTTTAATTTCTCATGTTGCGTTGAAACATTTCAAAACATCTTTTTAATCACCTGGTATCTGTTGGTGTCACAATGCCAGGTCAGTTAGCACATGGGCAGGAGGAGTGTTCCAGGAAGCCAGGACAGCTAGCACTCAATGGTCTGTACACAGAAATGAATGAAAACCACACCAAGATATCCAAATTCAACATAATGCATCCTCAACTGAATTATGCCTTCGCCCAACACCAGAAATGTCCACAGCCATCCCAGTACCACCTAGTGTGAGGGGGAGAGGTGACAGAAGGGAAAGAGACAACAAATGTTACCATCTAAAAAACAATGCTGAGACCTGGGCCAAGCCCCCTCCAGACCTTGGAAGGTGCTTGTACCCTGAAGCTTGCCTTCATTGGTCTCCGGGTCAACCCACCTCTGACTTTCCCCTTAGCTTCTGTGCAGCTAAGCATCCTTGCAGCACCACCCACCACATCACTTGACTATTCTAGTCCACAAAGGGCCAAAGTTGAACATCCAACAGATAGTAGTAGAGAGGGAGCTAATGCGAACACATGCAATTCAGCTTACAAATTACATAAAAGGTTTTGGGATTTTTGTGTAAACATAGAAAATACAAAAATCATTCAATGATTTTGAGAAAAAAAACGAATTAGAAAAGTCATCTACTGAGATTTGAATGTGTTGTGTAAGCTTGTGATATTGCATTTGACAAAGCTTAGTAGAAATTTTTATATCACGATCCCACATCATAATCACTGATTCTAATTTAATTATGTAGTTTCACGTATTTACTCCAGGAGCTATAACAAATATACAGTCATTAAACAGCATAACAACTAAAAGGCTCAATTTTTTAAGGAAAACAGAAAATCCATGAAAACAGAAAAGCCTTTCACATCCTATATAATAAAAGGCTAATATGCAAATTGTCCCCATGGGCAGGAGTTCAACCAACTGGGAGTTAGACGTGCACTGACCACCAGGGGGCGCTGGCAGCAGGTGGCAGTGGAGGGACTGCCAGCCCCAATGGGTCCCAATGAGAGTGGGACTGCAGCAGGATGGTGGAGCAGGTGAGTGAGCGGTGCCAGGACAAGGCGGGTGTGAAGTGAGGCCCCGGCCGGTGGCAGTGGCAGGCAAGTGGGGGAAGGGAGGCCCCTCCCAGCAGCTAGTAGCCACTAGGGACCCTACCTGTGCACAAATTTTGTGCACTGGGCCTCTAGTAGTAAAAGAAGATTAAAAAGGTCAATTACAAGTTTATAAAAGCAGAGTCTACTCTGGTTGCCTTTCTCTACTATACTAGACAATTCTTTTCAAGAGCTTTAAGTGAAAGAGAAAGTTAAAGGAGGAGAGTTTCAGGTTTGAAAATTTTCATAGCTTAGAAGGCCGCCAACATGCTCCTAGAGATTTCCAGAAAATTCCTTGTGTATAAATGGAGTAATTTGAGGGTTAATTTATCTGCAGCTCAAACCTCTCCCTGTCCTTTCTTCCGGAGTTTCTTTTGGCCTTAGGGTCCTTCTAATACATGTCTGGTCCTAAACCCACAAATTGTTGAGTGTCTATTGCTTTTCTAATATAAACCTAATAGCTTTTTCTCAGTATTGTGATTATCCATATAAAGGATAATTAACTCCAAGAAATTACTTTCCTTTCAGATTTAGACACTCTAGCAATAGTACAGGTACATTGAAGTGTACTTTTTATCACATGAAACTAACTACTATTATTAATTTACATATTTATATTGAATCAATACATGTTCACAGGTCCTCCTGGCTTTGAAAAAAATCAAATAATAATACAAAAGAAAACCCAGATAATTTAGAACAGGGATCCTCAAACTACGGCCCACAGGCCACATGCAAATACAAATATTGTATTTGTTCCCATTTTGTTTTTTTACTTCAAAATAAGATATGTGCAGTGTGCACAGGAATTTGTTCATAGTTTTTTTAAAACTATAGTCTGGCCCTCCAACGGTCTGAGGGACAGTGAACTGGCCCCCTGTTTAAAAAGTTTGAATAATTAAATTACTCATATTACACAGAATATACTTCACTATTTCTTCAATTTTTGGTTTGCTTAAATTACAAGCTGGCCTGTTGCATTTATAATATGGTTTATTTTTAAAACTTTAATATATATACATTAAACTTTTTTACTTCCTCATGCCTTTATCAAGTATATATACATTAAACTTTTTTACTTCCTCATGCCTTTATCAAGCATCCTCATCAAGGTACAGTTCTACCCTGTATGTAGTAGTTTATGTCAGAATTAGGAACGTGGCTTAATTAAGAGGGCAAAATAATGATATTTTCATAATGATAGCCTTCATAATACTTACTAACCTATCATAATTACATTAAGGAGTTAATTTCCATAGGTAATTCTATTACTAGATAACAGACAATTTACAAAGTTTTAGAGAATATGTTTGGAGAAAATGCTTAATTAGGCAGTGATGTGGATTTGACATCCTCCTTCATGGTCCACCTGTTAACAGCGAATGGCACCAGATGTTAGACCTGAGTCCTTGAGTCTGGCTAAGAAAGAATTCAGAACCAAGACTCAAATACAAGCAAAAGTTTATTTAGAAAGTCATAGAGGTAGAAGAAGTGAGCCAGCTGGGCTGCATGGACTCAGGAAACAAGTTACAGAGGAAAAAGGAGGGTCCTTGGAGCTTAGGAGAAAGAAACAAAGAGAACCACCTTGAGGGGGGGAGAAGGTGAAAGGCACAGATGTGCTCCAGAAAGAGAGAAAGAGAGAGAGCCCAAGATGGAGTAGGGAAAGACAGGGGGTGGAGGGGGTGCTGCACAAGAGAGAGAGGGAGAGTACTGTTGGGTCCCTTGCTTTATGGGACTTTAAAGGAAGGAATTTTAGGGGAGGATCTCAATAAAATATTCATCAGCTTTCCAGACGTGTCCTTTCAGGGTCATGGACTCTACTGATTGGTCCGATGTCAGCCATGGTGTCTCCTGGCCTGGCCTGGAGTTGAAATACAACTGAGGCCTAGATGTCATCTCTATGGTTTAACACTAAGGGAGCAGTCCTGCAAGAACATGGTTGGGAGTCATAGGAGGCTATTCTCCGGCCCCCTTGTTCCTCCTCTAAGGAAGTCTATCCTATGACTAGCAACAGGCCAGTGGAGGGTCCGAACCTCATGATCAATGATATAAAAGGTCGGGGGACCCAGCCAGCGTGGCTCATTGGTTGATCATCAACCTATGAACCAGGAGGTCACAGTTTGATTCCCAGTTTCTGGCTTGATCCCCAGTAGAGGTTGTGCAAGAGACAGTCAATCAGTGGTTCTCTCTCATCATTGATGTTTCTCTCTCTCTCTCCCTCTCCCTTCCTCTCTGAAATCAATTTTTTTAAAAAAATGTTTTTTAAAGGGCAGTGGGGCTCATCTGCATGGTCAGCAATATGCTGTGGGAGGAGAGGGCGCCCTGCAAGTGAGATCCCACTTTGGAATCGTCCCTTGCCAGGCACCCAGGGCTTTCCACTCGGGTGACCTTCAGTGCCTGGCTCATTGTTCCTCCTCTGCTCCTGCCTCTCTAACTGCCTGCTCTATCACACAGAATATTCTTTTGCTGACACATATTTTCAACAGTTTGATGAACAAAAAGTCTTATTTCCCTAATGTTAAAAACAGTATTACAGGGTCACAATATAGTGAGAAACTAAAAAAAAATATTTATTTTTTAAATAAATATCATCTAACTCAATAAGCCAAAATTATCGAATAGCACTAAAAATAGAATTTGCACTAAAATATCCACTCAAAAACTATGATTGATTTGTGATGGATAAAAACGACTTTGAATCCCCAAAGCTCCACGGTAGTTGGGAATTAGCTTGGGGCGTAAACATATAGTTTCAGGAGTCAAGCATTTTACCCATCGCTTCACTGATATTGTCAACACTGGCCCTCATTGTGCTGTCTCTCCTGCCAGAGAATGTACTAAACTGTGGGCTCCTCAGGTAGGTCTCCCAGAGGCCACCGGAGAGAACTTAGGCTAAAAATTTTACTTTCTTCTTCATTTTTCTACACTGAAACCAGTCACACATTTCCAACAACAAGGACTGATGTAGCATCCGATTTCTTAAGTTTCTAATTTCTAGGAGGCTGAACCCTAAAAGTTTATTAATTTTCAGCACTGACCCACTGACACATATAGACAATGTGTTCAAGTCCATGGCAATTCTTTCTATTTTAATCAACAATTTCATGTGTTCAGGCACAGGCGTGCACATGTGGTCACTTCTGGATCCCACGCCCCTCTAACAGGGCAATGAAGACTGACTAATGCTCTTGGTCAGCCATGTTTGCCAAGAGACTTCTGTTATAATTGAATTTAAACATAGTATGCTGAAAAACCTATACTCGCACCACATATATTCTCACAGACAAATTTCTCACTAAGGGTCCTTTATATTTTTGTAGAGGAAGAGGAATTCAGAAAGAATTTTATGAGTCATACATTTAATTTGGTCTCAAAATCAGAGCTCTTCAAAAGTGAGACAAATCTCCTGCCAATATAGTCCTTGTATTCGAATGCATCTCTAAGACACATCTCCCCCCATTTCGAACATGACATCTGCTCCCCGAGAGAAATACTGAAGATGACTTATTTGGGGTTATATATATATATTTTTTAATCACATAGTAAGAAGGGAAAGAGATCCACTCAAGGCTATGGACCATTCTTCTGTTCAGTGACCAAAGCTTTGTTGAGATGTCCATTCTAGTCAGACCACATTATCAGAATTTGTCTTCAGGATTCGCAATGCCTTATGGAATCAGGTGGGGCCCCCAGTGCTATGACAAAGCGAAGCATATGTCTATTGCTATCGTAGGCGGCTGAGCTGGAACTGGTGTGGAAAGGAAGAGCTGGTAGACAGTCTTTTATGAACGTGAAATGCATCGTTCAGCGTCCATGCTGGAGACGTATGGCAAGCACAGTGGCCCTGGGGGAGGTCAGGGGAGAAGGCTGCAGAGCATCTCCCCGGCCTAGTACGTTTAGTGAAAATGTAAACAGCATTCAACCTCTCACTTTTCAGATTAGTAAGCTTTTTTTTAAATTGGAAATTACTCACATAACTCGTATGCAACTTGCTTTCAAGAGTCACATTTTACCTTATTTCATCACCAAGTAATGAAATCCACAGTGGTTTTAACTACAAGTCTTGCTTGGGCCTATGGATTTTAGTGACCTTGGCTGAGGTCTCCACCTGTCTAGGTAACTTCTAGTAAGTTATACAAATATCACATTGAAAATACTCTCCCTTTCCTATATGTTGATCAAGCACCGAGAAGTTTTTCAGAATTTTAAGTCTTGAGGAAAAATAGAATGTTAATTCTCTTTTACTATAACTAAAATGAACTTAATTACATGAGTCATTATGTTTGGTTCTAGGTATAACAGAAGTCAATATATAACATATTATGTAAATTAAAATACAGATGCTGGGCATCTGGGTAATTTATATATTTAATAAAATACTGTTCAGCATTCTCCCTTAAAATAGAGATTTTTCCTATGTATACCTATGCTTATAAGATTCATAAAAAGAGATGAATAATCAAGCTGAAATTTTCAAAAACAGAGTTTCTTCCATCATGACTTGTACCTTTCCCAGATTAGATCGTTCTGACACATCTGGCTAGAGGCCTAGGCCCTGTCTTCTTCTTTATATAGTAAAGCCCATCCTCACCCACACAGCCCTCTCAATCTGTTCAGAGTATAAAGATGCCTATCTTCACGTTCAGGTGCAGCTTCGGTAAGTATCTTCATCCTGGCCTATCCAGTACCGGTGTGTCCCACCGACCTATGCTCTCAGTCACCTGGGGCCAGGATGGTGTGATTTCCTTGGTTCACACCTGGTCCCCTGGGCCACTCTCTGGACACGCTGTGCTCTCTGACACTGGGAGACATGAGGTGCTGCTGGGGACGGTGCTGTCATATTCCAACAACTGAATGGCTGTGAAATAGCATCAGAGGAAGGAATGCTCCTTTGGATTCAAAATGCATCCCCCAGAGGTACCCCGCCAGGAGACTTACAGATATTTTCCAGCTGAGTCGCAGGGCTCGACGATTTATTTGACATGGAACAGTTTTGTGCCAAATGCGCTAACTGATGAGGATACGGTAGTGAACAAATCAGACAACATTCCTGTCATCAGGAAGCTTACTGTCTGCTGGGGGAGACGGAACACAGGCATCGTACGATAGATGGGAAGAAATCCCACCGGCAAATGACGTGCGGGGAAGACGAACGGGCAG
>NW_005871141.1:4074246-4186543 GCF_000147115.1 Myotis lucifugus | reverse complement strand
ATACTAGCTCTGCATTATACTCCCTTCTCACTCATACCCTATCATCTGTACTCCTACTTAGTCGCGCTCTCTTTTTATCTCGTTTCCCGGTTGTTGTGTCGACAGAGAGGCGTATGTGATATAGGGGAGTAGGATATCATCATCTCTATCCTCTAACTTCTCACAATCCATCTATCGCTCCTCTTCTATCTTGCGGGTTTCGGCCCTCTCTTTTTCTGACTTCATTATCGTTTTTTTTTTTTTCGTTCTCTCTCATCCCTCTTTTCATCCCCCGTCCCCCCCCCCCCCCCCTCCTCCCCCTTCCTCTACCCCGCATTTCTGGGCTTGAGGAGGGGGGGCTTCTCCAAACTCCCCCCCCCCCCCGTGTGGTTTTCGTCTTCCTATCTTCTAAATATAATTCAAATCATCCTAATTTTAATATACCCCACACAACCACCGCGCCCGGACGCGGCGGCCGCTTGGATCCTTTGGCGTCCAGAAGCCTGCTAACCAGAAGCGCTAGCAGCGGCAGGGGCTCTTACTCTCCCCCCCCCCCCCGCCCCCCCCCCTTCCCCCCCCCCCCCCCCCCCCCCCCCCCCCCCCCCCCCCCCCCCCCCCCCCCCCCCCCCCCCCCCCTCGCCTCCTCCCTCCTCTACCCCATGAGCCTCCTGATGGTAGTCGGCGCCCTGGACGGAAGAATGATTTAGGATGAGGGAGGCGGGAGGAGGAAAGGAGCTGGAGGAGGGAGGAGGGAGGAGGGAAGGAGCTGGAGGAGGGAGGAGAAGAGAGAAGGAGGGAAGGAGCTGGAGGAGGGAGGAGGGAGGAGGAGGGAGGATCTGGAGGAGGGAGAAGAAGGGATCACCCACTCCGAGCCAGATGCGGGCCTGGTGCCTGGTACAGGTTCACACACACCCTTGTCATTCTTATGCTAGTTTATACCCATGAGGGCACTCAAGCTGAGGATGGAGCGCCACTGGGCTGCACGGCTCAACCTGTCGGCCCCATGAGGGCAGGGACGGCCCTGCCACGTTCACGCTGCCACCCCAGTGCCTGGCACAGGGCCTGGCACGCAGGGGTGCACATGGGGGGCTCATGACTCTTTAGCTGGTCAATGGCTACCTCTTCCAACTCTAGTTCCAGACCTGGGGCCACCTCTCTCCCCTCACCCATCCCCCCAGTGCGCTTCTCGCCATGAGAACAGGAGGTTTTAGGCTCCCGGGGCCACTTTTGCCACCCACGTGGCTGAGGCTGCGGGCGATAGACTTGGGGCAGCAGGACCAACTAGCAGGAGGACTTCCCAGCGGATGGGAACCACCAGGAAGGAGGTCCGGAGGGGAAACTGGGATTTCGGCAGCTACCAGCTCTCAGTCAGCACAGGAGGGGGGGCTCCTTCTCTAGCAGAGGCTGTGTCTGCTGCCTGGAGGAGACATCCTGGAAGTCTATCCCCCAGGCCCGCCTGAGCGTCCGGCTCTGGATCCAGCCTCCGTCACCGGCTCCGGGCAGCTGCTCAGGCTGCTTCCCGTTCCTGCCACCTGCTTCACCGAGTCGCTGGCTTTGTGTTTCTCAAGTTCACCCAGGCCCCCGACGGCCTTGGTTCATTTGTTCATCCCATGCTATTTATTCTTAGCAGAGGCATTAACTAAGCATGCAACATAGTAGCCTGTACACATGACACAAGATAAGGAATTTTTCCCAATCCATCCCCAGGTATAACAATTTTGTAAATAGAACAGGAATTCTTTATCTTTATTCTATACTTACTACCCAAATGAGTAATATGGATTTTTTGTTATGTTTTAACCACTCTCCCCCCCACCAAAAAAAAATGTCCAAGGACCAATGTCAGTCCACCTTAATGTGAAATCATCCTTGGTCACCAATGAGAAATAATCTCTGGCAAAATCCAACAGCAGCTGTAACCAGTTGATAACTGGGTAGAAAGAGTTCCTCAAATTTGCAACTTTAAAGTAATAATTCAAAATACCAGAACTTAGCATTCTTGAAATATTCAAAAGTGAACAAAACAATGACACACACACACACACACACACCCGCCCCATTAGGCCTGGGAATCCCCCTTCACCTGAGAAAACACCATATGAGCCCAGCTGGCGTGGCTCAGTGGTTGAGCTTTGACCTATGAACCAGGAGGTCACAGTGCCAACTCCCCAGTCAGGGCACCTGCCTGGGTTTCAGGCTTGATCTCCAGTGTGAGGTGTGCAGGAGGCAGCCAATCAATGATTCTCTCTCATCATTGATGTTTCTATCTCTCTCTCCCTCTCCCTTCCTCTCTGAAAGCAATAAAAATATATTTTTTTAAAAAGAAAGAGAAAAAAAAGAAAATACCATCTGATCTGTGAAATGTGAAACCACAATTCCTCCTTGATGTGTTGGTGACCTCACTCCTGCCTCTGCTCAGGGTGCCTATCAGCAGGAGAAGACACTGTGACCACTTCTGCTGCAGGTGGCTGCACCACTCCTCCCCTGAAGGCAGACACTTCTGAGCACAGGGCCAGCCTCCTTTCCATACCTCTCTCTCCTCCCTGTGTCCTGGCTTTTTTAAAAATTCTGATGGGAGGGGCAGCTTTTGCAAACTCTAAATATGTACAAGAGAGCAACGGGGGAGGGGACCACATGTCTGAGATTTGTGTCAGACTACAGGGAAGAACAAGGCCTGCTTTTGGAGGAGAGAGATTTCCCAGGCACTTCTTCCCTCTTGCTCCTCCATCCTCAGGGAAAAGAGTCCTTATTCTATAAGGTGGGCTTCCACAGCCTGGACCCCTTGCATAGGAACAATAAAATAGGGCTGGGAGGTGCCTGCTGAGGCTGAAAAGCAGTGACAATAATACCCAACCAGACCCACAGCACTTGAACTTCAGGACTGTGAAAGGACTACATCTGCTCACATATCTGTCATGTATAATACATGTATTTTTGGCTATTTTTTAATAAAAATTTCCCTGTATGCATGCAAAGGGAAAAGGCACATCTAGACCCTCCAAGCCAGGGAAAGCCCCTGTGTCATCAAATACATGCATAATTCTTGGGGCTTTAACTTCTCATTTGATCATGTTTGGGTTTGGGCTTGAAATAATGTCTTGGCACTTGTCAATACAGAAAGGAAATCTAGAATTGATGCGATTTTAAAGAATCCTGTCCGAATCTGGTTTGGGTAAATGGCTAATGAAAGATCAGGAAAGGGACCTTCCGCCCAGTGATGGGGGGAGAAATGGCACCCCTCCAGGCTGAGTCCCTCGGCCTCTGTCATCCCAAACAACTACCGTTTCTTTTGCCTCAATTCCCACTGGAATTCTGGAGAACTTTTATAAATGCAGGTTCTGGAGAATCAACACAGACCGATCCAATCAGAAGCTCTAGAGATGAGGCGTATGCTTGTCAATTTCCTTAAACCCTTCTAGGATGAGTCTGCTAAGCAGGCAGGTTTGGGAAATACCATCCCAATTTAGGACAATGACGCCATGTTTCTTAGTGTATCCCCGTCAGTCCTACCCTTATTCCTACCACAGATAACAGCTATCATTTATTCATGTAGTAATAATACAGATGGCTTATTTCGCCAACACCATCGAGAAATCTCAGGCTCTCTGAGAATTTTCTTGTCATAGTTCCTGGCTTTCTTTTTTTAAATATATTTTTTATTTATTTCAGAGAGGAAGGGAGAGTGAGAAAGATAGAAACATCAATGAGAGAGAATCATTGATTGCTGCCTCCTGCACGCCCCACACTGGGGATCAAGCCCGCAACCCAGGCATGTGCCCTGACCTGGAATTGAACCATGACCTCCTGGGTCATAGGTCAACACTCAACCACTGAGCCACACCAACCAGGCTAGTTCCTGGCTTTCTTAATGCTGATTAATTGAGGTTAATTCTCTATCATCTGAGCAAGTAATATCCTGCCTTGGTTGCCTCTGCTTCAGCTATTAACTCGGGCATATTTCTAAACCAGCATCTCCAGGAGTACCTAGGCCTTCCTTCCTTCACTACAGGTTAGCCTTGTTTCCCAGCCTGGAATGTTTCACTTTAGTCCTATACAGTATTTGATAACAACAGATTATTTAAGAACAGATGTTTCAGATTCCCTGTTTCCTTCCATGCTATATAAAATACAGAGAGCATTGTTCTACATTTATTTGTATACCCTTCTATTATCCTTTTCCTTATGTCACCAGCATTGGGCTTTCTTTTTTTATATGTAATTTTTTTTTAATTTCAGAGAGGAAGGGAGAGGGAGAGAGAAATAGAAACATCAATGATGAGTGTGAATCATAGATCAGCTGCCTCCTGCATGCCCCACACTGGGGATTGAGCCCGCAACCCAGGCATGTGTCCTGACCAGGATTCAAACCCTGATCCTGGTTCATAAGTCAATGCCCAACCACTGAGCCACCTTTATGAACTTGCATGTGTCCTGACCAGGATTCAAACCCTGATCCTGGTTCCTAAGTCAATGCCCAACCACTGAGCCGGCACAAAACCGTAATACCGATTCTCCCAATACATGAGCCTGTTGGGGGAACTGGGCGGTTCTCCATTACGGCACAAAACCGTAATACCGATTCTCCCAATACATGCAACATACACCATCCCTGGGTAGAAAAGGAAAAAAATAAAATAACATTCAAAACACCTACATGAAAAATGCTTTCTGGGAGAAAAATGTGAAAATTAGATACGAAGAATCCTTGAGATAAGTTTTCACAACAATTAAATGTGAGACGGTAAAGAAGGGCTGTCAGTTAACATTGAAGAGAAGCCCAAAATGGCTTTATTTCTCAGGAAGGAAAGAACCACAGTCCGTAGTCCCAGACGCCTGTGGGCCGCCCTTCACTCTGAGCTCCGCGGACTCAGCCCATTGAGCGGTGGTTCCAGGGACAGTCCGCTTTGGCAGAACCCGGGGCTGATGGCATTCGAGAAGCACAGACTACTTTTCCTCAACAGACGTGGACTGTTCCCCAGCAAATTGGCCGAGGGCATCTCTTTTCCTTTGTGGGGGATTAAGCAGAATAACAAATAACACATTGTGTTCACAGCCAGCTAAAGAGGAGGAAGTTCAACAACATGTGTCTGTGTTGCAATAGGAAACGCTGAGGGCTAATGTTAGACCCAAATTCTTCTCTCATTTTCCAGCATTCTTGTCTTCCTTGGAGAAAATGCAGTCATGAAAGAAGAGTTTCACAGTGCTGGTGGCCATAGTGTGTGTGTGTGTGTGTGTGTGTGTGTGTGTGTGTGTTCATGAGCACACACAATAATGTATGAGAAGGGTGGTGCATGCAATTTCATTTCACATCCATAACAAACATGCGAATCCCCGGTCTGCTTTTTAAGGAATTTGGCATTACCAAAACCTGTTTAAATGAAGAAAAAGAAACGGACAGCAGTTCCCTTTTATGCTTGCCCTTGGAAAACACAGACCAGTCTCTGAATGCATGCAAGCCCAGAATTCCATTTGCATGTTAAAACAACTAATGAAGTTAATGCATCAATCAATGTATCTAATTAGGTGTATGGAAATAAGCTCTCTATCCTGTTTTAGTGTCACCTGCATACCAAGCTTTCGCTTCTACGGTCAAGATTTATGAAAACCCTGCAAATTACTTTTCAGAATTCAAAGACATTACAATAGAAGTTGATTGGTTGAGATTAAAAAGAAACAGGTTTCCATAAAAATGAGATAAAGATAGCAATCGATGAACATAATTTTTAAAAAAGGAAAATAAATTTCTTCATTGTCTCTTTTCTTCCCTCCTGCCGCTTCCAAATCCGGCTCTAGGTTGACACAACCTTTACGTGTTCTCTCTCCTACCGTGGCTTCATGCCTTGGTACACATTATGAAGACGGAACATTTTATTTGGGAAATTTAATTGAAATACTTATTCCATATCGGATATAGCCTGAGCGATGACGTCTAACCAAATATCCATACAAATAGAGGAGGCTGAAGAAAAATCAGTGAGGAAAATACTGGTGCCTTCGATGTCTGGCTGATGCGCCCACCTTCTGTGACCACATTGGTGGCCACGTCTCTGGGTGAAAGGGTAGGTGGCCCCTGGAGCTGAGGTTGCTGGTGATTGATTTCCCCTCTGGATGAAATGAGAGGGTTTAGCACTGTGTTTCTTCAACGATGCTCCTAAAATTTTGCCAGGCTGAACACCACTTACTGTTCACCAGATTCTACACAGGAAAGTTGCTGAAATAGGACGCAATGCTCATTCACAGTGGGCAACACAGAAGACTGAAGATTTAACGCATCTTCCCATGCACAGCATTTGACTGTAGAGTCTCTGAGTGGGGCATCAAAAGTCCTTTCACAGGTAAAATGGCTCAGGACTGGCCACCTCCATTTTGGTCACTTTTGACATCTAGCATAATGCTGCTTCACATCTCACAGAGAGGATATTAACTGATACACGGAATGTATTTTAAAGCTTTTTTGAAAATTCCAAGGAAATTGATGCATTTTTCTAGTGTCAATATGTGTAAGTTGCACACAAAATTGCTGAAGAATAAAAATAGGAAGCGTCGTAGCTCTGCTTAAGTCTCCTAAATGCTCAAACTTTTTATTCAGGAGAAAGACAGTCTTACAACCACAGAGTCCTGAGCCGGAAGGAGTCTCAGGGATGACCTTTCCAACCTCTTAATTCCACTGACGAGCAAGCTGGGGCCAGACAATTTAAGTGACTCAGGTCATCTCTATTCTTAGCTCCTAATGAGATGCCTCCAGCTCTCAAATCCAAGGTCTGTATTGTAGATTTGCTTCACTCAGATATAAGCCCCACAGATAAGAGAGTGTGCACTACCGCATGGTTCCAACAACTGGAAAGTGAACGTTCAGAACCAAGTAGCACTCCGCTCCTCCATTTCCATGAGATGAAGTCAACTCTTATGTCGCCGCCGGACCTTTGCTCCAGTTTTGAAAAGAAAGTACAGCCGACCTGCCTTTACATTTCTCCACATCATGCACTGTTGTTGTCAGCAGACGCAGGCCAACATCTACTTTTTCTCTGTTTTTTCTGAAGACAAATAATCTAGGAATTAATTTAGGAATCCTGTTTGTTCAAATAAAATATTTCTGCACACCCTCCCCCCCAATGCCAACTGTTAAAAGGACTTTTGTTTGGTATCGTGTTAGCTAGACCTAAAGCAAAATGAGGGAGGGTTGGCCAGGCATGGTGGCCGTGAGTGAACTATGGGGACACATGAGAGAAGGGACAGAACTGGTTAAGTGCTATTCTGATTCACTTTTCTTTATTAAGGAAAAGTGCCTCCAAACTCAAAGCATAATGAACCAGAACAAATCCTGATATATTTGTAGTGAGAGAGAAAGAATCTAGTTACTATAAATATAGTGAATTCCATTGCCAAGTATTGAACCATTTTGTAAGTTTGATCAAGAACCATTTGTGGTCATCTTTGTACACTCAAGGGGAACAGAAGAAAGCTGAATAGAATGAAAATGCAAAAAACTCTTGGTTCAAATTTCAAAAACATAAATCCTAAAAATTATAGACTGTTCAACTTGACTCTAATCCCTAATAAAATTCTACAATGGATCCACCAACAAATCTTCTTTAAAACACTGAACAAATGAGCCAATGCAGTTCACTCAAAACAAATACTAAAGGAATTTTGCTTGTTTGCTTGATTTTTTTGAATTATACATCAGAGAAAACTCTATAGAGTAAATCAGAATTCTGCCAACATGGCGAAATGTGGGTTAGATAATAGTATGGTTAGATGAATTGTTCACTAATTGAACAGACTTTCACCAAAGCTTTGGAAATCTAGGGGGGAAATACACCTAAATTCCATCATAGGATCCGCAGTGACCTACAGGATTTGTCCCGCCTACCTCTCTCCCGTTCACTAAGCTTTGGTCAAGCGGGTAACTTTCTATTCTTAAGCAAGCTCATGCCTTCCTGCTTGCATTTGCTAGTCCTTCTGCTGGAATGTTCCCTGAGCTCTTTGAATAGTTAAATCATTCTCAAACTGAATGCATTAGTTACATGCCACCTATTCAGAAACCGTCTTTGAATTAGATGGCCACCTACCCAGCCCTGCCACTTTCTATTCTATGCCTGTTTATCTCCTATCACACTTCCTTTATTTCCCATTTCCTCCACTAAAATAGTAGCTTCATAAAAGCTAAGGCCTTGTTTGTTTATTCACCCAGTAACCATAGGCCTAGCGCCATGCCTATCATGTATTAGGCTCGCATGAACATTTGAATGAACTAATGAATGAATTCATTAATAATATGATGATACTATATCCTCTATGTGACCACTTAGAGTATAGTATTTTTATCAATGTTGTATATGGAGATAGAGAAGACCTGAGAGGTTTTTGTTGTGTTCTGTTTAGGGTTTTGAAGTTCTTTTCTGTTTTGTGTTGCTTTTCTCGTTACATTATTCTAGATAAATACACTGTGTAATGGAATAAGAAATCAAAAGGTCCTTGGGGGACTGAAAGGCCAAACACAGACAACAAAATGACACATAACAAGGCTATGAAGAAAGTTCTATTCTTAGAATCAAAGGAACTTTTGCGCTATCACAGGATGAAAGACTTGGTTTGTCACAGGGACTTGTAAAAGGAACCTTGGGTTTCAGTTTTATCACAATCTTGTTATGAGTCAGTAATGTGATGTGGTCATTAAAAAGCACTGGAGTGTTGAAATTGAAAGATGGTACCTCCAGACCAAATTATATGTTGGTTTAATTCTAGACATTAACACTTAAGAACAATAGAAATATAGTACTAAAAAGTGGTTGAGAGAAAGAGAATAATGGTTATGAGAGGCATGGAAAACTACTCTCATAATGAAAGAATCATAAAGTTTTACTAATAACCTCAATAAGAAGAACGGAGTTTCTAACAGTCTAGAGTCATCCCCAAATATGTCAAAGTATTCCAAGAACAGTGAACTCTTTGTCAGAATAGATTTCCACTGCATGGTTAGCGGTTGGAATATGATGGAAGGAATTCCCACAGAATGCAAGTTCATTTGATTAATGATTAAAGATTGACTTATATACTTCTGAGCTTCCATACTCCCCAATTTAACTACTGTGGAATATTTGAATCAAATACTTGCATTTTTCCATTGTACAACATACTATATATGGGGAAATTGGTTGAAAGTGATACATGTTTTTTCAAACTGCAAATGGATTAAAAAATTATTATTTTAAGAAATTTGTTATATGTTGGTAGGCCATGGAGACATCAAGAGAAGATCAGCCACCTACCCACATACCCAGGGACCCCATAATAGTTAACAAACTTGAAAAATCCATGTACAACATATGGGATTAGCCTTTGGAGGAGTAATCCAGATTATCTCTAAATTTGTATGACGAGAAACTAGAAAGACCTGACTGTCATAGAAAGAAAATAGATTTGGAAGATGTTTATCATTTTAAAAGCAGGAACATAGCTAAACCACTTCGCAGAAAAACTGAACAGAAGTAGGATATTCAGCCTCAAGAATAGGGCAGGAGAACCTGGCGCCTAAAGTTGACTTGTTTATCAAATCCCATAAAAGACAGATACTGTTCGGATCTTGTAGTGATGTCATCTGTAATGATGGCTGATTCAACACATTCAAAACTGCAATTGTTCAATGTCCCTCAAGGCTGTCCTCTTCCCTTGCACTCACTAAGCAACCTTCGTTAAGTCCACTCCTCTGGGATTCTAGTACATGTATTTATCTCCATCATAAAAAACACTATCATTCTAAGTGCTTGTTAGTGCTTATATATGTAAGCACCACGTAATGTTGATTAGTGTGAGTCAGCCTTTCCAACTCTATAAAATGCCGAACAACATAATAAGGAAGTAGATTAGGGTCCACAATAACATCACGACATAATGGCACCCTAGGTGGCTCCCTGGTAGACGGCCATAGGCCCTCCTCTGACCACACAGCTAGTCCCTCTCAAACCACATCATTCTGTGGTGACCACAGGCTTAAACCTGAGCTATTAAGCGGAGACAGGATTAATATGAAGAGATATTTGATTTCTAAGTATGAGTAACAACCACTGGACATAAGGATCTTGAAGAAACCTACAGATGCGAAGGTCATTCAGAGTGTTACAGAGCACGACACGATCTGCAAAGGAATGCTTCAAAGATCAAAGAAAAGGATAACTTTGAATAATTGATTATTTTCAACCTGGTGAGGCAGCAAAAAGGCATGACTCTAGCAGAAGGAAATGACTGAGGCTGGACGAGACGGTGAGTCTGAAACTCGGCATTTGTGGAAACCTATGCAGCGATGTGCAGGCCTGAAGTAAGTCTACTCTCAAGGAGGACTTGGTGGCAGGAGCTCCAGATGAGAGACACAAAGAGACACCTGAGAAAAGGCGCTGAATCCGGGCCACCCATTTAACTAGAAAGGTGACAGTGAAGCAGATTCACCGGGTATATTTCCGGAAACACAGAAACTGCTACTTGCCTTTTTCTCCAAAAAGCGTGGAAGGGGACGGCATTAGTGTGGCCTGGGTTAGAACTGTGAGAGGCGTCAACGGCACAACGGAGCCTTCAACAGCCAACTGCTGAGTCATCCCTCCTTTCTAGGAGTCCCTGTCTCCTTCCTCCAGATAGTATGTGGGCCAGGACCGGCAGCCACAAGAGAGAGGGTTAGCACCTCAGACTTCTCTATGCCTAATATGCGTTTGAGAATGACATTAGGACACCGTAGCCCAGAGTTTATCAAGTGAAATGCTCTTGACCCGTCTACCGGGAGGCACTGCTCTGTGATCCTCGGATCTGTGCAGTCAGCTCACATAAAAGCTGCTAAAAACCCACTCTCAAAACCCCCAACCCATGATTGCCCCCATCCCTAAACGAATTCCTCACTATGTTGACCCCTTCTATTCCTTCGAGATTCACTCCAGGGTGCTGGACCATGACCTTGGGGAGCAGATTATATCCACGTACACAAATAGCAGTCTCATCGCTTTCCTAAGGAAGGAAGCGTTTTTCCTTTTTCCCTTTCGATAAAAGTTCTTCAAGTTTAGATGGTAGAAGAATGAGGCAAAGTGAAGAGCAAAATCATGCCCCTTCGCTTTCTGGTGGGTGTATTGTTGGCTAAATTGATGTTCTCACTTGCCTGGAGCCTTCAGGCCAAGCATGCTGCTTCTTCTTCAGGCTTAATCCGATCTGCAGCTGACCTGCACGGAGAGGGAGAAGTGCTCGCCACCCAGAGATAGCGCAAAGAGGCGCAGACCTGTGATCTGTATCAGGTATTTCAGCAAGTCAGCGCTCCAGGCAGAAATTAAAACTGTGATACCCAGTTCCTTCTCATCACTAGGTTTAATTTCACCTTCAGATGAGACAGCAGCTGACCAGTGGGAATCAGTGATTCTTTTCCTGCACATGTGTGACAAATACACATATAGGGTTTACATTTTTGGACAAATAAGCACATATTGTTTCAGATGTTGCAAAGCATTTAAGCATCTGGAAATATCTAGAAGCATGGTTTTGTATCATAAATATAAACCATGAACTCTTATTTTGGGACTAAGCTGTCTGTAAACAGTGCTATAAAAACAGAAAAACAATCAAGAATGGCCCCAAGCACCAAACAAGGTTACAGCTCTCTTTTGAAATAAGAATATCTGAGCCTTTATTTATTTGCCATTAATTTTTTAAATAGTCATTTGTAAAACATCTGGAACCTAATTATTTAAGTAAACAAGGGTGGAAATTAGCTTCAGTAGAAGACAAAATATCCCTTTACTCAGGGGCTACTCCATCAGCCATGAGCACCTCTCTCCAGCAGCCTTGCATATTGGCTGTTTATAGCAAATAGTTAAAGTGGAGATTCAACAAAGTAGTAAGGATCTGTTTTCAATACCACACAGGAACCACAGCAAACTTTAAAACACACAAGCAAAGCAACCTACTGTGTGAAGGAAACACACACACACACACACACACACACACAACCAAAAACTGAGTTCCTGGCTAGAGGTAATGAGAAAGCTAAGCTGGGAGGCCAATTCATAGAAAGCACATTCAGCCCGGCCGGCGTGGCTCAGTGGTTGAGCGTCGACCTATGAACCAGGAGGTCACGGTTCAATTCCTGGTCAGGGCACATGTCCTGATTGTAGGCTTGATCCCCAGTTGTGGGGTGTGCAGGAGGCAGCTGATCAATGATTCTTTCTCATCGTTGATGTTTCTCTCTCTCTCTCTCTCTCTCCCTCTCCCTTCCTCTCTGAATAAAAATATATTTTTAAAAAAGAAAGCAAGCACATTTAACTGTTTCTGAAATGGAACCCACTGAGAAATCATCAGATATCTCACCAACCTGAAAATAAAAGGGGGGGGCGGGGTGAGGGGGTGGGCAACCTTCCTGTATTGAGAGGGATGCTAACAGCAGAGCTGCTTGGTGATGGTTTCAAAGACCATGAGCAGCATCCAGGGCTCCGGGCCCCATCTGGGCTGCTGCCTGGAGATCATGGGCTCCCTACGAGGTTGGAGTTCTGGGTGCTTCGCTCCATGCTTCCGGGCTGTCATTAACCCGCAGACATAACTAACTCGTGTGCTGGATTCCGCCACCTCTATTTAAGGTCACCTGGCAGATGCCAGGCGTTTAAAGCATGAAAATCATGGATAGTTTTAAGAGATCTTTGTTTTGAGGTTTAAAATATTGAAGGGAAGCTCTGAGATACCTGAGTAAACATGTGTTTTTTCTCTTTCGGAAATGAATCTCTTTGACAAATGAGAGGCTTATGGAGGCTTGGTAAACCTAACACACAATTGGCGTTCAAATCCATTCCTCACTTATTTCCATTCAGTTCATAGGAGGGTGATGTGTCTAGAAGGCATGAGCACTAGGAGACCAAGAATTCTTCCTCAGCATAAAGACGCACTTTGCTCTGAACAGGAAAATGCTCCCTTACTCATTTCGCTTAGGTAAATTTGCAATGGTGTTTTAACGTCTGAGACTGCCAGCCAGGAATTTGAATTTCTGCATCATTAAATGGGCAACAAGCTCGCGCCGGTGGATGGAACTCTGAGCTGGGAGATAACAGGACCATATGGAATGATGATCACATAATGAGCCAGAAAACGGAGGACCGAGCGAGGCGGCTGCTTAGCCACGCAGCCCGGGTTAGAGCTCGCTTTTGAAATGCCTGCCCTCCGCAGCGGTGAAGAGCGTTGCCTTCCAGACTTGGTGTCATTACCTCAGCTCAGTAAGTCTTAGTGCACCCCACACAGCTGCGAAGGGTGTGCGGAGTTCTCGGGAACTTCAAAGAAAACGGCACAATATTTTAACCCTTTCTTTCCAGGAAAACTTTAGCCTACACCAGTGATGGCGAACCTATGACACACGTGTCAGAGGTGACACGCGAACTCATTTTTTTGGTTGATTTTTCTTTGTTAAATGGCACTTAAATATATAAAATAAATATCAAAAATATAAGTCTTTGTGTTACTATGGTTGCAAATATCAAAACATTTCTATATGTGACACGGCACCAGAGTTAAGTTAGGGTTTTTCAAAATGCTGACACGCCGAGCTCAAAAGGTTCGCCATCACTGGCCTACACTTTTGACTCACTCTGAAGGGGGAAGGGCATGTGGAGGAACAGGAGCTGGTTGTCATGATCATTCACCCTCTACCTGCAGACAAGAGCTCTCCTTACAGACCTGGGGAACTGGGGGCTGTGCTGCAAGAAGGAAAACTGTCAAAACTCTAAAAAGCCAAGAGACGCCTTGGGGCCCAGATGGGTCGATTGCTCAGAGAAGAAAATACATTTTGAGAACAAACCAAGGACCGGACCTACTTCGATTTAGTTGCTGTGCCTGGACCCTCCCCGCTCTGGGACTTTGCCTCAGGAATGCTCACTGCTCTTCAGTCCCAGGAACTGGCTGAGCTGGGTTTTAACATCATTGACAATTAACTCCCTTGTTATCAGACTTCAAGATCCTGGACAGAGACACCTGGACCACGGACCCTGCAGCCCATACCCTGTTCTCCCTTCCCCTGGCAGGCAGCCTTCTTCCTTATCCCGATACAGTCAGCGGCTGGTAGGAGGGGCTAGAGCAGAATTTATGGGACGCCTGCTGCTCTCCCGTGTGCAGGCATCATTGGAATAAACGCTCGGATATGGCTCAACCTTGTCTCTACTTCACTTGGCTCAAGGAGTGACAGGTGGCCGGCTGTTCAGTGTCCAGTGTTAGTCTCTTACTTTCCCATTGAAAGTAAAGCACAGTGATGTGCAATTTGATGTTAAATTTGAAGGTTCTAAACTCGTCATCGCCATGACTGAGAGTTCTATAACCAAACTGGTGTTACTTACAGCAACTGGTGTTGCTGAGCCGTGAGTCTTGGAGAGATGATACTGAAGGCAACAAATAACGTTTTCCCTACTTGGTTTATTTTTATTCGAGAAATCTTGATACATTATGGTTTTATGACCTACTACTTAATGACTACGATTTGAATTACAACAAAAATATAGTTACACATGCTTCAATATTTCATATGCAATAATATTAAGCAACATGTTAAAAGGGTAGCGATAACGTAGATTGCTCCCAGGGTCTAAACAACACCCAAGGAATGATGGGTTTTAAGAGCCTCTGAGGGATGCTCATCGTGTTGGTCACCAGAATGCCTTGAAGGAAGCGCTCAAAGGGTGAACAGATGCCCCAGCATAAGTAAAAGTAATAAGTTGCGTGTGCACGGGATTTCCATATAAACTATCTAAACGTTATAAAAAGCTTGGGTTAGGTTTTATTGTTTATATTTCATGTAAAAAGGTGTGAAGGACCTACCCTAGATCACATAGCTAATGTAGGACCTGGCCCAGAAGAGGAATACTAAAGCATGGAGCACTTACTATGCATCAAACACTGTTCTGAGAACTGGAGAGACCCATTAAATTTCATCCTCAGGAGGGGAAACTGAGGCCCAGTGTCCGTGACCAGGGGCCGGCAGTGTGGCTCCTGAGTCTGTGCTCTCAGCCCCCGCCTGGGCTCCTTCCATCTCTGGGAGCTCCTGGGTGAATAAAAGAAACACTGAAGCCTAAAGTTTGGGGACTCCGGCTGAGCGTTGTACAGCACACATAGCCAGATGCAAAGAGAGTGCAACAGTTAAGAAAGAAAAGACTGAATTCCCAAAGGCTTTGCAAGTAAAAAAAATAAAATAAAATCATAAGGTGCTAAAATTCATATTTCTGTGTCATTCTCTTGACTTCATGGAATGAAGTAAAAAATGGCTGTATTACTTCAAACCACTAGAAATGGGACTTTGCCTCAGGAATGTCTTCATCTCCAAAGAATTTCTGAAGAGAGCAGGATAATGAGCCAGGATGCTCCATTACCGCAGAGGAGAAGGTTTGGGCAAAGCCAAAGACAGAGACTCATGGTCCTCAATTTGGTTTGATGTAAAATACCCTATATCTGCTTCTAATGCTTCTGTCTTAAGGACAGGCATATATGTGTGTACTTATCCATAGAAACAACCTTTTTAAAGGGGTTCCGGCCATTAACAACAGCTTGAAAGCCTCATGCACAGCTTGCTCCCCTTCTTCCAATCTTGAGTTTTCTGTCACACACATCAGATGGACTGTTAATGGACTGAGGAGATTCTGCAGGAATAACTTAGAAATGATTGTACAAGAAAAGGTTGTCCACAGAAATGGAAGCAAGTAGTTAGGCTCTGTAGAGGTACAGTTATTAATTATTTATTGAGACGGACAGGTAAGCCGAGTACATTAAACCTCATCCTTGTCTACGGAGCTGAAATTTCAAATCCAACACGGCGATAACTCACAGGGGGAGTTTACCAAATGTGCTCGGAGGAAAGCAGGGTTTTAAATGCAATAACCAATTAACTTTCCATGGTACAGAGACTGCCCATAATCATTTGTGAAACATGGTTTTTAAAATAGCATTGCGGCATTGAAAGAGAAAATGGAATTTAGACAGTCTCACAGGACAAACGTCGAGAGACGTGAGCAGAAGGCCCCGGCGAGCCCCCTCCACTCTGTGTTCTCATTTACAGAAACTTACAGAACGCTGACCGCTCCGATACGGATGCTGGAGGGAAATGCAGTGAAAGGGCAGCAGCACAGGTTACTCCTGGCCAGTTTGCACCGCACAGTCAAGAATCACAAAGTATGTTTCTCAAAAAGAATGTCTTCTCAAAAACAACAAACCAAAAAAGTCAAAAGGAAGGAAATTAAGAAAAAAAAAATAGACGAAGCAGAGCAGAGGTCTAAACAGGAGAAGTGGAAACGACCAAGTTGCAGCTGGCGTGGCCCTGCGAGGGGAGCGGCTTCCGGGCACTGGGTGCTCAGTGGTCACGTCTGTCCTGGGAGATGGACATGCTGGTCCTGCAGGACCCCGTGGGAGAGCGCTGTTACAGTCACACTGCGTTCCTCTAAGCCCGCGCTCTGGAGAGAGCCCCGTGAGCGAGCGGAGGAGGTTCCCGAAGAACAGAGGGGCCTCCAGCAGGTGACCACCCGTGTCTACGCAGCCCTGACCCAGGGGCCTCTGGCAGCACAGCCCGGCACATCGCGTGTGAACTGTGCTCCCCCAGAAAGACCAGGTCCGGTTCACCTTTCACATCGCAGAATGCGGCCTCGTGTGGGAACAGGGTCATGCAGGTGCCAATGGACAGACGCGGTCATAAGGAGGGGCCTGGCCCCCTAACCCCATATGACCAGGGTCCCTAGAAGCCGGCCATGGCAGCGTGAAGACGGAGGCCTGCGGGGACAGGCCCTGTGATCACAACAGCATCCCTGCCACCTTCCTTCCCCTCCTCCCCTCCCCCCTCCTCTCAGCGCCCAACCAGGGGAGCAGGAGACCCTGAGGAGGGTGAGGAGGGGGCGGCAGAGCAAAACACTGCAGGGGGGTCCCTGGGGCAAGGAATCCACCCTAAACAGGCAAAGGGGGGCGTACAACTGGGGCCCCGATTTTAAAACCGAGAGTGACTAGGCTGCTGTTCTGGATGTCAAGGGACAAAGGAGTGAGTCCACAGACCACGGTGGGTGTAAAGCAAGGACTGAAGAAAAAGAAAAGCTTTTCCTTTTCACCCCCCACAGCCTGGGGGGCAGGGTCCCTGTGTCCCCCTAGCCCTGCAGCCTGGGGGGATCCCTATGTCGCCCTAGCCCTGCAGCCTGGGGGGATCCCTGTGTCCCCCTAGCCCTGCAGCCTGGGGGCAGTGGGGGAGCAAGGTCTCTGTGTCCCCCTAGCCCTGCAGCCTGGGGTGGGGGGTCTCTGTGCTCCTGGCCAGTGGCTGCAGGAAGGAGAGCAGAGCACTGCTCCCAGGGACCCAGCCACCTCCGGAGGGCGGGCAGCAGACACCTGGGTGCCCTGAAGGCTGGAGCGGTGAGGGTGCCGCTGCAGACACTGGGGGGACGGGCAGGGGAGCGTGTCAGATGCCGCCTGGGGGAGGAATGGGGCGCACAGAAACAGCGTTGTGGAAGGAGCTGCCCCTGGGCGGGAACCAGCGGAAATCGAGCTAAAGGCAGGGAACGCTGACGTCATCCCGGAGCAGCCCCCCTTCCCCCCTCCCCCCCCCACCCCCAGGCTCATTCCGCAGGAGGCTCCCAAGGCGGGAGGGGCGCACGGAGGGGCTGGCCCCTGGGAGCCAGGGAAGGCACACAC
This sequence comes from Myotis lucifugus, assembly GCF_000147115.1. Taxonomy (NCBI): domain Eukaryota; kingdom Metazoa; phylum Chordata; class Mammalia; order Chiroptera; family Vespertilionidae; genus Myotis; species Myotis lucifugus. The sequence continues at coordinate 4,168,906 of NW_005871141.1, read as the reverse complement.
TTCAAGTTAATACACGGAGTGAGGAGACAAAGAAAATAACAAACTAGAACAGTTCTAACCATACGCAGTAATAGAAGCTCCGTGCGTGTGGCTTCTCTCTCTAATAACCGATCCGATAACCCAGCGGCCCTGAGGGTGGCTAAGGGACCAGCAGGCAGGAGGTACAGCGTGAACAGGCGATCCAGGGATGATGCCACCCTGACTGAGAGGGCGTGAGATTTTATCACGTTGCTCGGAATGGCACGCAGTTTCACATGGATGAGTGGTTTATTTCTGGAATTTTCCATGGAATATTTTCAGACCACGGTTGACTGCAGGTAACTGAAGCCGTGGAGAGCAGAATAGATAAGGGGTGGGGACTACCATCCCTGCATCCCCTGGAGAAAAGTGAGCTCGCCAGGAACTGGGAGTCCACCAGGGACTGAGCCAGCTCCCCCGACTTTAAGAGGGGCGATGCCAGGGGCCTGAACCCACAGGCTCAGGGAGAGCAGGTGCACACAGTCACACAGATTCCAACCAGGCCAAGCACGTGTGCACACGAGTCGGAATGTTCTGTGTGCGCGTGATGTTAGACATAAACACAAGCCATCTGAGGTCTCACTCCCTCTCAAGACTAGAAACCCAGCGCAGACAGAATGTCATTGGGTGAAGCCACACTCACTCAGCAGAAAACACTGCACAACCAAGGTGACGTTGTTGTGATAAATGTAGTGTATGGCCCGTTAGCCTCAGTTTTCTCATCTGCAAAATAGGAACGCTCACACCTCACGTAACGGGCTGTTATAAGAGTAACGTGAACAAATATTTTGATCAGAGGAGCCACTGAATACATGAAATCTAACGTCAAAAGGAGAATTGTGACTTATTTACGCTGCCACTGCCTGTAGGACCTGAGCAGATGAACAGCTCCCTCTGTCTTACATATTTCACCTGAGAAGATAGAGCTAATAGAGAACGTTGCTCTTAGGTCTATTTGGGATTAAATGAGGAAGCGTGAGGAGCAGTCCCCCAATAGCGCCCAGCTCAGCGAATGTGCCGTGCTGATTGAGTGACAGCCGTCAGTGTTCATCCGAGAAGTGGCCAGAGGAAGTTTCCTAAAACTTCTTTATCTGCCAGATTTAGCGACTCTGCCTCAGAAAAACACACATGTGCTTTGTTATTTGTGTGTTTTGATTCTAGGCGTTGTCTGGAATTGTGGCAGCATCAGCAAATTTAAACATAAACATCAAGCCAGCTAAGCTCTTATTCCTTCAGGCAGGCACTAGGTGGACACTGGGCTGCAGCCAGGGCTGGCTTCCAGGCAGCAGGCCCAGACAGACATACCTGTGCTTTCGATGCTCAAGTCCTTTCGCCAGTTGATAAATATCAACTTCCTTAAGCTCCCCAGGGGTCCCCTCTCCTGACCACCAGGGGCATTGCCGTGTTATCCCACAGCATAAAGGTTTTCCCATAGTTCAAGAATGATTTTTCAAGACAAATACAATCATGACACTCATACAGATAATACTAAAATGTCAAAGATTATTCCACTCATTAATTAATGAGAGAACAGGAAAAGCTGTCACAAACCCCCCAGGTCTCAAGAATCAAAGAATCAGACTTTACAATATATACACCCATTAGGATTGTTGAAACACATCTACCTCATACGTGCAGAACTGGTTTCTCCCACTGTGGAGAGGGGAGTCAATCGAAGCTCTAAGGCACAAAAACTCTGTGCACGTCCATACCCAAGAATGACTTGCGTTATATCAACAGTGTCCAAGTTCATTTCTGTATCTAGTTATCTCGACAGAGTTGTAGAATAACTCAAGGCAATTAAAACACAAACCCACCGAATCAGATAACTCTGAGAGGTGTGCTCTAAACAATGCATGTTTGCCACTGAAGATACCTGGCCATCTTTTGGCCCAATTAAAAGTCTTTCACACTTTTTTGATACCGTCTTCTCGCCTTGATCAAGAATAACCCCAAAGACAAATCAACCCCGTGATGCTGGCCACTGAGGTTGGGCCTGATCATTCGCATGAGGCAGCAACGGGCTTTCTAGAGTTCGCTTTGAACAATCACAAAATAAACTGCTGCTGGGAAGTTTCCATGAGAAATTTCAGTTTAGATTTTGGTGAAGGTTTTAGCATTTGCCTTCTCAAGGCTAGGAAACCACGCCCCCAAAAAAGTTCACCAAATTTTACCGGCGAAACCTATAAAAGTGGGTGCCTCCCTCCCTCCCCCAGGTCCCTGGCCTCCCAGGAGGTGGATCTCCTCACCACCTATGACTGGGCCCTCAGCCAGAGTCCAGGCCAGTCTGCCGGAGACACTCCCAGGCTCTGGCTCCATAAGAAGGCTCTAGTCAAAGTCAAGTACGTCCATTTTATTTCCTTAAAAGTGACAGTCATACCTGATTAAAGGAGAATCACTCTCAAACAGGACCTCCCGGTGAGGCTTCGGTTGTACACCTTGTTTTTCCAGTTATCTCCTAGCACAAAGGAAAACGGGTCATTATTGAACTTATGCAAATAACTCCACTCCCAGGAGCAGTAAGGAGATTTAGAAAGAGTTTGATTTCCAGTGGAGGGGAGGGGAGAATCAGTGAGAATCAGATCTCCCTTGAAAATGCTGCATTTTTGTTTACAATAGCAGAGTCAACTAAATTGTTATTGGATAAAAATGGCTTACGAATAAAAAGAAGGGAGGCTGCTTGCATATGTAGAAGAGAAAACATAAAGAAAAAACATCAACAGAATTCTAAACAAACACCCCTAATAAAAATGTCCTCATCATTTCACTCAGTCCTATGTAATTAGTTTGTGTTCTGCTAGATCTTGGGCTGGGAGACTCAGAAAGCCATCTGCTTCTTAACCGAAGAGGTTCTGAAAACCCTGACTCAGCCCATTGGCAAGCAATCCCATCAGAGCTCAAGAGCCTACTCTTAGAAGAGTCCACAGTTTGAAGTACTCGGTACACCAGGCTGCGAGACAGGCCTTGTTTGCTGAAGACACAAACTCTGCTCACTCAGGTGAGAACTCAAGTCGAACACAAACCATCTGTGGATGATGACAGATGTGAAATCCGTGTGGTTTTAGGTTACCGATAATTCTCAAATGTGAAAGATCTGATGAGAGTCCAGAATAAAGTAACTGATAAGGAAATGTGACCGTTTCTGTAGCACAGAAAACAAGATAATAAAAGCATTCCAAAAACATTTTTTAGACAAAATTTCTCCAAGTGATTGATGAAGTCTATTTTCAAATGTGTGTTGTGTTTTTTTGTGTTTTTTTTTGTATCAAATCATCACCTTATATACCTTATATGTATGTAATGTTATATATCAGTTATATCTCAATAAAACTAGAGGGAGAAAAAAAAGTAACTTATTCCAAATAAGCATGGAAATAAAAAGTGTGTGATATCAGCTTACTATTGTTGTCTAATATTACCAAGCAAACTATCACCAGATTTTGACCATTGTCCATGTTTTGACCATTGGCCAATCTTTAGGAATTCCCATAAAAACATGTATTTGAATTATTTATATTAATATATTTTATGTATCCAAATGTAACCTAGAGAAATTTTAGCATGCCTTCTGATTTGGCAACTCATTGGCTAAACATTATTTTCAGTATCATTTTATAAGAACAAATCATTAATTTTTTCAGAGCTCTTCTGGGAAACTCAAAGATAGGTTCAGGTGTAAAAGATATCCTAGAAGGTTCAGTTTTTCTATGTTTAGAATTTTATTTTTTGAAGACAAACATCAAAAACATCATCATAGAAAATTTGAATGTCTGATTAGTATAGGATCTCTATGGATGCCTGAGATAAATAATGCTTGATCACTCATTCAATCAACGTAACAATAAAGCATTTGAAAGTAGATGTAAAGTTAACATGACTGAAATAAACTTGGATTCCTTCAAGAGAGAGGGAGCTTTGTTTTTTGTTAGATGTCTTTTCTTTAAATAATCTCCCGGGAAGACCTCCACAACTCATTAAGGATCAGTTTTAAAAAGAGAAGAGGAAAAATGATTCTCGCACAGACTTAAAACAAACACAAGCCAAAGTTTCATTTAACTCATCAATCCTATATACTAAGAGAGGAATATGCTAATTAGCCATTACGCCCTGAGGCATAATGACCAAGCAGGTCAGGAACAGATCACTGTTCAGCAGGAGGGTGGGCCAGTGAGGTACAAGGGGGCTGCGGAGAGCTACAGGAAAGGGCAGGGCAGCAAGCTATGAGGAGGGGAGGGAGTGGGGAGGGAGGAGGGGGGCGGGGGAGCTACAGGAGGGTGGGGCAGCAGGCAGAGAGCTACAGAAGGGTGGCAGTGACCTACTGGCTACTAGCAGGCAGCAGAGAGCTACAGGATGGGGCAGGGAAAGAAGCTGGGGGGGGGGCAGGGGCAGCTACAAGAGGGTGCGTCCGTGGGCAGAAGGCGGCAGCGACCCCCTTGCACACGGATTCGTGCGCAGGGCTACTAGTTAATTAATAAGGGAACCAGAAGAAGTGTTCAGCCAGTTCAGAGGATAATTCAAAGACCAGAAAAATATATAAGCCCATCAGCTCTGTGAAAATTAATTTGCTTCTTCCACAGTGGGGGAGAGACGTCAACTGAACACCCCCACATAGTATTCGGGGCAAGTCTGTGGGCAAGAATTATTGGCAGTGCTGCCAGCCTCATGCAAGCGAGCGTCCCTCTCTGCAGAGCTGCAGGGACATGACGCTGGTCGGACTCTGCGGAATCAGGCGCCTGGGCGAGCTGCTCTCCACACTGCAGACAGTTGCACTGAAGACACCCACTGAACGTTGGGTCCATTTAAAAGTGTTTCAGCCCTAGCGGGTTCGGCTCAGTGGAGAGAGCATCAGCCTGCAGACTGAAGGTCCAGGGTCTTAATTCCCAGTCAGGGCAAGTGCCCAGGTTGTGGGCTCAACCCCCAGTGTGGGAGCTGCAGGAGGCAGCGATCAATGATTCTCTCTCATCATTGATGTTTCTATCTCTCTCTCCCTCTCTTTTCCTCTCAGAAATCAGTATATATATATATATATATATATATATATATATATATATATATATATAGAGAGAGAGAGAGAGAGAGAGAGAGAGAGAGAGAATAAATAAAAATATAACAAATTTAAGTGTTGCACCATTTCTCCTTCACCCTGACAGCAGGGGGCCTCCAAGGCCCTATTCCGTCAGCTTGCCAGGCGTGGTGATAGTTGGCATCTCGTGTTAAATATTTTCATGATCACTCCTGTACACACAGAGAAAAAAGACAGTTTCTGTCCTTGATAAGTTCTTAGTCTGATGGTATCGACAAACCAGGAAACAGAGTAGAGATACGCACAAGCTACTTGTAGGAGGTGGCACTTACCCCAGACTTCAAGGCCAGGAAAGGCTCTGTGGGAGGACAGCAGGGATCAGCAGAGATGGGGAAGGGGGACCGGCAGGGGCCAAGAGGAAAGGGAGGGGCTCTGGTGGAGGAAGCAGCAGGAGCCACTCCTGGAAGCATGAGTCCATAGGCATTCAAGGAACTGCAAGTCCATTTAGGCTTTGGGCGGGGGCAGGAGGCGGGGCATTTTCTATCATTCTTGACTTGGCTTAGGAATAAACTGCTGGTAACATAAGTAGTCTTGCTGCTTTAGAGGATTTTAAGAAAAAATATGAAGTGAACATACAACAGGCAAAGGGTGTGAGGAGGGTGTTGTAAACAATTCCCAGCCAATTCTAAAAATGGCTCGCAGCCATTCTAAATATTGCCTATGAATTATTTATAACGCACGACATAACGTTCTGTGATAACATAGGCACTCACAATGGAGGGTTTGTTAAAATTTAATCCCAGTTTAAAAGCTACGCAGAGAGGGCAAGACCGGAAGCGGCAAAGGATTTTCATCAGGAGCATCTAATTCAAGTAAAAGCTAGAAAAGACCCCTGAACTCAACAAATTAAAATGACCACTTCCCAGAACTGGTCAATTCTGAGGGTGACAGAAGACTATCTTTTCTTGTGAGCGTTGCCATATGCAACACAGCCCTAGATTTTCAGTCGTACAGAGAAGGGTTGTTGTTCTAAATGCCCCTTGTTGGCGTATAGCCCCCAGCCTATCCTAGCTTTAAAGTTACATCTGGAAAAGTGAGGTTACCACGGGAGCTGGCAGATGGCTTCCACGGTGAGGAGCTCGTCATGGAAACAGCAGCTACCTTTTATTCACTGTGCATCCGGCCCTTTCGAAGCATTCCTCCTGTAATCGTAAACACATTGCAGGCCAGTCGCTTCATTGCTAGCTTTACCCAGTGGCCAGATAAGTTTCTATTGAACAAATACAAAAAACGTTTTACATAAATGCTAAAAGCATGCTTTAAAATTAAATACCCATTGCATTTTGAAGTTATTTATTCCATGTATTTACTTATCTTCTTAAAGTATGATACTTCGTAAAACACTGTGTAATAAATATGAAGCGAGAATTCTCATGATCCGTCCGCAATGTGTTAACACAACTGACCTATCGAGCTATATATATATGTATGTGTATATATGTATGTATGTATGTGTATGTGTGTATATATATATATATATGTATATATATATATGAAATTATCCTCCCTATTTTACAGGTAAAGAAAATAAGAATCAGGGAGATTGAGAAATGCCTAAATTTTTCATCTGATACAATGTATGCAATATAAGCAGGGCAGCTCAGATTCTTATACACATTTATCAATCCCCAAACCCATAGTCTTAAAAATGTAGAAGCTTTAGAGAAAACTGGAACTCCTCCAAGGACTTTAAATCATGACACTTATTAATAGTGTCTGAGTTTATAAAAGGGCCTTTGTTATCTGGCAAGAAGGCTTTGGGACCATAACCAGGCCTGTCCTTAACATTTGTTGGGCCCTGGACGAGAATACAATAGAAAGTCCACACGCCATATATCTAAATATTAAAAGTAATAAATCACTGTAACAAGCTGTTAAATAAAATACGTTCTATACTCTGCCCTGATAAATAGACTTTATAGTGACTGGAAGGCCAGGTCTCATATGTAGAATCCCTCAGCTCATAGGGCCCTGCCTCTTCCCCCTCCTTCCACACACAGTCTCCCAAGCCCTGGCCCTCCCTCACTGCAAGGGGCCTGGCATGTCACATGTGTGCACCCCTCCCGAAATCAAATCCCCCCCCCACCCCGCCGAAATTTTCCTTTTGGCCAGGGGTTTGGGTCCCCCTCCCAAAATTTAAATTGAAAAAAGCTTTCCCCCCCGCCCCGGAGCCCCCCCAAATCTCCCCCCGGGGGTATGTGGGGTTAAAAATGTTCTTTTTAAAAACCGTTCTTCTTGGCTGCACATTAGAATCACCTGGGAATCTTTTTAAAATCCTGAATTCTGGGCCTCATCCTCCGGAAATTCTGTTTCTTTGTTATGGGGTGAGGCCACAACATTAGTAACAAAGAAACAGAATTTCCAGAGGATGGGGCCCAGAAATCAGGATTTTAAAAAGATTCCCAGGTGATTCTAATGTGCAGCCAAGGTTGAGAACCACTGGTCTAGAACATGTTATTCCAAGTAGTCTTTGAACCCACACTGGCACTTGAACTGCTGTAGTGTGCACCAAGTACAGATGGGAAAGAAAGCATTTAGAGTGTTTCCTGGCAATCTGGCATCGCTGCAATGCCCAAGGCAGGGATCTGTACTGGACAGAGTATTGGTCAGCCACAATCAGGGAGTTTAGGGGCGAGGGTGTCTTGCATCTCACACAAAGACGGATAGGAAAGCTGTGTCTCTGTCTAAAACGGGAAGGAGGGGGGAACCTGGTGGACACATTCCTTGGCCCACAGACTCACCCTCTGTGGGGAGGGGCACAGCTTGGGGGGTGCTGAGCAAGCCCCCAAAGCATGGGTTTTCAACCGGTGAGCCACAAGAATGTTTACAACAGGCAGTACCCGACTGTGTAGTCAGGGGCCCTGGTCTCTTTTCCCTGAGAGTGTCAAATAACAAAATGACAACAGCCAGCCCAACAATAACCGTCCAGTGCGAATGAATCAAAATTATACCCATTTTTTTTGTTTTTGTCAGGTTGGCAAAAACTGTAAGATTTTTCGGTGTGCTGCAGGTTTTAGTAATCAGTTTATGTGCCGTGAGATGAAAGGGGTTGAACGTCGCTGCTCTGAAACCCGGGCTTCTAAAGGTATTTCTCTTACCCGGGTCTAAGGCAGCGCTGACAGGGACGCCTCTTCTGTTTTTTCAACCTTCCCTCAAATCCCTGTGTACGCCGAGGGCCTTGCTCTCTGGAGAAGCTGCTGGAACTGTGAAAGCAAGCGCTGCAGTCAAGTGGGTGGGATTCGGAGCTCCCACGTGAAGTAAACAGGTGCCTCGCTAATCAGTGGCCCAGGGAAAGCAGCAGCTTCTAGAATGCCTGCTACCAGCTGCGTACTGATTAGCTCCAGCAAAGACCAGGCAGCGCCAATAGAGTCCGCCTCCTATTAAGTCAGGACTCCTTCGATCGTTGGATGGAAAGATTTTAGAGCTCTTGTCTTTTCTTCTTGCCCCAAAACTCTAATTCCTGGTGAAGACACATCGCTTACCTTGCCTTTTTTCTATGCCTGTCGATAAAGGGACTTCCATGGAAAGGGAAAGAGTTTGAGATAGGTTCCAAAGAGAATGATTTTTTTTTCCAAAATGTAAAACAAATATCATTCAAAGTACTATTTGCAATTATCTTGATATTATTGCCTAGAGGCTTGGGCCAGGAAGAAATTGTTTTTAAAATTGTAGTAGGCAATTAGTAGGCATGAGCAGAGTAGGGAAGATTGGCCAGGTGTAGGACAGAAGGTCACCAGAGCGGAAAGCTGGGTGCCTAGCAACAGACAAATGTCGGCTGGACCTCACCCCCTGACCTTTTATATCACTGACCTTTCATATCACTATCACGCGGTAGACCCCGTGAAGGCCAAACAAGGCGGCTGAAGATTAGCCCCGTATAAGTCCTTGCAGGCCTCTCCCTTAAGCTTTAAGCCCCCAGGACAATGAGGTTCTGACCTGCATCAAATAATCTTAGGAGCGAAGCCTCCAGATAGCGTTTTGGTCAAACTAGAGACAGCATCACTTGTGATTCACCTCCAGGCCCAGGAATGCCGCAAGGCCAGGCAGGGTGATGCCATGGCTGACATCAGGACCAGCTGAGGTGACTGACGACCCCTTCCCTGGTGCAGGCACATCAGTAGAAACCGTGACCCTGAAAGGACAGACATGGAAAACTGATGAATATTCTGTTGGAATCCTCCCCTGGGACCTCCCCTAAGATCCCCACCTTTACAGAGCAGATAAAAACCCTCAAGACCAGGAATCCAGCTCGCTCTCTCTCTCTTTTTCTTCTTCTTCTCTCTTCTTCTTCTTCTTCTTCTTCTTCTTCTTCTTCTTCTTCTTCTTCTTCTCCTTCTTTTTCTTCTTCTCTCTTTCTCTCTCTCTGGAGCATGCCCATGCATTTCTTCCTCTCCTTTCCCCAGGCATGCTCTCTCTGCCTTTCTTTTTCCTAAGCTTCAAGGGCCCTTCATTTGCATCTGTAACTTGTTTCCTGAGCCCATGCAGCCCAGCTGGCTCACTTCGTCCATGGCTCACTTCTTCTACCACCATGACTTTCTAAATAAACGTTTACTTGTATTTAGCTCTGAATTCCCACTTGGCCAGAACTCAAGTACCAAGGTGGCTAAACTGAGGTCCAATCACCAGTAACATTCTGGTGCTGTTTGCCACTAACAAAATGACTTGGGACAGAGAATAAGATTTGCTTCTATGACTATTTTTCCTTCATAATGTTATTTGTTGGACCTTGAACATGTATAGCCTTCCCTCTTGGGCCACCCCTGCCCTTTCTGCATCCCCCTCAATATATACCACACACACATACCCACACCAATTAGCCAACAGCTGATGAGAATCGTAACAGTTCCTTTTTTAGACCATTATATTTAACTATTAGTAAATAATTTAGCAAATGACTGTTCCTGATATAAACCATAAAATAAAAGGCTATACTTTAAAAATAATAAATGCCTAATTTATTTTTATAAAATATCAGGCATTTGGTTCTAATACAGTTTCTAGATATTTTCTATTAAAACTCAAAATACGATGGTTCATATTTTATATAGGCAAGCAGCAATGAAATAAAAGGACCTTCCTTAAAGAGAATTTCTCTCAATCTCTTCTACAGAGAGAGAGAGAGAGAGAGAGAGAGAGAGAGATTTCCCGACAAACTGACCCCCTTTCCTATGAGACCAGGGTTTTGTTCAGCAGCAAAGGTCAATATCAACTTTACATGAAGGTTAAATTAAAGATTGTAACCAAAACTATCACAGTTAAAGGTACATAAGCAGTACTCAAACACCAACACCCTAGTGCAGTGGTCGGCAAACTCATTAGTCAACAGAGCCAAATATCAACAGTACAAGGATTGAAATTTCTTTTGAGAGCCAAATTTTTTAAACTTAAACTATATAGGTAGGTACATTGTTATTAACTTAATTAGGGTCCTCCTAAGGCTTAGGAAGAGCCACACTCAAGGGGCCAAAGAGCCGCATGTGGCTCGTGAGCCACAGTTTTCCAACCACGGCCCTAGTGAAACACAAGGACCCTTAAGCACAGAGGTGATTTTAACCCTGGAATAGTCTATCAACAAGAATCCTTTTTGCTCAAACGGTGACTTAATCCCCAGAGGCACAAGGCTCTCATCCTGAGCCTTTCTTGGTATCCACTTGTGTGAGGCGGGTATGTGTTCCTCCCCTCAGAGGAGTGACTAGAAACGTCAGTGTGCGTGGAATCAATCAGGAAAATACGCTAGAATGCACATCCCCAGGCCACACTCTGGGTGATTTTGATCCAGTAGACCCTTGAGATCTTTCCAGGAATCTGCACTTTTAATACGTATTCCAGGTCTTTCTAGTTCTTGATCACATGGTTCTGGTTTGTGCATAACTAATACATGGACCAGCAGCCTTCAAGTGGATCAACGAGTGCTAACTAGTAATTCAAGCTCATTTTATGTTGACGGGGTGGGAATAACGTAAAACGTCACAGACTGATTCACAAACCAATAGATATTTTGTCAATTAATTTGAACAATAATACTGCCAAAGCTGCCTTAAGAAAATTCAGATCTGTTGTCTCTTATCAGAAACGTTTTGTTCATTATGGTTATCAAAATTTAGAAGCAGAGTAAGAGGATAGCACTACATCATGTCACCCTAGTGTGTAACAGGCTTGCTCAGGGAATATTTAATTGTCTGAGGAAAGTATCTACTGGTTGATAGCTAATTAGATATTCTGAGGTTACATGTAAACTTGTAGATTTTCATCTGTAGGAAAGATAATCCCAAAAGGTAGAAGTGTGTAGCCTTCTAAGGCAGTAACCACGTGTGCAGCTAAAAGCAAATTTATTCCGCTATTCTTTTATCTGACTGACTTCACGTGACTCTCTATTTCTCCACTCCTCTCTGAGCCCACCTTACCGGCTCCTTCCTTAATCACTGGGTTAAAGAAGGGCATGACACGCATTCATTCTCTAGGAATTTGTATGAGGGCCATGTTTCTGAATGTTTTGAGAATCGTGCTTTGGCAGTTACGGGAGTTCCACTGGGAAGCCGCAGGGCGCTGACCTGCCAAAGCCAATGGAGGCCCGTTGGTCCAGGAGCACCATCCGTCCGCACTGCTTAAGCCAAGCACTGATTGCCCGGCTCCCAGGGCACCCCCAGCAGCAGCAGCTTCCTGTTGACGTCATTTCTCTCCGGGTTCTGACTGTGCTTTTGCTTTGTGTCCAGTTCTGGGTCACACTTGGTTCTGACTGTAGGTTGTGCACAGCCAGTACATTCTTTCCAGTGAGTGGCAGCAAAGGTGACCTGGTTTGAGGTTTCAACAGTGTGGTTATCGCTACCAAAGTGATGGGCATCTGCCCTCTGTCAGGGGAGAGGCGAGAGAGAATCGTTTGCCTGTCTCTCTATGCGCTCACATCAATTAAGAAAATATTTTGTACACATTTAAAAGCAAAACAGCTCTCAGAGGTAGAAACCGGTGAGTTGTGTTTCTCTTTTCACTTCGACCCGTGGCTCAGATAGTCGACGTGCGTATCTGTGCGCCTGTAGTCCAGAAGAGCCTGGCCGCTCACGGTATGAATCTGAAATGTTGTTTACCGCTGAAGGGCATCAGTAAATCAGATGACAAGATCTCAAAACAGAGGGACTCTTTCTGTGGCTTATAGAGATTAATAAATGTTTACATAAGTGTACATTCCTAAAATTTCCCCAGAAAATAAGATGTTTTAAATGTAATATCCTTTTAAGACAAAACAAATAAACTTCTACCCTAGAAACATGTTTCTGTAAGAATCCAAATTCACATAATCGACATGAACCATTGGATAAATAATATTGTCTTGGTAGTTTTGGTTAAAAAAACCCACAGCAATATAACTTTCCTGTGATTATGCCAGAATTTAGTATTATATAAGGATAGATCTTATTTTTAAATACTTGATTTTGTTTTCATGAATTGCCAAAATTTCTCATACTGCCTTATTGATCAAATAAGCTAACATTACTCCTATGTTATTTTTAAGATCATAAAAATTATATAAAATTATGTTAAACTACAATAAATTATAATTCTGATAAGCTTTTTGATATAAACAGTAATTATGTTCTGTAGAGTTTCAGCTTAAACATAATTTCCTAGATCCAGTTAACTAAAAATATTGGACTAATTTTAGGTAGAGTTAATTATCCAGTAATCCTCAGGTACCCGGATAATTTCTAAGTGAAATAGAATACTGAAACCCAAGTGCAGGTTGAATACATGTGCCTTCATTTCCTTAATATACTATAATTTGGGATCATGTTATTAAATGTGCTCATTCTTGTCCCTTTAAGAATGTATAAAACTGATGTGTGGTTATAGGAACCGAGTTTGGCTAGTTTGCTTGGCAAACTGCTGGTGTGATAGACAATTATCAATTACCTGCTTTCCAGCAAATAGAAGTTAATTTGGTAGAAGTTATAGTTATTATAGGTAATTGAGATTATACCAGGAATATGAGCAGCAGAGAAATACAACTTTGTGTGCAACATAATAGGATGCAATTTTGTTTTTGCAGGAAAATAAGAATACAGTCATGCTCCACTTAATGGCACAAATGTGTTCTGAGAAATGCGTTGTTAGGCGATTTGGTCATTGTATGAATATCATAGAGTGCACTTACACAGACCTAAATGGCATAGCCTGCCACACACCTAGGCTAAACGGCACAGCCTAGTGCTCCTTAGTTACAAGCCTGTACAGCATGTTATTGTACAAAACAACACAAGATTAAATCAAGCACAAGAGAAAATGATGCAATTAAGAGACGCAGTAAACAGGAAATGTACGAGGCTGCTACCAGCATAGCAGGGCATACTGTTACAGCAAATTTTTCTGAATAAATAGAAAGAGTACACTATGAAATAAAAGCATAGTCCAGTAAATACATCAACCAGCAACATGCCTGGTTTATCATTAGTATCAAGTATTATATGCTGTACACAGTTGTGTGTGCTATACTTTTCCATGACGGCCAGCACAGTAGGTTTGTTGGCACCAGCATCACCACAAACACGAGAGTCATGCCCTGCGCTATGATGTGTGGCTATGGTGGCACTCAGCAATAGGAGTCTTTCAGCTCCATTATCATCTAGTGACCACCGCCATAAAGTCAGTCCACCCTTGACCAAAATGGATGGTCTTGTGCTAAAGGAAAGTGTCAGCAGTTCCAGAATATTAAAGAGAACATAATAGAAAACAAAATTTGAGTTTGTATAACAAATTGAGATGTTTCATTGTGTGTTTTTTAACCCTCAAATCCTCACTCAAGGATTTTTTTATTATTAATGATTTTAGATGGAGAGGAAGAGAGAGAGAGAGAGAGAGAGAGAGAGAGAGAGAGAGAGAGAGAGATTGATTGTCTCCTGGTGTATGAGACCACGCTCCAAATAAGTGAGCCACACTGGCCAGAGCAGATGCTTGATTTACTTTGGTTTATTATACCTGAGTCTGAAAAAGAGTAATGAAGTACGTTAACATTGGCAGTTTGCTTAGTTTTGATGAGCTTATTCCTAAGTTAATTTATTAAAGAGTATGAGGACCCTTTATTGTCAAATATTGTATTAACATAAACTAGAAACTTGACTTTCTGTCTATTAAAATGACAACTATTCTTGAAATATTTAGTCTTAACAATGGACAGTCAGCAGTTACTCTTTACCCCTGGGTAATCTGCCCGAACAGAATTTCAGACTCAGCAGAATGATTGTCTGTGCTTTGTGTTGCGCTCCATGTTTTTCATTAGTGCTTCCAGGAAAGGACAAAGTTGACTCACGTGTGAAAGTCTACCATCAGAGGCTGGGTTCTGCATGAGTAGAGGTAGAGACAGTTTGACCTCAGGGATCAGCATGGGCAAGAGGAGAGGAGCAAGGAGGAAGCAGAGCAGACGATGGCAGAAGGCAAGCAGGTTGCTGGTCCCACAGCACTGTGACCACCCGCAGTGGCTCTGAAGCACGTGTGGCTCTTTAGAGCGTCTACAGTTGGGTCAAAAACGGCCAGGCCTTTACCCCGGGATCATTGGACATAGGCCACCCAGGGAAAGAGTTGCTCAGACAGGGCAGCGCTCTCCTGCCCCTGCAAAATCCCCAGGGAGCTGAGTGCTGGAGGCAGGTCCTCTATGAGCAGGACCCTGAGCAGCGCATCTGCATGTCCACCACATTCCCTGCCGCCATGGCCATGCCACCTTCTACCATGTTCCTTTTCAAACACGGTAATGCTACCTTGATTAAATGGGTAGCAGGTATTTTATCTCACGAATCCATGGATCCCATGTTAGCCAGGTGAAAATCTCTTCTAACAACTCTTGATTTTGCTTTCTGAAGATCAGAGCCTACATTTTAAAGACTATTTTGAAGTATGTTTTTTTTAATCTACAGCTAACTCTGAAATATGTCTTTCTGCCTTATAAAAAGATAAATGAGAGGAAGTGTTTGGTATACTCCATATTTCTCAATTAGCTCAATTTCTCAATTAGCTCAACACTCAATAAGTCATCCAGTCAAAGGATAGATGTGTATAGGCTAAATATTATTCATACAATTGTCTCAGAAGTTATGCCCTTTACAACAATGTTTGTCAAAGTGTGGTCTCCACTTTGCAACATCAACACTACCTGGGACCTTATCAGACTCACTGAATGAGGAATTCTAGGGTGGGGCCCAATCATCTGACTTGTAAAGAAGCCCTCCCGGTGATACTAGAGCCCCATAAGACTTGCTACTGCTTTGCAGACCTGACTGAAAGGCCCTAGAAAATTGTTAATTCTCAATGTCCATTACATATTCTTGCCCGCAGGAGCAACACTGGTCAAGTCTCATGAAAGATTTATGGATTTTATTATAATAGAGAATACCACAGCATTTAGCCACATCAGTGGATTCTGCTCTACCCTGATGCTTGCCTGAGACTGCTGTGAGCCGCAGACATGAATGTGTGTCTTCATCAGAGGGGGTCTCAGCAGTTCATGGGAAGGTCAATACCAGAGATTTCAAGACAAAACTCACTCAGAGGTCAAGCTTCAGAGCTTAAAAATCACATGACAGACCAGCGATGTCAACCTTCATGGTTTCATGGCACACATAAACCAATTACCAAAACTCTTCAGCACACCAAAAAGAAATGTGTTTTGCCAAGCTGGCATAAAGACGAGTGTAATTTTGATTCAAACACTGGATGGCTATTGTAGTGTTGGTTCTTATCCTTTTCTTTTTTAATTTGACAATCTAAGGGGAAAGAGGTCAGTGCCCCTGACTGAATGGTCAGGTAGTGCATGTTTTAAAAATTCCTGTGGCACACGGGTTGAAAATCACTGACTTAGACAACTAATTATTCCTGGAGTCAGAGGCAGGATTTGCAAAACACTCTTTTACTGCAGAAGCAGACAATTTCATGTAAGTTAAACAAAATTTAATTACATCAGACTAAATGAACCAATGAGAGAAATTTAATTGTAGTTACTTATTTTGGAATATATTGAGGATTATGTTTAGTGTTCTATTTTCTAATCAGTATCTGAGAATGCTCTTTTTACAAATAAATTTATCTCTGGCTTTCAAATTAGTAGGACACACTACTGCAGATCGAAATAAAACATTTGGTAATGATTTTTATTAATTCCTCAGAATTCAAATGTTTATTTGCTCACTTCTAAAGAAAATATGGTTATTTCATTTATTCAGTGAGTGTCTGCCTTCCTTCATACAAGGGTATAATTTTATCAATTTAATGTACAACCCTGACCATATCTAGAGTGTCATATTTGAGGATGATTTTTATTTGAGATGATGTAACAAGCTCACCACTAAAGAATAAAAATTCTACTTGACATGTAGAGCCAATGCCTACCAATCCATTCCCAAAAAGTTGGTCTGGAACCTGTTTTATTGCTCAGAAGGTTCCAGCCTCACAGTGATGAGGAAGGCCATTGCTGGGTAGCCAGAGCATTATAAAATGTGGAGAATGCCTACGACACAGGATTTCACCCCGATGATTATGAAATTTCATGACGGAAGAGTCTTGGGCTTGCTTTTCTAGACTCCAGATAGAAGAACAAGTAACAAAGGCCTTTACAAATCCAAGCCAAGACTCCTTTAGAAAATGTCTATAGAACTTCATTTTCCTGTCTTAGTTTGCAAAATACTGTATGCTTGAGCCGGCTTATATGTTAATTTACTGTTCATCTTGACCTGATGTAAAGAATATGGCCAAGTTAAATGAGGCTAGTCTTTTTGTTGTTGTTATCAAGAATAAACTTTGGAGATTGTTTATGGCCATGGTAGGGGTAGGGGGAAGTTGAGAAAGTATAGTGAAGTCTTGTAAATAAAGCTTAAGATAACTACATGTTCTCTCGGTGTCATTATATAAGGAATATATAAATATCTAGGAGAATACACCCATATTTGACCTTGTTATTGAATATTTTACATCAGAGTTCAGCTACTTTAAAATTACATGGTAATTTGTAGAATCCTGTTGCATGCAAAAGTAGCAGGTTTTTTTTATTATGTAAGCCATGAACCATTTTTTATATCTATTCACATAAATTTATTTCAGCATCTCTCTGACTGCCTGACTAAATAAATCAATATTTCCCAAATTCTCCTTTGAACTAGTTTTACATCTCACTGGCTTTCTAGTCAGTCGATGAGTTAAATAAAATCTTTGACCTGTTACCTTTGTATGAGTCATATTTAATTTTTTTTTACTTTTTTGAAAGTTGGGACCAGGTGTGTTTTGGAATTTAGAAGTTGTGAGATTTTAGAAATTGCTGAAATGTATATTTTATATAATATCTATTTATATATTTTGCCCTATTATAGGTATAGTTAACTCCCGGCAGGAGCTGGACAATACCCCATCCCATAAGCAAACATCATAACGTTTCCTCAATGAAACCTAAGTATTTATACTCAGTGAGAGGAATGACAAGATCAGAAATAGCCTCGTGTCATCTCAGGTTTGCTTTCCCACTGAATGAGCTCAGAACAGGTCAGGATGCTGCCAGATGAATTATGAAAAATTTGCCAATTTTCAGCACTTGTTGGATTTGGTAGGCAATTAAGGGACTGTGAATCTACAATTTCTATTACCTTTTCAGACTACATTTATTCCGTTACAGGGGACTCATGTCAAAGATAATAAGAAAAAGAGGAAGTGTGAACCCTCAGAAACCTTTTATAATTTAATATCCTAGAATGCAATCCAGTGTGAATTATTTCCTTGAGGAGAGTAAGAGAGCGGGAAAATGGAATAATGCCTAACACTGCACAATTCACATTTAGAAAGACTTCATAATTAGGACCCCAAGCAGTCAAATAAAAAACAGCAAATGGAACTGAAGAAAGATGAAAGGTATAAATAAAATGTTTCCTCTAGTAATGCCTCACAGCAAATATAAACATCTGTATAATGTAACAAATCTTTCGCAGTCTTTAAATTGGTGGAATTGCCTAAAAGCAACACATTCAGAGAAAATAAATGCAAATATACTAATAGCAAGATTGAAATGGGCCACAACAGGTGTGAGAAATGTACATCTGAATGAGCAAGGATGACCTCAACTTCGAGGGTAAAAGTTAGAGACTAAGTTAAAATACGGATAAGCTTAGAAAAACGGGAACAGAGAAAGACAAGAGCGTTTCATTGTAAAGAGATGTCTCTTGTGCCTTATACCTTAGACATTCTTCATACCTTTTGGGTATATTTGGAATATCGGTGACTTTAATTGGAATTTCAAAACACTAAAGGTCCTTTAACTTTCTTCCTAGCAAACAATTCCCAGGTCTAGGGTCACACGTGGATGAGGGAATGTATGAGTTCATCATAGAGGAAGTGTTCCCATTGGCTGCCCACAGATTGACCCACACAATTGAACGTCCTGGTACCACCTGAAGCAAGACTGGAAGTCCCAGCTCTTGAACCTTCTGCCGGAGTGGAGCCCTTTCTTCTCCATCCCTCTGGACCACCCCACTCATCTTTCTCAGACCTGGGCCGGCCTCGTGTATGGGCTCTATTTAGTCACACAGGCAATTTTCTTTGGGCACCATCTCAGCCCCCAAAGAGATTTAAATGCTTGACGACCCTCTTCTGCCACCGTCCCAGGGATTTGCAGAGATGAATGTATATCCATCTACGTGTCGTTTATCCATCCACCCATTGGCCATCTGAATCCGTAGTCTAACGCAAATGTGTTCCCACTGTATAATTTTCACACATAACAATCCACACTCATAAACTCTATGCCTAGAACTGAAGCAGGATTTAATTGAATACAAAATATAAAACTGATTGAAGGTTCTTTATAAAAGCCATCTCTCAACACTTGTCCTATCAAAAAAAAAAATAAATGAATAAATAGGACACCCTGAATCACTTTTAACAACAATAAGAAACATGTATTCAATGCTTAATAAATCCTTCACTATTTGAAAAACTGTTATACACAAAATCTTTCAGCACAATGTTGAAAAAAATGTATAAGCATGAGAGCCATGAGTCATCCTGGTTGCTATGTTAAGCCATTACACTTGGGGGTGGTTTGTTACACAGTAATATGTAATTCATACAATATGCTAGCCATGACTCATTGTCCACAGGGCAGGTACCTCTCTGGATTAGCTAACTCTCTTCATGTTTGAACCTTCTGTGGCACGTCACAACACATATTAGCAGACTAGAATGTCCCATTCTCCCACTGCGCTATATGATGCACTATGCTGTTGTGTTATTTTGAATTCCATTGCCTTACCATAGGCCCCTCTTTCTCAGAGGACACGCCATTTCAGTGGGAGCTGTGTCAGTGATGGAGACGAGCAGGGAAGGAGAACATGACTCCTCAACTCATTCTGGACCAGAAGTTCTGTCTCATCCAGCGGCCAAGACTTGCTGCTCAGTCTGGACTTATCCTCCATCGTGATTTGCCCCTCGTCACTCTCAGCCTGTCTTTCCCTGAGGTTCCAGCTCCTTCAGACGTATCTGTAAACACCTCATCAGTAAGGAGGCCTACAGCTGCGAGCACCTACGCTTGGCTGTCTGGACAAGTGAGAGATGTGTTTTCTCACCCACCAAGATGCCCAGATGTAGACGGTTTCCTGCTTCCTTCTGCAGCTCCACGCTCTCCCCGAGAACCCGTCCTTCGCCAGCTGTGGAGGACATCAGCCTCTGGCCAGATGAGCACCCTCCTGGGCACAGCGCCATGGCCACAATGTAGATAGACATCGGATCTAGACATGACAACATCGCCTGCTAAACGCGTCTTCTCCGGAGCCTGCAGACCTCTCCAGGGAGTTTGTCAGCAGAACACTGTGCAGGTCTTTGGGGCTAGATTGGTGCCAGGTGCCTCTTTCCAAACCAGCCATCGGCACCTGGTGTGGTGTGGTGTGGTCGTGATTGGCTCAAGTCAATGGGATTTACCCTTTGGGCGTGTCTGCTGAAAGACCTAACCCCGAGGGATGAGGTCCATCCATTTCTGCAGCGTTCAGAGGCCTGTGCCACGCGCCTCATGTGGCTCAGGTGTCTGCTCTCACATGTCTCTGCTAAGTCCTCGGCAAAGGTCTTTGGGGGCAAATTTTCCCCTGAGCTTCTGTGTCAACTCAGCCAGCACCCCTGTTGCATGCGGTTTAGGTGGGCAGCCCCGCGCAAGCAGTGCAGTCACCGCTTCCCCTCTTCCAACCACATCGTCCCAGCGGAGTGTGTCTTGTACATAAACAAAAATAGAACAATTTTCTAAATAACTTCGGGTTTTTAACGAGTAGTTTTGGCAACAAGTACATAAAGCTCCTGTTACATAAACACATCCATTTTTCTTCCACCAAAACATAGCAACTGAAAATACCTCCTAAAGAATATTTCCCCAGGGCCAGCCGGGCAGCTCAGGTGGTTAAAGCATTATTGATCCAACACCCCAAGGCTGTGGGTCCAATCTCTGGTCAGAAGCAACAAATCATTCTCTCTCTCTCTCTCTCTCTCTCTCTCTCTCTCTCTCTCCCCTTCTTCTTTCTCTCTCAAATCAATCAATAAAAATTAAAAAGAAAATGAAAAATATGAAAATAAGACTATTTCCCCAGGATAGACAGCACAGGCCAATTTAAAAAGATATTATTTATGACTTGGTGGCTTCCATATCAGTAACACACACACATTCTATTCTCTGTTCACATTCTCAACGAATGTGTGCATTTTTCACGAAACATCTGAGAACTGAAAGGAACTGGTACATTAATTTTCTCCACGCAGAAGTGATCGGGGAAACAGAATTATCTTGACGGCAACTCGTTCTTTTTAAAGCTTCCCGTGCTTCCCTGGAACTCAGTTTAAATGTCACACATCAGCGTCTATAGGTGGGCTATTGTCGGTGACCTTTCTATTATGTTGAAAAAGCTCCAGGAATTTCTCTTTGTTCCCTTTTTTCTTAAAGAAAGAGGGGGGTTCCCAACCTCCACCCTTTCACTGCCAGAAGCATGTGCACCCCTAGCTCAAGGCCCCTCACATATGACGTCACAATTGCAGTCCGTAAATAGGGATGACAAATTCCACAGAATTCCATGGATCTCTGCAGCCAGCATCCCAGTGGGAGGGGGTGGGGGAGCTCTTGTTAATAACAGGTTCTGTATGCACCTCTGCTTCTGCAGAAAATGGTAGCTTGAACCTAGAGTTCTGTGGATTCTCGAATCATACGAGATGCATTTATTAGCACACGAATGTGCATCCTAACGTGTTGTTTTAAAAATGTGTGTGTATACACATGTATTTGTGTGAAAAATGTCCCCTGCCCTGTCATCTCACAACAGAAAACGTTAGACAACTACATGCTACTGGCTCCAGCCGCACTTGGGTTTTGGATTGCTGGCTTAACAGGGTTAGAATTTACACGATCGGCTTTGAAGTTCACAACCGGCCATTAAGATGCATCAGGGAGTTCTCCGCCTTTCGCAGCCATTGTTTCAATCTGGCTCCAGCCTCTCCACACAACGGCACAGATGGGATTCGGGAGAGAAGGCTATTTCTGTGAGTGGGAGGGAGGACATCTTTTCTTCAGTAGAAATAAATAAAGGGCAGGTCTTGAGAGACTAGCATGTGGGAAAAAGGAACTCTCCCGCCCCCTCCTCCCCCGCCTTGAGATTCCTATTGTCTTTCCCTCGAAGGCCTCCGTGCAAAGCTTGGTTCCCAAGCACTAGCCTGTGCATTGTTCCAGCGGCTCAGCCCCCCTGAAAGGATGCCTGGGATTCGGAGCCAACGGTCTCCAGGATTCATGAGGCTGGACTTGCCGGGGTTAATCCCCAAATCCGCTCCGTGGCAGTCCAAGTCAGGGACGAAATGGAGGGCGAGAATACGGGAAAATTCCTAAGGGCCTTGCCTAGTGAAAAGAGGGCAATAATTAAGAGAGAATGTCAAAGGGGAGAGAACATTCTCACAGGATAATGGTCTCCCGCTGCTGAAAGAATACGGAGGCACAGCCAGCACCATTTATGGAAAAGAAATGTCATGGCCAGAGAGGTTAAGAAATATACTTTCAAATCAGAAGAGCCAGCCCCTTGGCAGAGTATTGTTATTCCAAATTACCAAAGCGGATTGAGTCCTTTTATCTGGGAGACGCTCGTGCAGAAAAAGGACGCTCACTATGTTATTCACAGTCTGCAGAGTTAGAAGCCCTCTCATTAATAGATAGATAGATGATAGATGACATATAGATGGATACTTAGTTAGATTATAGATAAATAGATAGATAGATGATAGATGGATGATAGATAGGATACTGCTTCTCACTTTAGCTGGTTAAGGAAGGTATAAGTCCCACATACTTTTTAACTAGGTCTTCTCTAGGTTATGCTCGGAGTGAGTCTAACTGCTTAGCGTCAGTATGCATTCTATAGAAGCTTTCAACCAGCAATATCCTCTCTTTTGCTAAATAAAAATAAAATTTCCAAGAGGTGGAAACTGACAACCTGGGTAGGGGTATGGAGTCAGAAATCTTCATAGTGGAAATATTTTAGGATAAGCGGGGCCTTTCAATGCCTTCAAATCCTAATCATAAGACTAACTCCCGCATTACAGTTCACACAGTGGATTACAAAGGAATCGGTAGGTTATTCCAAATGTCTGTCCATGAAACCCAGACTGCAACATGGTTAACCAAGTGTTTCCGGCCATCAATGGAGTGGCATGTCAATTTGACGCTTTAAAAAATCAAATATTGCCGAAACCGGTTTGGCTCAGTGGATAGAGCGTCGGCCTGCGGACTGAAAGGTCCCAGGTTCGATTCCGGTCAAGGGCATGTACCTGGGTTGCGGGCACATCCCCAATAGGAGATGTGCAGGAGGCAGCTGATCGTTGTTTCTCTCTCATCGATGTTTCTAACTCTCTATCTCTCTCCCTTCCTCTCTGTAAAAAATCAATAAAATATATTTTAAAAGAATCAAATATTAATACAGGCATTTTTTTCAAATAAAAAATGCAGAAATTGTATTCAGTCATGGGAATCACAGTAATATCACCAGTTCTGCACTTATGAGACATCACATTACCAGATTCACCTCAGACAAAGGTGAAAAGTTATAGAATGACAGCAAATACTTGGTAAATGTCTACTATATCTAGATTTTGCATTGACTGTCACTGGACACATAAATATGAATAAGGTACCTTGAAGACATCTGTAGCCCAAGGACAGGAGAAGGAAAACTATACCATTTTTATCAAAAATAAAAGAAGTGGGGTAATCCAATGGAAAGAAATACTATTAGAACCTAGGAGGCACCAATACATTGTCGTCAATAAAGTCATGGACAGCGTCATGAAAGGTCTGTGGCTGCTAGGAACATGACCAAATCAGGACCATAGCCTGTTCGAAACGCTCAGGGGCCTCCATGTCACTCAACACAAAAGCCAACGTCCGCCTTACAACCTAGGAGGTCCTACATGAACTTCTCTGAGCACATCTCCTGCCACTCTCTTCTCATTTACTCCACAGACACTGGTGTCCCTGCTGCTCCCAGAAAGCCACAGGCACACTGTCGCCTCAGGCCTTCACCTGTCCTTCCCTGGGACTGACCTGAGCTTCCCCCAGACACCCTCATCCCCGTGGCTTGGGTTATCACTTTTTTCAGGTCTTAGCTCAAATGTTCTCTTCTCAGCAACACATTTCTTGGCCACGGTTCTTGAAAGGAGAATTTCAGATCCCCTGTGCTTCCTGCTACCCTGGTGTGCTCTTGTCTTCTTACAGTTCACCATATTCTTACCCACTATCCATTTTTGCTTATTTCCTGCTCCCCCAATTAGAACATAAGACCCTGTCAGGGCAGCAACTTTTTAAAGTTTTGTTCAAGTAGATGAGTGTGTCTGGTCCATCATATTCTTAATTGAATTCTAAAATGAACAGCTATAGTGTTTCCCTGTTCCACAGGAGGATTTTACTGTAGGAACTCTAATTCTCTGGCTGGCAATAAAACACTGTTTCTATAAAATTCCTCCTGGGAACACTACAGAATGTTTTTTTAAAATGTAGTTTCTCTATACTGTTTTATCAGACGAAAATAGACATTGTCTTACATTATAAACAACTAATTGAATTTTGCCTACTGAAAACTAAAGGTGCTCAATTAAAGGTAATCATAATTTGAAAAATAATATCAACCATTTCATTAGTACATACTTTGTGCACGTAACAATTCCTTGGTGACTCAACATGTAAACCAATATTCTAATACTAGGGGCCCAGTGCACAGATTTGTGCACCTTGAAAGGAACTGTGGGCCGCGAGGCTGAGATGGGCACAGGGGCGGGTCTAGGCCCATCCTCCACACCCCTGCCTAGCCCCTCCTGCCTCAGCCTCCGGTCCCCAGTCAGCCAGCAGCTCCGCTCCCATCTAGGCTGCTCCTACATGCTGACAGCATAGAGCTATTGGGGCCTACGCCAGCAGCCGGGGCGAGCAGGGCTGGCGCCTTCAGCAGGTGCAAGCAGCTGCTGCCAAAATTGCCCCTTAGGAGCAGGGGGAGGTAGAGAAGCCATCAGGGGCTATCGGGGCTGACAGCCGCTGCTTGCACCCACTGACATCGCTGAGCGATCGCGACTGGCACCAGGCACCGGCAACGGGTGCGAGTGGAGGGTGGGACCATGGCTTGCAGGAGCAAAGAATTTTCAGTAACCACCAGAAGCTCACTCTGATGACAGCAACCAGTGCCCCGCCTTAATATGGCGTCCCTGCTCACCTGTTCCACCATCCTGTCGTGCTGACACCTGCCATGTTCCACGCTCTGCTGCCTGCTGCCAATGACCACCATGTTCCGCATGCACCTCCTGGTGGGCAGCGCACATCATAGCGACCAGTTGTTCGGTTGTTTGGTTGTTCTGCAGTTTGGTCTATTTGCATATTAGCCTTTTATTATATAGGATATGCTAGCCACTGGAAATACACAGTGACAAAAAGTACAAATTATTTTGTTTGGCTTGTAAGTCCCTCCATAATCGGATCCGCCTATATATTCATTCACCAAATATTTATTGAGCAACTATTATGTTTGGGGCACAGTGAAATGTACCATTTCTTTTCTACAGTATTTTCTTCTACTCTCCAAGGTCAGTAAGATTAGCCTTCTCGGTTCCTTGTAAGTATCCATGGTGTGTTCTTTCCCACGGCTGCTCGTGCTGTTCTCCTCGGCAATTTCTCTTTTCTTGTTCAGATGTCCCCCTTCCTGGGAGGTGTCCCAGCTTCAGACAGCCTGGCTTCCTTTCTCAGCTGCCTTTGTCCTGATTTCACTTTAGCTCTTAACACATTACTTCGTCCTCCTACTCTTCCTCTGACTTTGACTTCACATCAGAATCACCTGGAAAGATTTTTTAAAAATAATAACCAAATTAGAATTCCAGGAAGAGACCCAAAAATCACTGATTTAGACCCAACGTTGAAAACAAATACCCTCAATTCAAATAACAAATAATCAGGTTACATTGAATATGGATGGTAGTATCACTTGCTTTTGCACAGCAATGTCATCAGTACAACAGGCAAGGATCATTCAACAAAGTGCCAATTCCATCTTGAATGTTTGTTTCCCACCCAGGTAGACAAAATTTGGGAAATAGCAGCTAAAACCATATTAAATGCCTGTTAGAGACCTTCATTCCTTATGTGTAACTACAAAACCATGAATTTTGTAATATCTGCATACCAACTCCCATCCCCTGCTTCACTCACAGTCCCAGGACCTTTTGGGTGGCAGACTTCTTCTTAATTAAGTCAAAGGGACTTTTCGCTGTAACTTGCAGCTACAGCTGTGTGGCAGGTGTTTCGTGCAAATGCTAAGAGTCTGGGGAACTGCTGACACTCAAATCTTAATTTTTATAGCTCTTACAAGGATTTCTGGATGAACAGAGTCCCTTCCTGCTAAAAATGTTTTAGAACAATTTAAAGATCTGGCTACTTTTTTAACAGGTATTTTTCTTTGAACAAAGGAAATTCTAAGTTCCCTGGACCCAGTTATATTCTCAGAAACCATCGTGGAAGGAACTGATTGAGAAGGAGAAAGATCAAATGTCAGGGAGGTCGGCAGCTCATTGGACGCCTTTACTTCCTGAACGTGTAGGACCTCCGGGCCTCTAATCAAACTCCCGGGTTCTGACCACACCTCTCTCATGACCCTACTGTGAAGAGTCAAAGGACATAAGAGATTGTACTGACCACTTAAAAGTTACTGAAAACGGCTTATTCTTTCATTTTCTCTCCACCCTCTCTCCACCCTGCCCACAAGCTTTCCCCTGACTTTCCATTTTTGAACCATAATTGTTCCCTAGGAAATGTTGACATTTGAGCTACTCTTTGTATTTAAAACATGGTAAAGCATTCGGAGAAATTATAAGACGAAACAGCAGTGAAACACATTTTGATGGCAACCTTTCCTGGTTTACTCTGCAGTTACATGACACACAATGTATTTCCACGTCTTCATCCTTCTACTGCACAGAGGTGGGTGTAACCCAAGTGTTTTGATATGTAATTTTTGTGCCAAGTTTTCTTCATGCTCCAGGGGCATCGTGAATCCATGGAACGCCTCTGAAAGTTGATATTGACTCTACCATCTCCGCATAATAAAAACTATGGAAAATGAGATCTAAACTGACATCTCCAGCTGGCCATCTATCAGAGGGTGTATTTTGGGCATTGATTCTTTCAGCAACAGGAAAATCACCAATCATTTATCTTAGATAGCCCAGCACATGCTCAATTTATCCCTGATGTGCAGGAATCTGAGGATATCTGACAATAACACCTGCGATCTCACGTGTTACAAACGAACATATGAAAATCACACTGTGCTAACGTGCTGACCGGGATGCTGGCAGTCCTGCTCAAATTTCTTCCTGGGAATGGAAGGATTGTGTGCCCCACTTTTAGAAACAAGTGGCCTCAGAATCGAAACACACCCTCAGCTCTTTCTGTTGGGTTTAATTTCTTCACTTAAAAAGTCCATGCCCAGCCCGCGTGTTCAGTGGTTGAGCATCGACCTATGAATCAAGAGGTCATGGTTCAATTCCCGGTCAGGGCACAAGCCCAGGTTGTGGGCTCGACCCCTAGTAGGGAGCGTGCAGGCAGCAGCCAATCAATGATTCTCTCTCATCATTGATGTTTCTCTCTCTCACTCCCTCTTCCTTCCTCTCTGAAAGCTATATAAATTCCAGGAACTCTCCCATGCCTCCATCACTGTCTTGTCACACTGCCTGCCATTTTCAAAGCCAGCACCATTTCTGAGGGGTCTGTAAAAAACCTGATGATTGTAGCATATTAGGCACTGCAGCTCTGGGCCACTATGGTCTATTCGGCAAGGCATTTGTATGAATTCTTCTGTCTGATTAAACCACTGCCACTAACTTTCACAGAGAGAGCAGGGTTCTGCAGAACAGAGCCTTAAAGTCACGTGATTATATTTGGGAGGGAGCAGAGGGAAGGCAGAGGTTAGGTTGTCAGCAACAGGCCCTTTCAGGATGGGTGGAGCTGCTGATGAGAGCATGGAGGAGGCCAGGCGGGGAAGAGGCAATGCCACAAAGTCAAGTAGAAAGTAGCCTTTGCCTGGCTCATCATGTTGCCCAGGTGTGAGCACCTCTGCTCACCCTACAACATCTGCTGAGCACCAACTATATGTTGGGAGCTTCTACCACTTTTGCACTTTGTTTAAACTACTTCAGCTTCCATAAGCCCCAATGTTGGCCTAAAAAGGCACTTGGTAATTCTGCCTTCATGCTGAAAATTCACCTTGTAGACAGCAACTTCTATTCAAGAGCTTTCACACTATTTTTATCTTTTTGAGCAATGTTCTGCCTGTGGTAAACCAATAAGATGATTACAGGTGATAGGAAAGGAATTTCTTTCTGCATTCAGAGACCGCCCAGTGAATCCTCTTCTACTGCTGCCCTCCTGATGCCAGTTCCTGAATGGGATCCTCCAAACAGCTCAGGCTCACCGTCCGGAAGTCCACAGTGGGCCGCATGGACATCCAAGCCCCTGTCAAGTTCAAATGCTTTTTTGCTCAATTTGTTGGTTTTTGTTTTCATTCATTTAGCCAACACATATGCATGGAATATTTAGAGTGTGCCTATCACTTCTCCAGCATACTGGGAGACAGAGTGAACACAATGAACAGAAAGTTCTGCCTGACACTCTAATGTGAATACATACAATATGGTCATCGGCGGTGAAAGGGAGAGGCTGTGCAGGGGGCAGGGGGGAGGGGCTGAGGGGATTGCATTGGGGGGGGGGATGACGTAGGGTGCTGAGTTTCTCGTGGTGATTGATGGACATGGGAGACATGACCAGGGAATTACACTCATGGCGAGTGCTGCACAGGCTGGAAGAGAGGGGGGTAGACTGTGGCTCACAGTTCTGCAGCCTTGTCTTGACTCTTGCAAACGATGACAGAGAGACAGAGGGGCCGGAAAAGTGGCCTCTTAGTGGAGCCAGGGAGCTCGGGGGTCCCTCCTGCCTCTTCTGTGCAGCAACAGAGTCTTTGTAAATTCCCTGGTGGATTCTTATCCAGATCTCTGTCCCCTACGTATATTAAATTAGAAAACTTCTTCTTTAAAATTCCTGAAGAAATTACTAAAAATAGGCCTGCGACATTTTCACCAAAGAAAGTACGTGATGGAATTTTGATGGCTTGTGTCTTCCCAAGGAAATGAAATAATATTCACAACTAACTTTCCTCTTTTTTACTGTCATTTCCAAGTGGGAAAGGAAAAAAAAGTATATCAATTATTCCCTTTTCTAGTACCCTGTGCTTAAATTGTGTTTCTAACTAAAGCTACTACTCAAATTGAGGGAGGAAAAGTGTTGTTTTCAAAACATAAGCAACACCCCAGAATTGTTCCTAAGTCCCAGTGCACAGGGGCAGGAGGGGAGCTGGTGAGCACAGTAGAAACACACAAGTGTCCTTAGTATGTGATCACTGGCCGCACATGTCTCAGCCGGCTTTTCTACAGGGATGCTCCCGGGGACTCTGGGCAGAGAGTACTTGAGGGAGCTCAGCGTGGCCTTGACTAATGGATGCTCCAGCCATAAATAAGAGCAAGCAGGTGTCCCAGGAGAGCGAAGAACGTGCCTGAGGCAGATAGTTCCTCCTGAGTGTGCACACAGCAGGTGTGCACGTGTCTCTGTACAGTTTGTCACGTGTCTCGGTACAGGTTGCAGGCTTCATGTGTGAGCTAAAGGGAAGCCTTTGTTTTTCTATTCCGAGCTATTCACTCCAGTGAGGGCCACATCCCACATGCACCAGGGAGACACTTTTATCTAGACCTTGTCTAGGCTATTGGCGGATATATTAGCTCTCATCATGTCAATGACCATCTCTAAGCAGAGACTGCAAATAGCTATCGAGAGTTCTGACTTCTCTAATGAGCTCCAATCCCAACCTGGTGCAGCTTGCAGCTGGGCCTTGCAAAGGCGCATTTCTCCAACTGGATAAGAGCTGGAGCAGCCCAGCCTTACTCACTCTCTCTCTCTCTCTCTCTCTCTCTCTCTCTCTAATATATTTCTTTATTGATTTCAGAGAGGAAGGGAGAGGGAGAGAGAGCTAGAAACATTAATGAGAGAGAATCATTGATCAGCTGCTTCCTGCATGCCCCCCACTGGGGATGGAGCCTGCAACCCGGGCATGTGCCCTTGGCCGGAATCGAACCTGGGACCCTTCAGTCCGCAGGCTGACGCTCTATCCACTGAGCCATACCGGCTAGGGCATTACTCTCTCTTGAAGACTCTCCAGAAAAGAGAGTTGGGAAGGAGGGAGATAGAAAGAGGGCGGAGGGGAGAAAGGGAGAGAGAACACGGCTTGGGTGGGTGTTGGCTTCTGCTAGGTCCTCAAAGTATGGTTTCCTACTAGCAGCTCAAAGTTATTCTAGAAGATTTAAACTTGTCACTCTCCATCCCAGCCATAAGTTATCTCTCTTAGAACTTTGCTCATATTTATATCATTTCCTCTTTCTATTCACCCAGGTTCAAAACATCAACACAACTAGAGCCTTTTTTTTTTTTTACCATTATTAGGCCATTTTTGACACCCTGGGTTGGTCATATCTCTGATGTTCTTCCTGAGTAAATATGCATATACTGCATCTTCTAAAGTTATTTAACTACACAACTGCACCCAGTACTTTATGTAATAGACTAGAGACCTGGTGCATGAATTCATACACTGGTGGGGTCCAGCCAGCCCGCCCCAATGAGGGCCAATTGGGGGCAGGGTTGGTTGGGGCAAGGGGCCACGGGCAGTTTGCTGGCCGGCCCCACCCCCAATCGGCGTAGGAGGGCCCACTGGGGAGCAGGGCGGCCTGAGCGAGGGGCTATAGTCATTCTGTTCAGTCACTAGGCTTTTATTACATAGGCTATGTTTCCAAAAAAAAAAAGCTGTCAAAAACTTAAGTGATATTTTCCAAGTGAAGAGCATTGCTATTTCAAGAGTTATATTCTATTTATTTTTATTGATCCTAAATTGGCAGTAATTCTTCACATTTTATGTTTCTCTGCTTCAGAAAACTCAAGTCTTTAATTATATATAAACTAAACTTAAAAGTATTAGAGGAATATCTATTTAAATAAATATTTAAATAATTCCTTTTGTTTTAATTAGTGACATTTTTTAGTCTTTGTGTAATAGTTTTTTGCTGGGTTATATGCCCTTTCACTGAGAATATCCTATCAGAATTTCATTTTTAGAATGATAACATTCAAATTCAGTGTTCCCTTTCTTAAGTTTTCTTTTTCACTGTTTCATTGCCAACATTGGAATTGCCACTAACATATTTTTCAGGAGGGAGGATAAAATAATGTGTGAGAGAGGGAAAAAATGTGATAGGGGAGTTTGACAAAGTGTTCTAACCAAGCAGAGGCTGAAATTAGAAGCTGGTTATATGAGACACAGCTAAGAAGACATGACATTAAATATGCAGTGATTCACTGAAAACTTGCTCAAATACTAGAGCATTACAAGTAAAGGTAGTGGATTGTAGTTAGCTATTTTTACCACAAAAATTCAATGACAATTAAAACCTCAGAAACTCTAATTCAAATCGGAATAATATGTTAGCGATCAGAAGCAGGGGTAGGTGAGGGGGCTTACACAGCGTCAGCATGAACTCTGCATGCAAGACAAAGCAAGAGAGACCACCAGAGCAACCCTTGCATTTTATATCTATTTCTAAATCCAAGGGTGAGACGCACGCATTACCTATGTCAGGGAAGATTCATTCATTCACCTTTAAACTCTACCATGTTCTCAGAGAAACCAAAAGAAGGCAGAAGACATTTTTGTAACCACAACCATGAAGAGAAGGTGACTGAGTAATTTCTTTCCATGATAAGTGATGAAAAAAGTAGGTGAATTTTATGTAGGGGAGGAACAAGCAAGTTCTCTCAATAAATGTGTAAAGCAGAAGTCGTGTTTGTGAACCATCTAGAAAGAAGCTGGGTAAAGAGAAGAACCCATTGAAAGGCAACCCCTTCTCTCCTGCTAGGCACTGATTTATGATCAGTGTAAAGGGAGATGTGCTAGTTGGCTGTCTGGTGCTACTTGCTGCATCTCCCCGAGAGATTCTGCATCTGCCGTCCTGGCAATGGTTCGTTCTGCGCTTGCTTAATTTATAAGATCCAGTGGGATAGGAGTCAAACTGATATGACCCTAACCCTTGGCACACTGCACGTGGATGTATCTTTTCACCAAAGACATGATCAGTTCAACATCTGGTGGTTTCTCTCCTTGTGTCCAGGCGCTGGAGGCCAGAGTGAGTCAGGGAATGTGGCTCTTCTAATGCTTGTGTCATTTCATTTGCATTTATTTGTATGATGGAAGGCAACTCAAGTCAGAATGTCCCCAGACCCTAGCACTTTGCCCATAAGATGACATAACTAGCTATGGGTTAGAAAAGTTAGCTGACTTATAGCATCATTGTTCCTCAACCAACCATTACTACGACTATGATTGCCAATTGTGGCTGAAAGGAATGGTTGCCCCAATGCCTCGCCATGTCACTTGTCCTCGTCATGAGGTTTAGAGAGACAGAAAGCAGCGGCCTGGTTGAGGGTGGCACAGCACCTCTGTTATGCCCCACGTGTTTGCAGGCCTCTAGGTTGGAATCAGTGCAAATCGGCTTAAGCCTGAGGAAATAAGCTGATTAAACTGCTTCAAAGGCCAGAGCTAAGGAAAAACTCAGCTTCCTCAGCAAGATAGTGTCAATACCAAGTACCTAGATATGAGTAACACTACTTCTCGTGGCTCTTAAAAGCAGCAAATGACACTCAGCTTCATTCCTAACCACCTGGGCTCTTCCACTCTGCTGCTCGCGGCACGGCCTTGGGCAGGCAGACGAGGGCTTGCTACCTGAGCAGCATGGACACTTCCTGCCTGACCAGGGGGACGTCTTAAATAGTAAATGTGAGCCTGACTTTCTAGCATGAGTTCCAAATGACTCCATATTCGGGGAGTCTTCATATACGGGAGAGAGCCCTCCATGCCGCCGCCATTGGCTTCCGAGTCACAGGGGCCTGTACACAGCGTGGTGGTCACCGGCCTGCTCCAAGGACAGAGGAAGGCCCGGTGACTCAGCTCTGAGATTCTCCGAGAGCAGGGTAAACCCTCCTAGAGTCAGATCTTCATGCATAAGAGCTGCAACTAAGACATGCTTTGCTCAAACTAGATCCAAACCAGATTCAAAAGGTCCAGAGGAAGTAGATCCTATCTAATAATAGACAAAATGGTAATTGACCGTACCTTCGCTACACCTCCCATTGGCTAATACGCATGATATGCAAATTAACCGCCAACAAAGATGGCGGTTAATTTGCATATGTAGGCTCCAAGCAGGGAAGACTGAAGACAAGCTGGAGCAGCGAAGAAGGAAGACTGAAGGCAGCTCCAGCCGGAGCGAAGGCCTGGGTCCCAGGTGCCGGAGGAAAACCTGTGCCGGCAGCCAGGAGAAGGGAAGGCCTATTGCATGAATCTCTTCGTGAAACAGGCCTCTAGTATATATATAGCTAATCTGCTTCAGACCCAACCACCCTATATGATTGTGAAAGATGTGCCTGTTATATTTCACAATGAACCTGTGGGGTAGCTCTTATTATCTCCAGGTAAAGGAAGGGGCTGAGGAAAGGTCGTCTTACCCAGGGAGGGAGAGGGAGTGTGCAGAGCTGAGATGCCAACCCAGAGCTGTTTGCTTCCAAAAATTTATCTTTCCATTAAGAGCTGTTGTTTCCCGTCTAAAGGCAAATTGTGAAAGAACACTGGCGGAATAATGATGGCAGCGTTCATGAAAACATTAATTACTGTGCTCATTACCGCTGCTCGAGCTCATTCTCCACCCCACCTCTAGATGAAGGTGCCCAATTTTTTTTTTATCAACATTTGGAAAATATAATTGAAGCCCACTGCAAGAAAATGCTCTGCACGAACAAGTCAGCACCCATTGTGTCACTCTGATTCTATTACTAATCTCTCCTTGACTCAAAATCCTAATTAGCAAAAGAAGATCCATTATCGCCTCTCCTCCTAGCCCAGTGTCAGGGAGGGAGCCAGGAAAGGAATGCAGAACCCTTGTTCTCTGTCTAAATGTTTTATTGACAAAACCATATTACATCCACATGCCCGGATGCAAGCCAGCACAGGAAGAGAACACATCCTCAAGGAGGGCAGAAGGGCGTGGAAAAAGCCACTCCTTCTCCCCTTCCCCAGAAAGGGACAATGACACTGATTCATTTGGAGGTAAGAATCTGAAAGTCCAAGACTATGGCATCGACTGTTTAACGCTGCTCCCCACTCAGACTTTTTTGCCTCTGGCAATTTCGCACAAAGACTTCACCATAAAACATAAATGAGGATGGAGGGCGGGGTGCGGGAGCGTGAGAGACCCACACAACCCAAGTCTGCAATCACACTCTATTTCTGGTGCCCGCGGAGCAATTGCTGGGTGTGCTGACTGCCCTGGGACTGGCTCAGCCGTCTGCTGGGAGCAATAGGAACTCAGTCCTCCTGTCCCTCTTGGACAATATGACAGTTTCTCCCTCCGTCTCCTGGTCCTGGAGGAACTGAACACGCGCTGTGCCCAGAGAAAATCATTCTCGCATGTTTTCATCCGCGGGTGTAACTAGGCAGGAGTTATAACAACCTAGAATTTCAGAAGCACGGTGCCAAGACTCATAAGCCGTAGACAGCACATGATTTTTAAAATGCTCCTAATCTACTCATTGTACACAGGAATTGTACTATTGCTATCATCAAACCATGAGGAGAGATCTAACAGTATATACAGGTGCCCAGCGTGAAGTGAGCACCCCCAGCTTTCTGACACCTCCAATCCAGTACCACTGTCCAGAGATTCTGCATTCTAGGAAGTAGCCATTCAAAGGCCCGCCCTCTAACAGACCCCATGACAGGAGGAGCCAGAGGCCGCCGCCACCACGTCCCCTCGGCACAATGTCCTGCTCTTGGTACCTGTCATTCCTGATCAGGAGCCTCATCACTTTCCTCTTCTCTTCCAGTCCCTGCTATCACATCTGCTCTCAGACGTTTCCCTGACCAACGCTTCCATCAGAGGCAGGAAATGTAACGGCAGAAGTGAATCTGACAATGTCGCTGAGGTGACCCTTCCCTTGGGCATTTGATTCTCGATGTGAATCCAAAGAATGACATTCTTCGCAGCAGAATTTTGTTTTTTTGCCGTTAGAGCGATGAGAAGCATGTGGTTTTGTATTTGGAAGGAAGGGCGGTAAGGAAAGGGTCAGGGGGGGTGTGAGGGGCCTTGAAATCTCTGTTCACTCTTATCATTTCCTCAGTGGCCATTCATTGATTCGCCATGATAACAAATATATTGTCTCAACTAAAACATATCAACCCCCTTCATCACCATGATGTAGATAAGACCTGATAGGTCCTATGTCCACCCACTCTCCATTACCCCATTGAAACAGCTCCATGTTACTAACACAAGGGATCATTTACTCAATTTGTCTTATCTGACTTCTCAGTGTTTCTATAATTTTGAACGCTGCCTTTTTCTTGAAAATTTCTCTTCTCTAAGTTTTCATGACAACAATCTCTAGTGTTCTTGTGCCTCTCCGGATGCCCCTATTTCAGTCACTACACATGGTGGGTCTTCGCAGCTCTGTCCTGGGTGTTCTCTTTTTGTTCCAATAAATACCACCCACAGGTGCTCTGGGGCCTCTTATGTACAAGAAAGTTTAAATCTCTCCCTAGAGCCCAGATCTCTCCTCTGACCTCCAGGTGCACATATCCACTGCCCCCCTCCTGTCTCTGCTTGGATGTCTTAAAAACCACAACCCCATAGTGCCCATTGGAGCTCATAACCTTCCCTGAATTAGCCAGGGCTCTCCAGAGAAAACAGAACTAACAGGAGAGAGAGAGATACAGAAAGAGATGTGTTATGACGGATCGGCTATCATGAAACTATGGAAGCTGAGACGTTCCATGGTTTGATGTCTGCAAGCTATCGGCCCAGGGAAATGAGGGCAGTGGTTCCAGTCCAACCAGAAGGCCGAGAGCCAGGTGTGCCCATGCCCTGATGGATGTCCCAGAGCAAGCAGAGAGCAAATGTGTCCTTCATCTGCCTTTTTGTTCTATTCATGCCTTCCATGGTTTTCAAGGGTGGGGAACGTCCAGCCTGTGGGCCCACAAAACCATTTGGTCTGGCCCTGCCAAGGCATTAGGGGTGAGCTAATCAAATGTTCAACCAAATTCAGCAGGCTAATGTTTAAATCGATCATTTTGTATGGCCCGAGAATGATGTTATAAATATCCAGATGGCCCTTGGCAGAAAAGAAGTTCCCCAGCCCTGGGTTGAATGATGCCCATTCTCATTGGTGAGGATGGTATTTTTACTCATTCTGCCCATTCAAATGTGACTCTCTTCCAGAGACACGCTCACAGACACGCCCAGAGATGTCTGCCAGCTGCCTGGACATCCATTAGCCCAGTCAAGTTGACGCACAGAATTAACCATCTCATCACACTGGTGGCTTTACTGTCACAGATGTCCCTGTCGTCCATAGATGAGCATACATGACACTTTGATCTTATTACCTCTTCTCTCCATATCCTAAGTGTACCAAGTTCTATAGATTTTTTTCTTCCAAATATCCCTTGTATTTCTCCTCTGCTACTACCTTTAATGCCACGACTTTGGATTACAGCAGTCAGTAGTCTTCTATCCAGTCTCATTATAACCATTCCTGTCTTCTTCCAGTCAATTCTCCGTAATAAAACCAAAGTGATGTGGTAAAAGGCAAGTATGATCTTGTCATTTCCTACTTAAAACACTTCATCGGAATGTGTTTAGAATGAAGACAAACTTGCTCTTAGAATGAAGACGAACGAGAAAAGCAAGCCCCTCCTCATAGTGGGAAAAATAATTATTTTAGATGAGATTTATGGAACCCCCCAAAAATGTATATATAACAAGTTAGACAGAAAAAGCCATCCACAAGATCAAAATCATTTCCCAAAGGATGTAATGAATGTTTCTATATTTGCATCACTTCCAGCTATACTGAGAAATCAAAAACATGTCATTATCGAGTGTCCCAAGGAAAGCTGCTGGGCTCCTGATGTGATCCAAGATGGACTCGCGCTCCCTGCATGTTCCTTAACCTCCGCAAACCTCAGTTTCCACATCTGATGGTGCTCACGCATCTCCAAGGCAAGAGGCTCATGAGCTGGTGTCTGCCACGCACATGGAGACCGTTCCTTACCAGGTGGTCCAGAACGCCAAGGAATTCATCCTGACTTTCATTCAAGTGGAGAATCCCTTCAATTATTATGGGAAATTTTCCACAAATGACTCATCAGGTTTGGCCCCTTCCTAGATTCTCAGCTTTAAAGGGTACATCTACTTATAGATGAAGGTTATGGAAAATTCTGCAGCACTGGAAGGCCAGGGGCCCTGGGGATAGCCAACCGGAAACAGCAACAACACACATTCTGTCCTTTGCTGTGAAAAGGGGACGCACCCGCCGCTAGTCACAGTGGTCTGCGGCAGAGGGACCAGGGCTGACAGCCCAGCCTGATCCCCACCAGCCAGTCCCCAGAACCCGGGGAGACACTTCCGGAGACATTGGTCTCATGCTCCCAAGCAGAGGCCCTCGCTTAGCCCTGTCATTTAGACTCTGCTGATTTGACTAATGGGATCCAATCTTACCTTTAAAAGCATATGAGGAGCTCTTTCCAAGGCTTCTCAGATTTCACATTAAAAACAAACAAACACAACAACAACAACGTTGTCACTCTACCCTCCCTCCGGATCTGGTCTCTGAAAGGGCAATGCCATACATAGATCATGTAAGCACGTGTACAGAGACTATGGCTTCGTT
This sequence comes from Myotis lucifugus, assembly GCF_000147115.1. Taxonomy (NCBI): domain Eukaryota; kingdom Metazoa; phylum Chordata; class Mammalia; order Chiroptera; family Vespertilionidae; genus Myotis; species Myotis lucifugus. Next base: position 4,131,428 of record NW_005871141.1, on the reverse strand, counting down.
ACATCCAAGATAAAAAAAGGTCCTCGGTTAAATCAGCTTCTTTTCTATTATAACAGAAGATACAAACATTGTTTATACATTTTTTGAAAGAATATGTTTTTCTACAAGAGAGCATGCTTGTGTAAAATTTTTATTGATGATAAAAGGCAGTCATGAGAAAAGCCAGAATAAAATCCTGGGATCAAAATACTTGGATCCTGTCTCTTCCACAGCCCAAATATGTGAGTTTGGTCAAGTTACAAGGTCTCTTAGTTTTCTCATTGAAGTAGGAGAGTATTTTGAGCTACTCATTTAACAAGGTTGTGTAAAGATGAAATAAGATAATGCATTTGAAAGCATTAGAAAGTATAATTTATAATATTTTTAAAAACAATTGAGGTTTTAGCAGTACTGCTAACATCTAGGTCACATCTTATATAATAAAAGCCTAATATGGTAAGTGTCTGTCATCTGCTAATGATATGCTAAGGGCACTCAACCACTCGCTATGCCGTGCACTGACTACCAGGGGACAGGCAGTCAACCAGTCGGCCAGTCGCTATGACATGCACTGACCACCAGGGGGCAGATGCTCCGACTAGTAGGTTAGCTTGCTGCTGGGGTCAGGATGATCGGTACTGAGCAAGACAGGCCGGACACACCCTGGAGCCCTCCCATGGTTCCTACCCGGCTGGCCAACCTCCCCCGTCTCTCCCCGGCCCCGATCATGCACTGGTGGGGTCCCTCGGCCTGGCCTGCGCCCTCTTGCAATCCGGGACCCCTCAAGGGATGTCGGAGAGCCGGTTTTGGCCCGATCCTGCAGGCCAGGCTAAGGGACCCCACTGGTGCATGAATTTGTGCACTGGGCCTCTAGTCATTAAATAATGGCTATTGTAGTTAATCAGAAAAAAATGTATTCAATTTCTGTCCTTTTAAAAGAAAGGGACATTTTAACTACAATTACTCCCATCCCAGATTACATTTGTATTGGTTAATATTTTAGCTCTATCCATAGGTTTTATATTGCTGTTTTACTCAGTCAATATTGGTTTAGGTTAGCCTAAAGTTTACCAAATGATTTCCTCAAGATCCCATTTTATGTCTCTGACCATCCCTCAGGAATCATTTTTCTTCTGCTTCATATACTGATTGTATTTTCTAATTTATGAACTTCTTTTGGTTCTTTTTGAAACTTTCCTGATAATATTTATAGTCTCTTTTTCCTTTGCCTTCTTTTTCATTCCTTTTTTTATTCTTATACATTTTTTTTTAATTCCATAGTTTCTGCATCTACAGTCTTTGGGGCCACAATGGCTCATTGCCTGTGTTTCCAATGACTCTGGCAGCTGAATTTATCTCTGACTGATGTGACGCTGCTGGTTTGGAGGACGCCAGGTTGATGAATTGCTCTTCCAGGGTGACTTTGGGTTCCGCCAAGTGCCCTCGGGCCTGACAACTGAAGTACAATTGAAATTACTTTCTCATCTTGAGATTTTTTTATAACACCCAAAGTGGGTGTTTTAATCTCCAAGCTTGTGTGAGGGGCGCAAGCCTGATTGTCAATACTTACAGGCAAATATCTCTGTGTTTCCTTTTGACCGGAGGCACTTTCTTCCAACCACCCACTCCCTGGGGATGCGGCCCCGGGCGGGTCTCAGCTTTGTGTAAGGTCTCATTTCTAACTCCCTGCCTTGGCCTCAGCAGCTGGTGGTGCGAATCGCTGTAGGTCCCTCCGATAGACTAATACGATCAGAGCATCTGGACCTTTGCTGTCCTTCTGGACTTGAGCTCATTCAGTTTTTGTTCTGGGATTGATCCTAATTTCTCCTGAGCACAGCTTTCAGGGAGAAAAGAGGAGAGGAAGAAGTGAGAGTAAAGAAACAGAGAAGAAAGAAGAGGGGAAACAAGAGGAAAAGGAGAATGAGGGAGGGAGAGGAAGGAAAGAGTAGGAAGAAGGTGAGGAAGGAAGGAGGAGGAGAAGGAGAATATATTCACCCATCATCAGTTACTTTGTAGGAGACAGAAATTTCTATTTTTATCACATTGCCAAAAGCGTCCCAGGAATGCCCCCTTCTATTGGATGTCTTTCCATTAGGCCGCGTGCTCCTGCGCCTCTGGGCCTTTGCTTGGAACAGTCCACCCTATTTAACTCCCCTTTGCTCCCCGTTACCTGGTTTATGCATGCTTCCAGGAACAAGTAAGAATGTACCAAAGGAACAATGGCTTAATCAATAAGAATATTTAATTAGCTCATCTGCCAGGAAGCCAGGAGATAAACGATCCCGCCAGCCAGTGATGTCAGGGCACGCGGCCTTCCCGGCCACTGGACGACTGGAGCGTCTCAGCCCAAAGCCTCGCACCAGGGTCCCAGGCAAGAAGGACCCCAGAGGCAGACATGTCTCTCCTCTGTCGGCTCCACAGCAGTGTCCTCTCCATCCCACCAGCCAGCACGTCCTCACCATGAGTCACATACTCCAGCAGAATGGCCCTGTGGCCCAGGGCACGGCGCCCACGCCGGCTACACTCACCAGGCACTCCCGAGCTCTCCTGGCCCCCAGCATGAGCGTTCACCACCTAAGCAAAGAGGTGGGATTTGCTTAGAAAGGAGTGTTGTCGAGTAGGGGACAGTGTTTTTCTCCCCTGGAAGCTCATTCAGTTCTTCACTAAATTGCTCCTCTTCCCAAGTCTGCCGGGTCTTCCAATACACATTCCATCCTTGGCACCAACTTAGGTCCCTGGGGACTTGTCCATGGCGTCTCATTCTTCCCTGTGGCGACACTCCTCGCACCTGACGCGTTTGTGCAATGTCTGCCTTCCCTGCTATGTTGTAAACTTGATGAGGCCAAGGTCAGGAATGTTTTTGTTCGATACTTAATCCCCGTAATAAATACCACACATGTGTTTGTTGAAAAGAAGAACAATAATAAAAGCAAAATATAATAGGTCTTTGCCCATCATTGTATTCCCAAACTCTCCCGAGACCCAATTATACACGACATCTCCATTCAGTCGTCTTAATAGAGTCCTGAGGTGACCCGTCACGGGGAGTGGACTATGGCTTTGGGAGGGTTAGCTTCTAACGTAAGCGCAGGAGCCACGGCAGAATATGCATCAAAGTATCCACAGGGACGTTCAGAAACACTGTCCCCCAGGAAGACCAGCGCAGCCCCGACGGCTGGCGATGAAGCCCTTCACAGAGCATGCGCCATGAACAGGAAGTGTGCAGTGAATGGATGAAGTTACAGGCTGGGCTGTGGTCCGGTCAGCAGGGCAACCCAGAGGGAACGAACTGTATTGTCCAAAAGGCTGCCGCCCGCATTCCTCAGTCCTTCTAACCATGTGCGTCTGGAAAGCCGCTGCCACCAGATCTAAAATGCTGGGTGAAGCCCAATTCTGCCTCTACTGAGCCCAGCCACACACATGGGCACCGCTTGGTTCCCTTCGGGACCTGAATGACAGTCTCCACCGAACAATGAGGAAGGAGACCACCACCGACAGCCGCTCCCAGACAACCAGCGACGGAGACAGCCCGTCCCCTGAGACTCGCATGTAACTGCGGAGGCCGCTTCTATTGCTGGAAACACTTGAGGGTCCTCTAAAGTGGCCACTTCAGAAGAAGGCATTTCCTCTTAGAGATAAGCTCTGTGATCCCTACCTTCTCCGGGTTCCCTCGAAAGACTTTGCCCAGACCTCCAGTGTTTTACTGGCGCCGGCATACATGGGTCCGGTGTCTGTAATCTGACCCTGAAAGCAGGGACATCAGGGAGAACACTTTGTATTTATTCCAAATCACTAATCTAAGCTGGTTTCATTGCTATCATGATTCCTGGGATTTTTACTCAATAGATGTGCGCACCAGCACTGCCCCAGGCACTGGGCCCCGGGCGGTAAAAAGAACAGACAGATACAAGCGTAGATTCCTCTCTAGTGGGAAAGAGAGAAAATAGCCTGTAGGTTATAACAGACTTTAAGAGCTATGCATATATGCCTGGCCGGTGTGGCTCAGTGATCATGGACCTATGAACCAGGAGGTCATGGTTCGGTTCCCGGTCAGGTCACATGCCCGGGCTGTGGACTTGATCCCCAGTGGGGATCATGCAGGAGGCAGCCAATCGATGATTCTCTTTTATCATTGATGTTTCTGTCTCTCTCTCCCTCTCCCTTCCTCTCTGAAATTAATAAAAATATTTTTTTTTAAAAGAGAGATATGCATGTACAAATGTGCGGGCTAAAAAGAGAGGCAACTACAGCACAAACAAGAAGGAATAAAAGAAGGAATTTCTCATTGCCTTCCCTGGTTCTACATTCATTGAAGCCATTTCTTCCTTAAGATGTCTGTCCTGAATCCCAGGGAAGACACGAAAGATGAGGTCAGGCCCAGGCTGGGAGGATGCCAGGCTGTCCACGGCCTGGTGTGGCATCTCCGAGTCCACTCCCATCACGGCCATGCCCGCCCAGGCACAGGCCAGAGGGCGAGTCCCAAAGGTAGTCAGGGCATGTCCAGGCCCCTGCGCCTGTGCCTCTGCAGGAGCAACCCAACGCCTTATACCCAGGCAGACCAACACCTGAGTGGCTGTATTCCCTGGGGGTGAGCTCATTCCCCTTCTCAGCCCCTGAGGCATAGGCTCCGCTACTGTGCATTTTGCAGACTCTCCTGGGGGTGTGAGAGCAAGCACTCTCCCGCCTCCGGTTCTGGTTCCTCCGGGTTGGGTTCCATCGGCAAAGGGAGCAGCTCCTCTTACCTCCACAGGAGTCGGGTGCCTTCATACAGGTTACAGGTTACAGGTGCAAATGATTACGATTTCTCTAGATTCAAACGTAATCTTTGCTCTACATTTAAGTACACGAAGAAAAAAGCTAAAAAACATGAACAACAAAATGGCAATAAATACATATCTAGCAACAACTGAATCTAAAAATCAAAATAAATGAACAAGGAATCTAAAGAACAGAATAAACTGATGAGTAATATAGAACCAGAGGCATGGAAGCCTGGAATGGACTGAGAATCCCAGAGGGAAGGGGGGAGGAGGACAGGAAGAGATCAACCAAGGAACTTACATGCACATGCGCATTGCCTGTGGACACAAGGCCAGGGTGGGGCAAGGCCAAGGTGGAGGAGGACAATGGGGGAGGGGGAAGGGGACATCTGTAATACTCTCAACAATAAAGATTTTCAAAAATAAAAAACAAAAGGGGGAAAAACATTGTAAAATTTGCTTCAATCATATAAGTTCAGAGGCCAAATATGTTGTACTGTTTTCTTGGTTCTTGCAAACTCCTGCACCTACAGCCAAAATCGTCTTTTAACACCCTCAGGGCATGTATAGAATCCCAAAGTCTGTGATCTCCAGTAGAACATACCCAAAGCAGGATTCTAATTTGGGGGCAAAAAACTCAAAAATGTAAATATAATCTGTGATCTTGGATTTGTCAGCAAATGATTATTTAATGTGATTAGAATCTTTAAATTTTACAGGGGCTCTTAAATCCACGTACAATTACAACGACAACATACCACTGTTAACTTGCTAATTATTGATGGGATGTCCCTAAAATATAGCTGTAAAATAAGGTGTATAGTCTTTAGAAAAATTAGCAATTTGATGTTCTTAAAGATATATAGATATGCCAATCTCTGTGACACTCAAACAAAAATTCAGTACTAGTTTCCAAATGATCACTTTATTATTTTCTCTATAAAGAAATGAAAATGAAAATATTTCTGCCAGTTCACCCTAAATTGAGAGGGTTATGAAAGAAGTTTTAGAGGGAAATATATTAAAGAAAAGAAAAGATGTATTATGTCTTTTATTCTTCTCCATTCCTAATCTACTAGCTCAGTGGTCGGCAAACCGTGGCTGCGGCTCTTTGGCCCCTTGAGTGTGGCTCTTCCACAAAATACTGGCTCTTCCACAAAATACCGACTTCTGTGCATGGGCCACAAAGTTTCAATCGCACTGTACGTGCGTGCCCGCACGTGGTATTTTGTGGAAGAGCCACAGTCAAGGGGCCAAAGAGCCGCATGTGGCTCACGAGCCGCAGTTTGCTGACCACGGCACTAGCTGATTGCATACAAATTAATAACATTACCAGTAGATAAATTGAAAAATGATATAAATATGTTCATCCCACAAGGGGTGAGATAGTCTGTAGGCAAGTTTTAGAAAAAGGTAAGTTTGTCTTATCAATATACTAGGTATAAAAATTAAAATGGTGTATTTCTAGCTATTAAATTTTTAAAACTTCAAAATAATCACACCCAAACCTGTGACCCTGTCATGTATTCATGCATTTCTAGTATGGTTTAAATTAAAATCATTATGTTAGAGAGTAGATAATACATCTAAAAATTTTTGGTAGTTTTTATTATTTTGTCAACATTTTTCAGTTGCTGGCATGCATCATTTTAAAAAATTACAAGAAAAGATAGCACCCATGTGCATCAAGATGTTCAGTGTAAGTTATTATATTAACATTAAATTTAGAAAGTAAAAACCTGTATGGCCAATAAGAAAATAGTTAAATTCATTGCAGACCACCAACTTTATAGACTACAATGCTGTTAAAATAATTCATCAACATCATATTACAACTAGAGGCCTGGTGCACGAAATTTGTGCACGGGGAGGGAGGAGTGTCCCTCAGCCCGGCCTGCATCCTCTCCAATCTTCAACCCCTCGGGGAATGTCCGAATGCTGGTTTAGGCCCACAGGGATCAGGCCTAAACCAGCAGTCGGATATCCCTCTCACAATCCAGGACTGCTGGCTCCTAACCACTCACCTGCCTGCCTGCCTGATTGCCCCTAACCACTTCTGCCTGCCAGCCTGATCACCCCCTAACCGCTCCCTGCCGGCCGAATTTACACCTAACTGCTCCCCTGCCAGCCTGATCACCCCCAACTGTCCTCCCCTGCCAGCCCAATCGCCCCCAACTGCCCTCCCCTGCTGGCCAGGTAGCCCCTAACTGCCCTCCCCTGCCGGCCCAATCGCCAACAACTGCCCTCCCCTGCTGGCCTGTTTGCCCCCAACTGCCCTTCCCCACCAGCCATCTTGTGGTGGCCATCTTGTGATTGCGTCGTGCATGATGCCACCTAGGCTTTTATTATATAGAATGTGGAAATATATTTATTATATAATGTTACATCAGTGCAAAATTATGAAATAGAACATAAATAAATGAAAGCAGTTCAGGTCTTAGAGAAAAGTGATTATAGACATTTTTCCATTACATTTATTACAATGTTATTTAGTGCTTTGAAGTTCATGATATAATCATCTTCTCTCACAAAAACAAAGTCTATCCTTCAACAACCTAATTCAGTAAAAATCTTCCTGTTATCACCAAAATTCAATAATGTAGCCAAAACAGCAGGTGGAATGAGGAATTCTGCTATGTAAGGGAAAGGGCCTTCCTCCCAGGACCCACATTTTCAGTGATAATTCCAGGTTAGGACGCTGTCCTTGGAAGCTAAGCTGGAGTAAAATCGCCCGGCGGTCTGCGTGATGTAAAACTCATTTTTGCTGAGCATCTTGGGGAGCTCACTGGGCTCTCTGTCATTGATTCTGGCAACTTCCCAGGTCTCAGCGTATCATTAAAAACTATAAGGAAAACACACAACTCTGCCTGTTAGCAGAGCTTTGTCAGAATTAAGCTGAAAGCCCATCTGGCTCTATTGTCTCATTGATTTTGTCCCATTTCATACATAGTTGAGTTTCTTTCCTAATAATCGATCCCCCCCAAGGATGACAGGAATGACTTCATTGCAGAAGTCAACACTGTGCTGGTTACCTCAGCATGACATTCTCTCTCCCAGAATGCCACTGCTGATGTCCATTTCTCCACTTTTATCTGGAAGACCTCATTTTTTAATTACCAGTGACCCTCAGGGACTTGTTATATCCTTACCACCACTCACTTCCAGCCACCGTCCATCTCACCCTGAACCTCACACAGCCTCGGAACTGGTCATCTCAGATCAAGGACCTCCCATGAAAATCTGCCCTCGCTTCGGAGCCAGAGTAATATTTTCCAAGCACAATTTGGATCATATTACCATCACCGCAGCCTCTACTATCCATGTTTCATAGAAACTTCAAAATAACATTTTACGGTCACTAAGTTTACTCCTCCACAGTTCATCGGAAAGGACAGTAACATGCCACTGCAGTGGAGGACAGAGAGCTCTCACTCCACTCAGCTTTACCCCTGGTGTGAGAAGCACGTAGCGGACATCAGAACATCCTGGTGAAGTTCCCCACGGCTGGGCCACCACAGAGCCTTCAGCATAACCATGAAACCTTGAAATACCAGGAAAGACATCGGAAACTTCTGTTTAGAAGCAAATAGTAGCAGCAAGAGTCCCAGCCAGTAAATTGGTCATGCATTAGACCAAAGACCTAAATGTCTAAGATTGAGCAACACTAAGAGATGGCTCTTCACCTGTAGAATGAGATAATAATTTGCTTTCTTCAAGGATTTCCCCTAATCTTCAAAAAGCGTTTTAATCTGATATTTAAAAAGTGTGATAAAGAATGTGTGAGATGTGGGAGGGGTGTATGTGTGTATGTTATTATTCTCAACAAGCATCCAGTCACAGCTATTGAAGAAAGTGGGCGTTCAAAGGCATTCTATTTGTAAAGCTTATTTTAAACGTGAGAAGAGGTTTGCATGGTTCTGTTTTTTCTATAACATTCCTTGAGCTATTTATCAAGGCACAGAATTGAAGAAACATGATAACAGCTGGTCCTGGCTAGGAATGACTGTACTTAATTAAAAATTAGATGTAGATACTGGCAGCTTTGCTTTCACAAGATGCCTGTTCTACCCTCTGAGGGGAATTCAAAATCCACTTAGTGCAATCAGTACATCAATACACCGAAGCGTGTGTAAGCAGATCCTCTGTAGGGAGATAGAAGACAGTCCAGAGCTGACGTGAAAACAAAGAATTGTAATTATTTTTATTTAGGTTATTCAAGTTCTGTTGGTTTTGACTGACTACCAAAAATATGTGCTTTTTTCATAGTCAGAGAATTAAGAAAATATAGGAAATAAATTAGATTGAATCTTAGAGCTACAATCGTGCTGTAAACCACTGTTACATGCCACTGCATTTCCTTTTATGTTTGCGTACAGGATGTCCCCCAAAATGTACACACACACTTTGAGTAATTATAAAGTCAGTGTTTATTAAAATGCATGGCATTTTCAAAATGTAATAGAATCAGCTGTTAAAGTGTATATACATTTTGGGGGGCCACTCCGTATATACATTTAAATTCCTTTTGCAAAATTGGGATTGACAGTGTTATATAGTCAGTTTGTGGGTGAGGGTATATGGATAGATTCAAGGTCAAGATCACTGATATAAAAATGTTATCTTATTGTAGTAAATAATCTTATAAAACATGTTATTAATAGCTACATAATATTTAACTATATAGTTAGTTTATTCTGTTTTAAAGCCTTCCCCCACTGTATATATTTAGATGGTTTTCACATTTGTTTTTGTTTTTCTCTTATACATGACTAGGTGTCTCTAAATATTAAGATAAATTTTTAAAGGGAAATCACCAAATAAACAAGTCTAACTAAGACTAAACCCAGAATCCATAAATAAATAATTGATACATTTGACTATAAATATTTGTCAACGTAAGAAGCGTTCAAACATGTAGAGTTTTTGTGAGTTTGTTTGAGCCAAATTGATGACAATTGCCGGGAAGGAAAATCTCCACGGACCGAGGAAATGCTCTGCAGAACGGCACTTTTGCACCTTATTTTCTACATTACAATCAATCGGTTACAGGAACTCCATTGGGGATAGATTAGGGAGGCGGGAGAAACTACAGCAGGGAAATGCCTGGGATGGGATAGACACAGGCTTCTTTTCACAGGCGGGTACAGGATAGTTAGTGGTCAACAACTAACAAGGTAACAATAACAGTGGGGGGATTTGTGGTCTCTGCTCTGGTGAGGTGCCTGGGCTTTGGGGTGGGGGTGGGGGTGTGTTATCCTAGATACAAAAAGACAATAGGCTCAATTAAGGTAAAGATTGACTTTTGTCAGGGAAGATTTTAGCCCAGGACATGACCTCCTGCCCTACACCGCTTGTAGTGAAAATGTTTTCATCTCAGACCATCCTACAAGGTTACTTGTGGTCTCTGAGTCTGTAAGGTACCACACAAGCTTTCTCTGAGCTGGTCAGGTTTTGTATGTGGCTCCTTTTTGTCCACATATTCATGCATAACAAAAATTTACTCTCAACAACATTAAAGACCAGCCTACAACTCGTACGTGGTCAGCCGGCTGCACTTGTGAAGTGTAAGATGTGACGGAGCGCTCGTTTTCCTGCTAAACCTCAGGAGCCCTTGCGTGCTTCTGTACTGTCACCTGGGACTCTGCAACCCCCACGTGGACAGCCTGCGGAAGCTCCTGGAGGGGGAGAGACCACCTGAAGGAGAGCTCTGTTGCCCGAACTGGGGCTCAAGACATGTGAGAGCGCCCATCCTCCTACAGCCCTGTGAGTGAGGCCAGGAAAACCACCAGGATGAGCCCACTCTAAGTCTTTCACCTGCAGACTCAAGAGCTAAATAAATGGTTGTTGCTATTTTAAGCCACGGCAGTTGGGTGGGGTTGTTTTGCAAACACAGGTTGTTAAGAGTATTTTTAAAGGTTGGTTAAGAGGATAGAAGAGGCTTACATTGTATCTTCTCCAGTCCCCAGAAAGAGCTAATTCTCTACTAATAAATTAGTAATTAGTCCATTTAAAGCTGATCCTATATAATAAAAGGCTAATATGCAAATTGACTGAACGGCGGAACGACCGGTTGTTATGATGCACACTGACCACCAGGGGGCAGACGCTTAATGCAGGAGCTGCCCCCTGGTGGTTAGTGTGCTCCCACAGGGGGAGCGCCGCCACTCAGCCAGAAGCCGGCTCACGGCTGAGAGCCCAGCAGTGGTGGTGGGAGCCTCTCCTGCCTCCATGGCAGTGCTAAGGATGTCCAACTGCCACGGGCAATGGGCCTAAACCAGGGGTGGGCAAACTTTTTGACTTGAGGGCCACAATGGGTTCTTAAACTGGACCGGAGGGCCGGAACAAAAGCATGGATGGAGTGTTTGTGTGAACTAATATAAATTCAAAGTAAACATCATTACATAAAAGGGTACGGTCTTTTTTTTTTTTTAGTTTTATTCATTTCAAACGGGCCAGATCCGGCCCGTGGGCCGTAGTTTGCCCACGGCTGGCCTAAACCATCAGTTGGACATCCTCTTAGGGGTCCCAGACTACGAGAGGGTGCAGGCTGGGCTGAGGGGCCCTCCTCCCCTCCCTGAGTGCATGAGTTTTATGCACTGGGCCTCTGGTGTTAATTATAAAAGCAAATGAGCTTAAGGCACCCTTTTTTTAAAAATATATATATTTTATTGATTTTTTACAGAGAGGAAGGGAGAGGGATAGAGAGTTAGAAACATCGATCAGCCGCCTCCTGGTACATGCCCTTGTACATGCCCTTGACCAGAATTGAACCCAGGACCCTTTAGTCCACAGGCCGACGCTCTATCCATTGAGCCAAACTGGTTAGGGCAAGGCACCCTTTCTTTAATTGTCCTCTTCCAAGCATGAGTCTTACTAGATGCTCATAAAAAGAGGGATATGGTGGTGAAATAATTTCAAACAAGGGTGCACACTACATTCTGCTATTGGAGCTTCACAACGGACATTAACACATAATGTCTCTAAGAAGTTGTTAATTCAATGACTTGAAACCTTAGCAAATACTCAACCAGTGCTCAAGTACTCATCACCTTTGTCATCATCATCCTCACCCTTATTAATTTCTGGCTACATACTAAATCTGCAAGCTCAGGTCCTTGAGACCTTACAGGAATTCATTTACCTCTCAGATTCTTCCAGTTAGGCAACTGTTAATCTTAGTACAGATTTTAAAAATAATTTTAAAATAATTTTATAATGTTACCAAAACTTTTGATTCTGTACTTTGGGGTGTTAAAATTAAAAAAAAATAAAGAATCTTTATCGGCATGGTGTAAGTTATCGGCATGGTGCAATTTCTCAAAAGGGAGTTCTAAGTAGGTACATACCATTCCTATCAGTAGTCTATGCACACAGAGTTTCGGGAAACACTATGGAATTCACTACTCTGAGGTGATGATGGCTAAATGGAAAATGTCACAGGTGAAATGTTCTCTGCTCCTTTAAAGACTGAGCAAGTAAAAGACAGATCAGCCCTAGCCAGTTTGGCTCAGTGGACAGAGCGTCAGCCTACAGACTGAAGGGTCCAGGGTTGATTCCGGTCAAGGGCACATGCCCAGGTTGCAGGTTCGGCCCCCAGTAGGGAGCCTGCAGGAGGCAGCTGATCAGTGATTCTCTCTCATCAATGATGTTTCTCTCTCTCTCTCTCTCTCTCTCTCTCTCTCTCTCTTCCTCTCTGAAATCAATAAAAATATATTTTAAAAAAGACAGATCAAAGTTAGTTATCTTACTTCCTACCGAAGAAATGCAGAACACTGGGAAGTCCCCTTGAAACCCGGCTGAGATGGACGATAATGACCTTGCTCTGTAATAATGAATCCCCACAGGACAAAGAACGGAGAGCCTTTCTCAGGGTTCAACTTCATCTATAAAAGCAATGACCTCCCCTGAAACACAGGATCACAAAAATAGCTTTTATCTCATGTCTCCTCGTCAGCATTTCGCATCCATTGAATTCCTCCGTTTTGGCATTTGATTCTCATTGATTATTCAGGGTTTGTGTGTTTTTTTCTGCTTTTTTATTTGGTAATCAATGGTTATAGGTCCATAAATTTTTATTTTATAGTCATTTTCTTACTTGCCTAAGCACTAAAAGCATTTGGTAGTCTTTACTGGTCAACAGAAATAAGAAATGTCCTAGATTTTATTGCTTACATGCTTCTCCTGCCTAAGTTTCAAGAGCTTGGAATGCAGCCAACAATATATCTGGATAATAACAATTCAACCTATTTAGATATAATCTCCAATCAATACTAGTCATAGGGAATGCGGAACAAATTTATTCTACTCATTCGTCTAGAGCCTGATTCTAGCGAATATCTTTTCTTTCGCGTGGGCTGCCGTAAGAAAGGACCACAGACGGGGTGGCTGAAACAACAGGCATTTACTCCCTCAGTTCTGCGGGCTGGAAGTTTCCACTGAAACTCTCAGCAGGGTTAGCTTCTCTGAGGCCTTGCTCCTCGACTTATAAATTATCACCGTTTTTCTGTGCCTTCATCCGCTCTCCCCTCCACACTGTCTCAGCCTAAATGTCCTCTTCTCATAAGGACACCAGTCACAGTGGAGTAAGACCTGCTTTAATTACCTCTTTAACGGCCTCATCTTCAAATACCGTCACATCGGAGGTGCTGGGGGTTAGGACTTTAATGTAAGTCAGCACGTAACAGCTTCCTTCTTGGTCCTCCTCCTTAGCCATACCCTGTGGCTGCTCTGTTCTCTGTCTCTCACGGAGGGGGGGGGGGGGATAAAGCTTTAGAACAATGCTAGGAGCACAATAAAGACTCGGTGAGTATTAGGGATACCGGCATAAACCACCCATTCCTACATTCTGGGTCTGTGAAATGAGGGGAATAGTACAATCATGGAGGGTGGAGGGTGAACTGGAGGAATGAAGCAAAGGCTGCTAAACACAAGTCTAGTCTAAAGCAGAGCGGTTAAGAGGACGGGTTCTGGAGTCAGATAAAAATGCAGCCCTGCCCCCTGTAATCCAAGTACCGTTATTAATGTTTTCCCTCTTATGTTCCTCATAAAGCCATATTCCTCATAAGGTCGCTGAAAGGATTAAGTGAGATAATACAGGCGAGCACCATGGAGATCCTGGGCACATTGCAGTTACGGGACAACCACGAGCTGCTACCACTGCCGCCCACTGTCGGGAGAGGAAGAGCTTGTTGTTGTCCCATGTAACTGTCGCGTGTCCTTTATTTGGCCCAGGGGAGTTAATTTATTCAACCAAACATTGTATGTATTATTGTCATTTAAAATGATTAGCCAAAGACAGATCCCCTTTTTAGTTAGATAAGGGAAGGATGGATGACTCTACAAATACACGGTTTGCTGTGAGTTCCTAGGCTTAAGGCTCCGTCCTTAAGCTTTGTAGCCTATTTCTTAGGCCATGCACACAATTTCTGAAAGTCCAGCAAATAACCCTGTGAAGAAAATCAATTGACCCAAGATTCACTCACAAAATAATAAATTAGTTCCTAAAAAAATGTTTCCAAATAATTCCATATATTAGATAGCAGAAAAGCTTTTTATGAAATAATTTAGTTTTCAGAATGTTATATCTATTGAAGAAATATATATTTATAATTTTATTTTTAAAAAATCTTAATGATTATATCCATGATTAATTTAAACAATATGGATAACATATACTTTCTAAATATTATGAATTTTATTTTATAATAAAATTCCCTTTAAAAAGTATCTTGAATCCCCTTTATTCTGTTTTATGGTATAGAGGGACAAAAGGAAAAAAAATATTTCTGAGCTATTATAAAGCTACTATTAAGAGAACCATCAAGCTTTAGCTGGTTTGGCTCAGTAGACAGAGCATCAGCCTGCAGACTGAAGGGTCCCAGGTTCAATTCCAGTCAAGGGGACATGCCTGGGTTGTGGGGTTGATCTCTAGTAGGTGGCATGCAGGAGGCAGCCAATCAATGATTCTCTCTCATCATTGATGTTTCTATCTCTCTCTCCCTCTCCCTTCCTCTCTGAAATAAAATTATATATATATATATTTTTAAGAGTACCATCAAAATGAAGAGAAGGCCCTGGCTGATGTGGCTCAGTTGGTTGGAGTGTTGTCCTATGTACCAGAAGGTGCCAATTCAATTCCCAGGCAGGGCACATACCTAGCTTGTGGGTTTGACCCCAAGTCGAGGTGATAAGGGAGGCAATCAATCAATGTATCTCTTTCACATTGATGTTTCTCTCTCTCTCTTCCTTCCTCCCTCTCTCTCTAAAATCAATATAAATAAATGGAGTGAAGCACATCTACATATATACGTCGGATGTTTTATTTGCCTCTAGATTTCTATACACTATAATGCCATTTGCTTTTACCTAACTTGTATTAAATTGAAATGATATTTATGATAAAGTAAAACTCACTCTAGAGGCAATACAATAGTTCTTGGAAACGTGCAATCATTCCTTTCCGTTGTGATTAGACACTTTAACAAGCTTCAATCAGCAGTTTACTCAGCTCTTCACTAGTAGAGACTTTGGGGAATCAATGAAAATAATTGTGTATCTAATGAAAGAAAAAATGGGCAGGAGGTATTGAACAATCATGTTTTATTTACTCAGTTAAATTCGCAATTCCCTTTACCAAATATTCTCTATACAAATGAGGGGAATTGGGATGCTTACCCAGCAAATTTACTATTAATTTCTTCTCAACTCTGCTTAGCATAAGCAGAGATCTGTCATATATTATTCCACCTCTTTAGCAGTCCAAGAACAACATCCGAAGTATGCAGCCCAGCCAGCGTGGCTCAGTGGTTGAGTGTCAGCATACGAACAAGGAGGTCATCGTTCCATTCCCGGTCAGGGCACATGCCCAGGTTTCGGGCTCGATCCCTGGTGTAGGACATGCAGGAGGCAGCCAATCAATGATTCTTGCTCATTACTGATGTTTCTATCTCTCTCTCACTCTCCCTTCCTCTTGGAAAAAACAAATAAAAAAATTTTTTTTAAGTATACAATGAAAGGGATGGCTCCAAAGTTATATGTTCAAGTTATATCTCTATCTGAATCTTTGTTATTTCCATAAAATTTTGGTGTGTCTTTTCTGAAGGTAAACAGAAGTATGAACGGGCCCTTAAATCCAGGCTCTCTGTAATCATACCTACTTAAACGCATCTTACTGAATATAGCAATGTCAGCAGGTTATCTTGTAAAGGATACAATTATGCATTCTACTTACTGAATTATTAATGATATTTAATTTCTCCAACATTCACTTTTGACTTAAGGTTCATAAGCAGAAATGTATTTGCAAATTCACAAAAACGAAAACGGAAGAATTGGCCAACACTCTTCAATGTCTGTGTCCAACGACTGGCCTACTCTCTAAGGGACTATTGCAAATCAAGTATGTTGTTCAGAAACTCTGGGAAATGAATAGAGCAGCCTTGAGTTTTTAATCTGAGTAGCAAAGAAAAAAAGGTGTTTTGGGGATACCAAAAGCACAGCAAAGTCCTTTCAAGTGCAAACATCCACGTGTGTGACATGCACTTGCCACCCCATCTCTCACTAGAAAGAGTAATCCGAATTTTATGTCCTTGACTTCAATTTATACCCCTCAAAGGAATAATAGAGTGTTGTCTCCAGATAGCCAAAGGCGACCCTTTTATTTCCAGCACTGGAGTTGGTTTAACTAAAGAAATAAAAAATAAGATGAGCACAGTTTTAAAAAGACAAATAATCTGACATACCAATAAACAATAGAACCAACTCTTGAAAATGTGGATTTTCCATACAAATCTTAGTGTTCATGTGACTTTATTTAGCTTCTCTATTCCTGCAAGTGTATGTGGAAAATAGTTCTTCTGTTCACTAAGAGGGAAGTCACTAATTAAAGCCAAACAGGGGGGATTCATTGTAACCTACAGGGGCTCAAAGAGTCAAAAGAAGAGAGAATAGTCCGGCCTCAGAAAGCTGGTACCGGGTCGCTTTGACCATCTCCCTGGGAAGAGCCCAGACCACCCTGGCAAGCCCTAGCATGACAATACTGAGCTGCAGTCTCCTCATGCCCTTGTGTATCCCTGTTTAAAATTCATAGGAGAGCCCTGGCTGGTTTGGCTCAGTGGATAGAGCATTGGCCTGAAGGGTCCCAAGTTAGATTCTGGTCAAGGGCACATGCCCAGCTGCGGGCTTCATCCACAGTAGAGGGCGTGCAGGAGGCAGCCGATCAATGATTCTCATCATTGATGTTTCTATCTCTCCCTCTCCCTTCCTCTCTGAAATCAATAGAAATATATTATTAAAATAATAAAGAAAAGAAAACCATATGAGAAGTTATTGCCCTTGCTCGGACCATGAGGGTAGCCCTGTGGTAAGGCCAGTGGCTGAGGAGTGGGAACGGAGAGGAGGAAGGGACAGAGAGGGAAATGGCGTGTGTGCAGGGCAGCAGCAGATGATCTGGGAGGAGGCAGAGTGCTTCTTCCAAGGAAAGAGTTCAAGGGCACATGCCCGAGCTGCAGGCTTGATCCCCAGTCTGCGTTCCCTGGAAGGGGAGAGGAGATGCTGGGTGGACCCCACTCCCCCACAAAAAAGGGGAAAATGTAAGTAAACTCCCTGCACGGTGACAAGAGCATTGTTAATACAGTACCGAATAAACACTAACCCTAACGATACACTCGGACATATTCTATATGATGAGTGGGTCTAGAATAAACCAAATAAACTCAAGAATACATTTAATCTAGAAAATGTGCCTTTTTTGCCCGCACCTCCAAATAGTCTTCTAAACATTTCCACCTTGACTTTTTTTTTCCAGTTTATGTTGTGATTCTTGAAAACACTATCATTTTCTTCAACCCTAATTAGAAATGAGAGGCAAAGACTCCCTTCTGAGCTGGGTCAAAGGTCGATGGAAATGTGTTCAATGTCGTTGTGATCTTGGGCGCACACACTGCACAGAACCCTGCTGGCGTCTCCCCACTTGCAGAGGTGACTCAGAATTCACCCCCAAGTCAGTCAGCATTTTCCTGCTCGCGTCCTCCAGCCTCACCAAAGGCCCTGGTCTCGGGGGCTGGCGGGGGGGGTCAGGTATTATCTGAACATTTGTATTTTGACAAAAGTAAGAATCATGAGGAAAGTCTGACCTTAGAATTCCAACAGCTCTTCTCCATGGACAGGATCTGCCAGGTGAAGAGCGTGTTCCATCTGGGAGCCTAGGCATTTCCTAGGGGAAAAGACATTGACATAGTCAAGACCCTGCCCTAATACAGGCCACTCTTCTTGGCCACGGGGCCACTATGAGATTAAGATCCTCCCAGGTCATTCTGAGCTTTTAATCCACCAGCCCCTCTATTCCTCATTCCCCGGGTTCCACCACTGCAAGACAGCACTCGCGTACATAATTCAACTTCAATTCTGCTACCAGATTGTTCTGGGTAATGCCTTTGTGTTTGTTCCCTGGTATTTTATTGTTTCCTTCCTTCCTTTTTTCCTTCTTTCCTTCCTTTCTTTTTTTTTTTAACTAGGCACAGAAAAAATGCTATTTAAAACCCAGATTTAATAAGGATGCAGAGGGTGCACTGAAGTCATTTGAGGAGGTGAGATGTATAGTTTTTACAGGAGTCAGTCACTCACTAGCTGTGGGATGAGAACAAATCTCTTAACCTTTGGGAGCTTCCATTTTCTTCTTTCTAAATCAGAAGATTGTTTACAACAACAGTCCACTCATGTGCCCTCCCCCCGCCAGTCCCGTGCCAAGCAGTGCATCAGAATGCCCTGCATGGCCTGGGTGGCAGGGCGGTCCTTTAAAACTAGGCAAGTCCCTGTTACCTTGCCAAGGCCTATAAGGCCCCTCTGTCCTCTCCTCTGAAGGGCCCCTTCACTAGTCACCACACTCGAGGTAACGGATGGCGTGTGTTGCTTTCTTCCAGGGCATTTGGGGCAAAGTCTTGGCTGGGAGCCAGGGGTTTGGACCATCTCAAAAGTCCCATCCAGCTCTGACACCGATTCTCAGTAGGTCTGAGGCGGCCTCATTCTTTTCATCTCTCAGGATAAATCAAGTCAGAGCACTCCAAGAGGAGACTGTGTGCCAGGGACACATAATTCGGCTACTGTACTGAGGGGTGTCGCTTCTAGAGGGGAAATGAATGATAAATAGTGCAGGACCGGAACAACCCCTGAAAACGGGTTTCTTCACATGGCTGTCTGCTCTGCTCTTTCTTCTCTCCTCTGTGGCCAATATAGTAGGAGCCCTTCTGCTTTGGGAAAGTGAAGTGGGACCAAGGAAAGGTACAAAAATGAAGTCAAGGGTTAGGCTTCTTTGTCAGTTCTTAACGAAATGGATTATTACGCTGCACCCATGGAATCACACAGCTCAGAAGGGTAGGGGCCCAGCCAGGGACTAAAATTCAGGAGAATACAGGATTATGCATCTATCTGGCATGCATTTCCTGCATGCATTCCCTGGGAACCTAAGGAACCAACACTCCAACAGCTAAACTGTTGGATGATTCAAGAATTGAGCATCCTAAATATTCTAAGAATATAACTTAAAAATGGAATGTGAGCTGAATCATGACTGGTTAAAAGTGAAATATTTTTAAACCAGCCAGTGTAGCTCAGTGGTAGAGCATGAATCCATGAACCAACCAGGAGGTCACCAGTTTGATTCCCGGTCAGGGCACATGCCCTGGTTGCAGGCTGGATCCTCGGGGGTGGGGGGGGGTGCAGGTGGCAGCCGATCGATGTTTCTATCTCTATCCCTCCTCCTTCCTCTCTCTCTAAAAAAATCAATCAAATCATATTTTAAAAGAAAAAAGTAGGATTTCCTTTTGAGAAAGGGAACTTATTTGACATAAAATATTTGAAGCTTTGCAAGTTGGTGAGACTCCAGATTTTAACCTTGGCACAAAACTCAGAACAGCAAAATATATTTAGGCCTTCCTTTTGGAAACAGACTTGATAATGTTAAGCCAAAGGTTTACCTTGTTTTTGTTATTTCTTTCCTTAATTGTTTTTTATTTGAGTATGTGGTGTTGTCTAGTATCTGATAGTACAACAGGTACTTGAGCACAGAAATTTCCATTTTTCCTCAGAGTAGCTCACACATTTCCAACATTTAAAGCCAAGTTATGATTCAGTAACAAAAACACATTTGAAACGTCTATCTTTTTTTTTCTATTCCCAAAAATGTCACGCTTTCCAGTGATTACATAGTGCTCACCAATAAATGATGTCTGGCCTCTGTACTGAAGACACTGGGATTAAAGTAAGGAAGGGACACTCACTGTTCGTCCATTTCTCAGCGTGGAGGGAGGGATGCGGTAGGTGATAACTATGTCATGCATTGAGCAGTTCGTGGACAAGAAATATTTGGTTACAATTTCATTCATCATTGTCCACATTAGAATGCCTGCATAAGTCTGACATTCAAAATCAACCATCAGTGGTTGAAATCAAGCCATACACATCTAGTAGTATATTCTGAAGCAAATTCTGCTGGTAGGTTCTTGAAGCAAAGGGCATTCGGCTGATCACAGCATTATTTTAAAATATACTGAATTTCACTAAAGCCTTTTTCTCTTAAATTCACTTTTGAGCTCAAACTAAGCAAGATAAACTGTATACCCAAAGGTGGTTTGCTGGTAAAATTATTAGGGAATGAAAACTAGAGGTTCGCTTGCCGTAACCTCGGCAATCTTGACCTGAGCTTCACAAGTCCTGACTCTGAAATTAGCTTTCTAGCATGACATGTTGCTGCCACTCAGGACTGGGCCCGGTACATCTCCTGTGTGGACATTTGGACAGAAGAACAAGCAATTAGATCATCTCAGGTGGACGTGTGGTGTTCTTCTTCATTTGTTAAGGTTTTCAGCTACAAAATATGTTAAATAGTAGATTATAAGTTGATCCCAAATTTTGATATCTGTAAAGTACTCTATCTCCTTTTGATGTAGAGGCAGTATTGCATCTATAGAGTGGTTATTAAGGAATCGGATCAAATAAGAATTATCTGGAGATTTTTTAAAGCACACAAGTACTCATACTCCTGATTCTACCCTCCATTCCAATTTTCCAACTCTCTCCACCCCGGTTATGTGCAATTTGGAAAAAAATTGATCTGATATTTTTGTTGCACAGTACCTTTCAATATCACAAATTACAGAGATTGCTGGGTGAGGCTTTATGCTGCCAACTTGGAGTTGAAATAACATGGAGTTTCTCACTCAGCAAAAATAACAGGAAAAGTAAATCTTTTTTGTCCCCAACTACAGATGAGAAGATTAGAGGAGGTAGGATATGAAAAGTCAGGATTGCTGTATTCCAGCAGCTAAGAAGAGTGGCTGCCCAAGCTGCCCATATCTTTACTTATCATACACATCCTTTAATAGAACTGGATTCTTTGGTTTTTGTGAAACAAATAGAGAGAGAGCACTTATTATATGAAGAACACTGCTAATTACTCTATTCCATTCCAAAGAGCTCCACAAGGTAACGCTCGAATTGTCTTCATTTGTCACGTGAAGAAACCCAGTCATGGAGAGCTTGAGTGAGTTTTTTGTCCAAGTCCCCAGCACCGAGAGGCTGTGGAAATGGCCGGTCTCACCCGGAGCCTGGATTCTAAAGCACAGCACCACCCTTCCACCAACAAACAGATGAATGAACAGGCCTGTCCCCACCGTCAGCGCCCACATTTTGAACATGTAGTTTTTCTGTGGTTAATTATTGTCCCAGGACCTCTCTCTCCTCCCTGCTGCTCCTCTGCTTCTACTTCTCTCCATCGCTACAGGATTTTACAACTTCCTCCATCTCCACGGTGTGCAAGATACCAAACAGGAAAACCAGCTGGGATGATTCTGCAGTACAAAAAGGTGGATGCGCACACACATACGGGGTGCTTTGTTGAGTTTAAGTTTCAGATAAACAATGGATACCATACTTGTTTTGTTTTTGTGAAACAAATATGCACCAAATACTGCATGGGCACACTTATCCTAAACAATGATGTGTTGCTGAATGAATTTCCAGTTTAACTGAGTATTCTGTACTTTAACTGGCAATCCTAACCTAAATGTTTAGTGATGCTTTTAAAAATTTCAACAATGAAATTGCCTTTTGTCATAATTCTGGACGTGAAAAGAAAGGAATCATTTACCCACTCCAGAAAGGCTGAACATCCTATCCTATTTATTTGTAGTCCACACATTTAGCATAAATAGTTTATAGATATTTTGAACCAAAGCAACGGCTACATTTAAAGTCTTCACCCATATGTACATCAACATACCCATTTGATAGCTAGAGATAGACACATGAGCATAACAAATGTCAAGAAAACCCAGCAGTATATTCTTTTAAGATTAAAGACACACTGTCCCTCATTCACTCAATGGTGTTTCATGATGCCTCTACCACATGGTGGGCTCTGTTAGGCACTGGGGATACAAAGAGAATCTCCCAGATCCGTGGTCGGCAAACTGCGGCTCGCGAGCCACATGCGGCTTTTTGGCCCCTTGAGTGTGGCTCTTCCTAAGCCTTAGGAGTACCCTAATTAAGTTAATAACAATGGACCTACCTATATAGTTTAAGTTTAAAAAATTTGGCTCTCAAAAGAAATTTCAATCCTTGTACTGTTGATATTTGGCTGTGTTGACTAATGAGTTTGCCGACCACTCATCTAGATTCTAGACGAGTCTCAACTGGGCTGACTGGGCACTTCAAGTCTCTGCCACGTATCTGTTCCATGCCAGTAGGCTACCTCAGGAATGTCCTCATGGAGATGAGAGAAACACAAGAAAGAGCATTAATCATCTCACAAATACAACCTTATAAACGGCTCCAAATATTTTTTTATAAATGCCCTGTTTATGGTGTTGACAGAAGCTAAGAGTCAGGGAAGGGTTCTTATTTGTATTGTTGTCTTAAGTATGAGTCTGAGTTAACCAAATGAGCAGAGTAGGAAGAAGAATACTTCTAGCAGTGGAAAAGTATATGCAGAACTCTGAGGGTTGAGGGAGCAAAGGACTTGAGAAACTGAAAGGCTATGAATCAGGCTGGAGTATCCATAGAGCTGCATTTGGGGGGAACCAGAACATGGACAAGGCACACCTTCAGCTAAGAAGGATGGAGCTCCAACCATGGTTGGGGATGGAGAAAAGCAAAACTATTTGGAGGCAGCGTTATATGCAGGAGAAATGAAATCAGAGAAGGAGACTCTCAGAGGTGAGAAGCTGTCCTGGAACATAAGGAGGCCTAAGGAGAAAGATTTTGAAGATTAGCTTGTAAATGAAGTGAGGGTATTGGAGACCTGCTTTCTTTGATGCCAGTTACAAAATCCAGGAGCTTAATAGGGTCCTGTGGGGCCCTGTGGGATTAAACAAGCCTTTTGAAAGGCCCATCATAAAGGAGAGGAGACAAGCAAATTCCTGCCAGTCCCACTGTCCTTTATAATGAAAGCACCTGCTTTTTCTCCTCCACCCCAGAGCCTGAAGGCCACATTGGCTAGTTTGTCAACACATGACTACTTCTATGGCGATGAAGAGAATGACTAGCTCTGTTCCCATTTTCATGAAGTTTATGGAGAAGTGGGAGAGACTCTCAATGAAATAGTCACAAATGTGATCACTGTGATGAATAAATGGTCCAGGTAGCTATATTTCTGATAGTCTGAGAAGTCAGTGGTTGGTGGTGGTTGCCTTGGGGACATTTAAAATAAGACCTAAAGAATGAGAGAGGATTAGGCGGGTGAACAGTGACTGGTAGGGTGGGCTAGGACGATTGAATGTGGGAAATACATAAAAGCACAGACCCTGTGATGGGAGGTCCTATAAACAGTACAAGGAATGGACAGAGGGTGTGTGTGGCTACAGAGAAGAGGTCCATTGAGAGAATAAACCAAACAGATCACCAAGGTTTGGACTATGTGGGGTTTTCAGCCATGGTCCAGGGAGTCACTCTCTCCCAAGGGAAACAGGTGAATATAGAGAGATTTACACCAGACAATGGCAACAGCTGAACAGTTGAATTGTCTTGGGTGCTATATCTCGGAGGAGCACAGGACAGGAATTCTTGTTCCAACCAGAGTCTGGGTCTCACTTTTCAGGAAAGTACCCAATAGCTATGACAAGAAAGAAAGTACACAGGTGACAAACTAACCTAGCTATGTGACTCTGAGCAAGTCATGTCCCCCTTCAGAACCCCACCTCCTCCTCTAGCCACCAAGAATTTGGGCCCAATACTTTGTAAGAATGTGTTGAATCTTTGGAGATAAATAGACTCACTTTCCAGCCATGAGCTTTGTTTAGAGGGGAGCTACGGTTTTTCCCCTGTAAAAGGTCTCTTGAAATACAAGAACATCATTTAAAAGTGAGATCTTTCTGTAGATGGATATGTTCCAGTATTAGATGAGAAGGGGAATAAAACCACATCCATTTAGAATCTGACAGAGGACCAGGGAGAAGAAAACCCTCTTGGTCTAATGACAGGACTACATTGGGTTCTGTTTCAAGTTGCCATTGAGTTTCTGAGTTCATTAGAAGGAAGATAAAACAACCTCAAAAAAGAATGATGTGTATAACGGATTACTTTCCAGAGCATTCACAGGTGCCATTTATGTTGCAAGTCTTCCTTCCTGAATTGTTTTCCATTTTCAATGGAGGGGTTATGTTAAAGCAAATAGAGGAACCTGGTTTATGAGCCTGAGTCTGAGATACAACTGTTCAATTGGCTTTTTGGAGATGAAATCTAAGAGGATGAGGTCAGAGGAATGGGATGGAAAACATACACACGGTGCAACTGCTTCACTAAGTTAGGCAACGTGCTCTCTGGAAGAGGACTATTAAGCCAAGACATTCTTCAAGACTGAGGCTGACCAGAGATGCCTTTTAGTCCACAGGGAGTTCTCCTGTTATTCTTTCAGAGTTTGAGAAGGCTTATCAGGAGCTAGGCACACACAACCTCATTCCCTGTCTCTTCTCCCAATATTGGAAACATGGAAAAAAATGACATATTCTCCTTTTCTCTCTCCTCATGTAGGGATTTCACAATTGAACTACAGGGGCCTGTAGAATTCTTTCTCTGTCAGTGATCAACAAGAGGCAGATGTGAGTGCTTCAATCTCATCAAGTGGTCTTAGTTGAATCTACCAGAAAAAGGGAGGTGATTGAAACCCTCTACTTTAGGCCCTAAAAAAAAAAGAGAGTAGAAGAGTGCAGATTGGTTTGGCTCAGTGGATAGAGAATTGGCCCGGGGATTGAAGGGCCTGAGGTTCGAATGCAGCCGAGGGAGAGAGAGAGAGAGAGAGAGAGGGAGGTGCTGCCTCTTGTCCTCCCTTCCTCCTCCCCAGAGGCGAGGGAGAGGAGGGGGAGTGCCGCTGGGGAGGAGGGAGGGAAGGAGGCGCAAAGGAGGTGCTGGTCTCCCCTGGATGAGCTCCTCAGGTCTCAAGGCTGGAAATGTCATGTGTAAGCCAACGTGTCCGCATTTATGTCTCCAGCCTGGAACTCTCACATGACCTTCGGGCTTGTTCATCTGACCCCTGCTTGACATCTTCCATCTTCACTTGGATGTTTAATCGACATTTTAAAACTTATCATTCCAATAATTGGGCCCATGTGTTGTCCTTCTTCTTCTGCAGTATTTAGCTTAGTGTCTAGCATATAGTAAATGGCCTTTCAGTATTTTTTTGCTGATGGAACTTTTTGGAGGGGAGTGGGTTTTTGGAAGGGAGCAGGCCAGCTTAGGAGTACCCTGATTAAGTTAATAACAATGTACCTACCTATATATTTTAAGTTTGGTTCTCAAAAGAAATTTTAATCGTTGTATTGTTGATATTTGGCTCTGTTGACTAATGAGTTTGCTGACCACTGTCCCAGATTAATGAAAGCTAAAGCAAAGAGAGAAAAGATTAGCTAATCTACAGGACAATTTCCAATCCTCTCATCTTTATTTATTTTACACACCATTTAATAGGACTTGATTCTTTGGTTTTTGTGAAACAAATATGCATTAGCAGGTTGTTTGGGAGAACACATGATTAATTTTCTTGTTGGCCTCTACTAGAGTCACGCAGATGTTGGACTATTAACCACTCACTGCCTGTTAGGGGAGTTTGGAGTGAAGTTAGCAAGCAAGCTTTTCCTAGTCATTACTTCATTGCACACAGACCTGAGCCATAGAGTGGGTATAGCAAGATTTTGACTTCTCCACAGCCAGAGATCACTTATTATAACAAATAATACTTAAAGTTTGGTTATCACTAGATAGACTGATAATCTTAACAATGAGAAAATTCATGATTTGAAAACATCTGTTAGAAAAAAATATAGCGGTGTTTTGTAAGGAATCATCTTATTAGCAACTTTATGTTTACAAAATAGCTAGAATTTTCTATTAAAAAACAAAAAAAGACAAAAGTAGTTTTAAATATAACCCACTTATTATTTTCCTGGGAAGCACTAATTAAATGTAATAAGGTCTGTAACTCAGATTTATATTTCTAGTTTATGGCACATTTGTGCAACATCACTCTATGAATACCGAATCATTTCTGATTGCCTGGAACATCTCTGATTAATTAAAGAACAAAAGCTCCTAACAGCTGCTTTTCATGGAGTTCAAGAAGCACCTATCAGATTCTCTGTTGCAGCCAAAGCTCCTGAGGCAACGGCCTGAAATACGGGAGGGAAGTTTCCGTCCACAGGGGAAGCTCGGATGGAGCTGTCCAGCAGTATACACAGCGTGTGGCATGTGGGATAAGACGAAGCAATGAGTCCTGAATGAGCAGTGTGACTCCGTTAGAGAGCTCATGGATACATGTCAGCAGTGGATAAACGGAAATGCCACAGGAGGAAAAAGCGGGGCTAGGTGTGCTCAGAATATCTATGAGAACAGACCAAGATACACCATTTGGGGCCTGGAAGATCTGTACCCACATCTGTACCCAGTGGAAGATCTGTACCCAGGAGGAAAGAAAAAACCTTTCGAAGGACACAGAATGCTTTGTTGCCATCCTGAGATCTCTCACAATTAATCTTCTACCCTCATTTTTTAAATATTTTTATTGACTTCAGAAAGGAAGGGAGAGGGAGAGGGAGAGAGAAATATCAACAATGAGAGATAATCATTGATCGGCTGCCCCCTGCACGCCCCCTACTGGGGATTGAGCCTGCAACCCGGGCATGTGCCCTGACCGGGAATTGAACCAGGACCGCTTGGTTCATATGTGGATGCTCAACCACTGAGCCACGCTGGCCAGGCCACCCTCATTTTCTAACAAATTAGCAACTCTACTTCTGGTTATTTATCAAAACACACACACACACACACACACACACACACACAAAAAAAAAACCAACAAATAAAAAAAAACAAAACCTAACACTAAAATAAGAAGACATATGCATCCATGTTCATTGCAGCATTATTTCACTGAATATTAATAGATTATTTGCATACTTTGTTCATTATTTAATTAATATTTCCCATCATTTGTCACGTCTTTATCTCACAATAATTTTAAAGCAGGTTGTAAAAACAATTCCATTTTTCAATATAATAAATGGAGGTACAGAAAACAGAAGTGAGACTACAATGTATATGTCAGGCACAATTCTTGACATTTAAATATATTTTATAGTTTAATACAGCAACCAAGAAAGTTAGGAATTATACCCACTTTCAGTGTAAAGAAACTTAGTTCCTAAAACACTATATAACTTTCCCAAGTAACACAATGAGAAATTGCATTTTGGAATGATTAAAAAATCATAACCCAAATTAAATGACTCTGCAGTTCTAAGCTGGGCAGGTACTATTTTGTTTTGGGTTTTCTTGTTGTTTGTTTTGTTCGGCATCTACTCTTCACCAGGCACTTACCTACCTTACATTTCTGACTCCCAAACCCTATGAAAGCAAATCTGAGGAATACGTCATGAATCAATTCGCTTACCGAACGTGCCATGGGAGTACACATCCTGGAGAAGGCCCAATATTTCGAGGTCAAAGGCCGGAACCTTTCCAGGGTCTTTGACGTTGGGTTTTCGGTTCTGCACCATTGCTAAGAGACAGAGGATAGGGAGGCTCTAAAGAGGGCGATAGAACTGAAGGACATCAAACTGCTCTCAGCCCGGAGACGTGGCTTATTCCTTCACACACCAACGCTGCTGAGCCCCTTGCGGATATGTATAGTCTTCCCTCCCTCCTTTGTAGGAACTTCTCTCTAGGTAAGTGCATTTCCTTGATTGAACCCAGTACTCTGCTCATCCCATTTCTTCCTCCTGCCTGCCAGAGCAAGGAAGAAAAACATCTTCTCTTCCCATCCCTCTGTGAGCATGGCCGGGAGGTCGGGCCAATGGGGAGCAGGTGATTAAGAGCAAGGCAGGTGGGCCTATGGACCGGCCATTTGGATAATGACTCACTGCCCCTTCAGGGGGAATTGACCAAACCAATTCCATAGAAACCGTTGCCCTTTGCCCCTTCTGTCTGGCTGGGGGAAGTCAATTCCAACGAAATCGTTTCCGTTCATCTTCCCTGCGTAGCCTGCAGCCTGCGTGGTTGCCTGGTGTGGGGTTTACCAGGGCCACCCCTGGAGTTTGCAGAGGGGCTGGGCTGTCAAGCCGAACTGCCTGAAGCAACTTGCCGGGCAGGGTTCCTGGAGGCAGAGGTGAACCTGGGAATGGATTTCCGCCTTCCTAAGCCAGCATTTTGGCCTCTCTCCCTGCCTTTTTCTCTAATAAGATCGTTTTTAGCTAATTACTGGATTAGAAAAACCTGAGCCGGAATGAAACCCTCCCTGATGGCAACAAGGTCAAAGGGCACGAACAGGATGCACTTGTGGGCTGATCATCCTGAAGGACCAGGTCTTCCAGGAAAGCCTGCCCTTCCCAGCAATAGGCCTGTCGGAGCGATCTCCGCCGCAGAGATTAAAAGGCTTCAGAGGCGCACACAGAACAATCATCAGATCAGAGACGGTGAAGGCGTGAGACAGATAAACCCAAGGAGAAAGCTTCGGGGGAAGCAGATAAGCATCCTCGGAGGGAAAATGTCAGGAAGCGATTTCATTCTGGAGGCGTTTATTTTTTTTTTTTTCCTCTGGAAGAGGGAAGACACGGATAGGAACAGACAATGCCTGGTCACCTTAAAAAGAGAGAGGAGCCCTGCTGGTTTGGTTCAATGGATAGAGCATCAGCCTGCAGACTGAAGGGTCCCAGGTTCGATTCCGGTCAAGGGCATGTACCTTGGTTTCGGGCACATGCCCAGTAGGGGGTGTGCAGGAGGCAGCTGATCGATGTTTCTCTCTCATCGATGTTTCTAACTCTCTATCCCTCTCCCTTCCTCTCTGTAAAAAATCAATAAAACATATTTTTTAAAAAAAAAGAGAGGAGCCCCATCGAAGGTCCCAGGGACTCTGGTCCCTGGGATTGTGGGGCTCACTTGACCTCTAACCCTGTGCCCAGGGAGCCGGCTCTTATCTTACTGAAAAAGTGGGAGCAAGAGGCACCCATCAGTCAGGCAGGAAGGAATTGAAAGCACAAGCCCATTGGAAGTGAGGGGACAGGGGGGGAAACGCTCGGATCCAACGCGGGGCTGTGTGAGCAGAGGGAGCGCTGGTCTCCACATCGCCTCGCCCAGGTCCAAGAGCGCCCAGGGAGGAGGAGAACATGATGCGAAGCGTTTCATGCTCAGCGTCCACCTAAGGCGGAGCCGCCCTGTGCTAGGCCTCCCGGTAACTCCCCTCCCGCGAGCCGCCTGCGTGGGGAAGACATAGAATGATTCCCGATGTAGATAAAGGTTGGCTTTCTGCCTCGACCTCAACACTTGCTTTCAAAGCTGCTCGGAGTCACTGACGTGGTTTTTTAACAGCATTAATGAGGTGTAAGTTACATCTCATGAAACTCACCCATTATAAGCAGGCCATTCAGTGATGGCTGGTAAGTTAGGGCTGTGGCGCCATCGCCACCATATTCTCTCTTTGTCTTTGGCCTTCTGCAGGTGGAACCATCTGCCAGGTGTGTCTTATTTGGTATTTATCTGGCTTGATGTTCTCTGAGGCTCCTGGGTTCGTGGTTTCCTCTCTGCCCTTAATATTAAAAAGTTCTGGGCCGTGATGCCCTCAGATATTTCTTCCACTCCACCCTCTCCTTCTTCAGATCTTCCGATCATGCCTGTGGCACTCCTGTTGCAAACATCGGGTCTTGTATGTTCTGCTCTGGTTTTGCATTTTTTGTTTGCCCTTCTCTTTCCTCTTTGCATTTCAGTTTAGAACAGCCGTGGGCAAACTACAGCCCGCAGGCTGGATCCGGCCCATTTGAAATGAATAAAACTAAAAAAAAAAAAAAAAGACCGTACCCTTTTATGTAATGATATTTATTTTGAATTTATATTAGTTCACACAAACACTCCATCCATGCTTTTGTTCCGGCCCTCCAGTCCAGTTTAAGAACCCATTGTGGCCCTCGAGTCAAAAAGTTTGCCCACCCCTGGTTTAGAAAGTTTCTGCTGACCTCCCTTCAAGCTCACTGGTTCTTTTCTCGGCTGCGTCAGTTTTATTGATGAGCCCGTGGGAGCCCTTTTTCAGTCCTGCCACTATGTTATGTATTTCTAGAATTCCTTTTTGACTCTTCCTTAAAGTTTCCATCTCTTCCATCACCCATTGGTTCGTTCATACTGTCTTCTTTTCTCCATTACAGACTTTAACATGTTGATAGTGGTTATTATAAATTTCCTATCTAGGAATTGCAACATATGTGTCATATTTCAGTCTGATTTTGGTTGCCTTGTCTCTTCAGATTGTTTTTTTGTTTTGGGGTTTTTTGTTTGTTTGTTTTTTTGCCTTTTGATATGCCTTGTCATATTTTTTTGTTCTAAAGCAGGGCCTGTTGTTTTGGGTAATACAAGTTGGAGATAAATAGGCCTCCAGGATGAGGATTTATGGTAACTGACGATGATATAGGCTATGCTAATGTTTGCTATAGTAATAATTCCAGAGGCTTCAAATTCCTGTCCTGTCCCTGCATTTGTCCCAACCTCTTCCCTTTGGGCTTCCCTGAGTCCTCCTCCTCCGAAGGAGTGTGCGTCCTGCAGCTCTTGTTGGTGGCCATCCATATTATAGTACTGGCGTGAGGGAGGGAAAAGATTCGGTAGTCTTATGAGTAAACCTCAGACTTTTAGTGACCCTTTACCTCGGTGCTGTGATCTTCCCAAGTATTTCTTCAGCTCTATGGCTTCCTTCCCCGTCTCCTGGTGCCTTTTCCAGCCACAGCACACCTGCCTTTAATATGGGCCAAGTCTTGGCCATGGCTGTTTTTCCCTGTTAGTAAGAAGGAAGGCGAGAGGGGGCTGGTGTGGGGGAATGAGCGTTTCCCAGCGGGAGTAATCTCCTCTGGATCATCAGCCTTTTTTCTGGAGCAGGTTCTGGACATATTTCACAGTGACGACTGTATTAGTCCGCTCCGGCTGCTGTAACAAAATACCAAGACTGGGCGGCTTCCACCATAGAGATTGTAACTCACAGCTCTGGTGGCTGGGAGGCCCCAAATCAATGCCCGCAGGCCCAGTTCCCCAGGGAGTGCCCCTTCCTACTTTGCAGTTGGCCACCTTCTTGTTGAGTCCTCAGGTGGCAGAGAGGGGAAGCTCTCCCATAAAGGCACCTCACTCCTCACCGCATCTAAACCCAATCACTTCCCAAACGCTAGGGCTGAAACATAATTGGGGTGGGAACAATTTACAGCGATTACTGATCCCCTCCTCCTGTCAGAAACATGAGGCCATTTTCTCAGATCCTTACCAGGGTAAAGAACTCTTAAAAACTGAAGGACAAAGGATCAAGATCCTCATAGAACACTCTGAAAAAAGCTGTAATACATATCACACACACACACACACACACACACACACAGTCCTGAAACATATGGGAAAACATTCTAATTAAACCACAAGGATCTATGCAGATAAAACCATACCGAATGCAATATACAATCTGGGACTGGAACCTGGAACGGAAAAGTCCGAACTGGTGGGAGAAATGGTGAGATTTGCAAAGGTCTGTGTGTAATAGTATTCTCCAATGTTAGTTTCTGGCTTTGATAATAGCGTATGGAAGATGGTAAATTCATGGGCTACTGGGTAAAGGATATACAAGACAGGAACTCCCTGTAGTATTTTTGAAATATTTCAGTAAGTCTAAAATCATTTCTAAAAAAACTTGAAATATATATATATATAATGGGGCACAACATTTTTGATAACACTATTAAAATCAGGAGGAAATGACAAGCATAAAATATAGTCTAGTGGTAACATCTGAGGGGGACAGACAGGAAACTGGTTGGGAGGAGACTGTGGTCATGTTAATGTCATTGTTCTTTGAACCGGTATAAATACATACGTGTTCATCATTACATGATTATACCTTTTATGTATTGGATCGTTTTTAGAACAAATGCAATATACTGAATACATAAAAATGTGTGAAATTCTAGTAGAAACACAGTTTACATTAGAAACTGGCTTTTTATAGCAATTTGATGTTGCATTGCATTCAATCAGAATACTCTGGAAAAGGCCCTTTGAAGTTGCAACTTAAAGTGCTAGGTTTGCGTACGCCTCCACCTGTAGGTCTCTAATGTGAGCTGGCTTGCGTTTGAGGATAGGAACACCTTGTAATAATGCGGTTTAGTTCTGAGTGTGGCATCAATGGAGAAAGGGGGCAGTTGGAATATGTGCCTTTGGGTATAATTTGAAGAAGAGCAAGTGGAAGAGAGCACGGATTGGCACATATTGAGAAAAATCCCCCTGCGGAGAGTCCCAGGGTACCCAATTAAGATAAAATTAAATCATGCAAATATTGATCCAGTTAAATTTGCCAGGGGAAACTCTTACTATCAGTTAGATTTCTTTACATTCAATCACAAGGCGCTGTAGAAAAGCCAGAAACGTTAAACAGATGTGTTCTCACTGAGGGGACAGCAATGATAGGCAACCCATGTTATCGTATTGTTATTACTTGCATTGGTTATTGGCTTGTAGTTTTGCTTATTAAGACCAATTACATTTAAAATGTCAGACTCTTTTCCTGGTGTTTAGCATAGTTAAAGCGCTACCCTCATGGAGCCAACAGTTTTGCTTGAATAAGAGGCATACAATATAGGCAATTTACACAGAGCTAAAGGCATTCAATGTGCCATGAAAACTATAATGGCATGTGGGCTGCGGATGTCCTTAGACAGTGTCTATTAGTGACTTCATTGTTCAAAGTAATCGGTTGTACTTTTATTACTGATTGAAATCACTTTCTGTTGTAGGAAAATATATATTTCATCCCACAAGTGTGTTTGAATGAATGCAAGTCTGAATTTCCTTAGTAATATTTTTTTCCCTTAAGGATATCATTTCCAAAAGCAAAAATCTGCATGAAAAATTTTGCAATAAAGCAAACTCGAGAAATGATTCCTCTGCATGCAAGGTACAGACAGCAACCAATCTGCTTAACGTTGTCTTCATTGTAGGTCATTATTCTACCTTGTTAGCCGTCATCTGATGTGTCGGATCTTCAAAGTAGCTATTTATTCAAGTCTACCACCATGTCGGTAAGAATTCAGACCCAGCAAAGTGGTCACCTTTCCAGGTCACAGTGACCATGGACGCTGACCCTTGACCAAAACGCTTCTGGAGATGTTTCTTGGGAATTGCTCTGCGTTTACAGCAATTCAGGAAAATCCTCAATAGTGAATTTTAACCCCTTGACAATGCATTCAATTTTTGAAAAGAAAGTTATATGGAGTTGGGTGTAGTGAATAAAATGGGCAATGAATCTGGTTAATAGAATTCTGGGCTAAAAACGAGGCATAATTACAAGTGACTGCGAGTGCTCCAAAGACATAGCAAAAGGATTTCGCACAAATGGGACCTTCCTTAAAATGAGCGTAAGAAGTTCCAAAGAACCTATTTTGCAGAACAATGTTCACTTTTCTGCCTTTGTTATGGTATTGACATTTAAACGACACTATAACTCCTTGCAGTGCAGCACTGGTCCCAGCTGGGACTGCAGTGCAACACTGGGCACTGGCTAGGGCTGCAGTGTGACACTGGGCACTGGCTGGGGCTGCAGGGTGACACTGGGCACTGGCTGGGGCTGCAGTGTGTCACTGGGCACTGGCTGGGGCTGCAGTCCTGGATGCTGGAGGAGAGGAGCAGGTTCTAGGACAAGCCTTTCTGTCCCTGCTGGGCTGGGCCTCTTCCCTACAAGTCACTCCAGTGGCGTCTCCATGGCCTACCCCGCAGGACACGGTGCAGCGGAGAACATGGAGCTTCCCTTCTTCCCTCCATGGAGCCGCTGTCTAAAAGGAAGCTAGAAATCAGGGCTGTTTCAGACCATGAGAGTCACCATCTCCCCACACCTATCAATTCATCGAAGTTTGATTGAAATGAAATGGAAAGCGGGTTCCCTGCAGGAAGACACGCCACTGAGACTGGGAGCGAGCGAGACACCGTCACCCAGAGAAGCTCACCGTGGCCACAGGCCTCGGCTTCCTGAACGGACCCGGTGGCAGAACTTCCTCTTCTCTCCTCACCGCCCCTGCCCCTGCCCCTCACTCGCTGCCCCTGCCCTCTCAGCTCCCCCCTGTCCTGCCCCTGCCCCTCCATCCCCGGGCCCCTCCCCCCCTGTCCTGCCTGCTGAGGGCAAGGGCAGCTGTAATCAGTCAGACCCTGACTGATTCTCTCCCTCTCCCCCTCACTCTTTGCTAAGGTAACGACAAGGCCAGTTTCTCTCCATTAGCCTTTCCTCTTCTTCCTCGTTACCTTCCAGGCTCACAGTCAAGAGCTTAGGCGCAGGCATGGAATCCCAGCCTCACTCCTCAGTAGCCTCATGACCCAGCCCCCCTACCTGGTAAGAGGATTGAATGGGTGTGTGCATAAAGCCTGTAGCTGTGCTAGGCCAGGGCAGGCTCTCACTGAATGCTGGTCAGCATTGTCATTAACTCTTTCATTTCACTGTGCTGGGTGCTCACAGCTTCCCTGTGCCTCCAGCCCTGCGCAGTCCCCTCCCTGCAGGTACCCAAGGCCCTCCCCCTTTGGCTGGCACTGAGGCCTGTGGGGAGGAGGGCTGAGAAATGCCTGTCACCTTCCAAGACTTTTATGTGGAACAGCCTTTATCTCTCTCCTGTGGGGATTTCCCCCGGGCGCTTTTGTCCTCTATTTCAGAGCTGAGTTTGCCTCCCTTTTGTGTTACATTTGCTTCTATAGGGGGGTAGAGTTGCCCTATTTACCAGAGTAGCTGTCACCATGGTAACTTGGTATTTTGATACAGGCATGAGACAATTCTGAAGGAAAAATAGGCCCCTTATTTTTCAACTTTGGCGTGTAGATGTATGGGAATCAAAATACTTGCCCAACGCTATAGAGCCGGTTCAAATGTCAAAGCAAAGAAACAAGTGTTGTGGATATTTTAAATAAGGATTGAGCAACCCCAGCACGCTATCCATTGAACAGAACATTCTCACAATTAATTTCTGGCAGGCAGCACGGCATATACTTCGGTGAACTCATTCTCTGAATGAAAAAATTGGTACCCATGGTCCAACAAAGAGCGGCTGTGTTCACTCAAATTGCAAAAGGAATTGTGAAAATGTCAGTTGGAGTTTCCAGGATATTTTGATTGTTTATTGAGAGAGAACAAGACCAAGAATGGGAAAGCCGGCCTGTCCCTAATGGTCCGAGGAACACGGTGGCTGTGTGTATCGCTAATGCCGTGTATGGAAGGAGGGGAGGGCTAGCCTTGAGGACTGAACGCCTACTGTGTTCCAGGCTCCCTACTACGGCTGCTACAGGAGATGAATGCGCTGTCACTCCCGCCTTTGGCCTCTTCCCTTGGTGAGGAAACAGATAATCACAGTAAAACGCGGTGCATCACGTTAGCTCTGTAAAGAGAGCTACAGTACGCTGTAAGAAAAGACAAGCAAAGGAGGAGGCCTCATCGAGATGAATTTTGAACTAGATTTTGAAGGGTGGGCCGCCTGGCGAAGTGAGAGGAAATAGACTTCGTCTCAGTTAGATGCTAGTGACACTGCTGTAGAGTCTCTCTCCAGAACATGAACCTCCTTTGTGCCTTCCACCAGATGGGGCAGCCAGAACCTCCACCGGGCACAGTCCCATCTTCTAGGTGTTCCTAAGGCCGCGCTTGCAGACAGACCCCTGTGAAGTCCCGTGCTGGTTTAGTTCGCCCAGGAGCCACCATTTTTCTCTTCTTGCTCATTTTGTTTCATCCCTCTGAAATCTCCCTGTTGCACCATAGCTCCTCCTCTATCCGCCCCCATGGCTGCTCCCTCTTCCCAACTCCCCCTCTATCCACCCCCATGGCTGCTTCCTCTTCCCAACTCCCCCTCTATCCACCCCCATGGCTGCTCCCTCTTCCAAACTCCCCCTCTATCCACCCCCATGGCTGCTTCCTCTTCCCAACTCGCCCTCTATCCACCCCCATGGCTGCTTCCTCTTCCCAACTCCCCCTCTATCCATCCCCATGGCTGCTTCCTCTTCCCAACTCCTCCTCTATCCACCTCCAGGGTTGCTTCCTTTTCCCAACTTTTGTAAGTACTCCTCTTCTATTTTTGTGAAAGAATCTTCTTTAAGTGCTTGCTTGGTAGAATTCACAGGTGAAGGCATCTAGAGAGGATATATTCCATGAAGGAATGATTTCAATTACGAATTCCATTTCCTTCATTGATAAAGGGACAGTGCTCTTCTCTTTCATCTTGTGTCAGTTTTTATAAGTAAAGTTTTCTTTTTTTTTTTTTAAATATATTTTATTGATTTTTTACAGAGAAGAAGGAAGAGAGATAGAGAGTTAGAAACATCGATGAGAGAGAAACATCGACCAGCTGCCTCCTGCACATCTCCTACTGGGGATGTGCCCGCAACCCAGGTACATGCCCTTGACCGGAATCGAACCCGGAACCTTTCAGTCCGCAGGCCGACGCTCTATCCACTGAGCCAAACCGGTTTTGGCTATAAGTAAAGTTTTCAAATCATTTGCCTCTTTCATCCAAATTGTCAAGTATGATTCATAAAATGTATCGCAGTGTTCTCTTCTTATCCTTTTATGTTTGCAAAATCTGTATTGGTATTACCGTCATAATGATTAATTTTATGTGTCACTTGGCTGGGCCACAGGTACCCAGAAATTTGGTCAAGCATTACTAGTATTCTGGGTGTTTCTGTAAGACTATTTTGGATGAGGTTAGAACTAAAATTAATGCACTCTGAGTACAGCAGACTGGACTTCATAATGTCAGTGCGACCACATCCAATTGGTTGAAGGCCTAAAGAGAATAATACTAGCTTTCCCTGAGCAAGAGAGAATTCTCCAGAAGATGACCTTAGGACTTTATCTGCAGCATCAGCTCTTCTTCCCTCTACAGCAGATGGCCTTTGGACTAGATGTGGAACAGTGACACCCTGGCTTTTCAGCCTGCTGGCCCACCCTGCAGACTTCGTACTTGCCAATCCTGGCAAATATCCCCTCACCTACATCACAGCAGTGAGCTTTCATTTTGTACAATTGCCTGTCACTGACACTTAGCGAGAGGTATAGGGCATGCTGAGGCCAAATGCTGCTTGTGTGGGGGATTTTAGGAAAGTCTGAGGCATGAGCCAAGGCAGCCCATTCGTATGGAAAAATCTACTGGAAACAGCGTGTGTGGGCTGCCAATTGGATGGGATCTCAGGGAACCACCTGAATAGTGATGGCCAGGTTGATGGAAACTCAGGCCAGCTCTGTGGGGAAGGGCTTAGAAAAAAACAACCAATGGCCTTTGCCAGCTTTTCTGTCTTGAAGAATGCCCCTCCCCTCACCCGCCTCTGCCCCCAGTCCTCACCCTGATGCCAGACAATCCAGTTCCTCCTGCTATGTCCCTGGTTCCCTTGGAGCTGCTGCCCCAGCGCTGGAGCTCAGAGAGAGTCAGTCTAATTAATTCTGTGTTCGGGCCCTTTAAGAGGAACACCTGGGACTCCAGCAGTCCTCTGTTTCACTCAATCTCAATCCCCATGGGTTTTTAGTAGTACAGCCAGAAGTTACGGGGACTTCTCTCCTTGGCATTGGAACCCTGGGCTGTGGGGGCCTGGTGTGGGGCTGGGACCCCTCACGCCTCAGGGAGAATCTCTGCAGCCGAGATACCCGCCCCCATTTTGAGCCACGCTCCAAGGGTGTGGGACCAGTCCATTGTGTTTTGCTCCTCCACCGGTCTCCATGTGCCTTCTTCTATGTAACCTTAGTTGCATGATTTCTGTTCAACCGGCTTTTAGGTGGTTCTGAATGACGGTTGTTCTGCAGTTTAGCTGTAATTCTGATGTGGTTGTGGGAGGATGTGAGGACCGCATCTACCTACTCTGCCCTCTGGACCGGAAGCCTCAGTAATGAATAGTCTTGAGCAGCTCGCCATCTTGTTATGAAGAGAGTTAGTACACATGTAAGCCAGTACTTTTACTTCAATCTTCAAAGTGCTGGCACTCACTCAGACGCATGGAAATGGCAACCAATCAAAGGAAGATGGTTTCCTTCTCTGAGATGCCTCAGTAAGAAAACATTATGGACAATAATGGAAGTTCCTCCCGCACGTTGGGAAGGCACTAGGCCCCTAAGTGCTCTTGAAACATGTCAAATTGGCCCGGTGCTAAAGTTCTGATTGATGTAGTGCCTTCTTCCCCCCTGTAACAATCTGTCTCTGAAGTGCATCCCATAATTACACCAGCAATAACCATTGCTTTTTGTTTATAAAAATAACAATACGTGAGCCACTGAAATGTAATTTCCTGAAGCAAAATTCTAAGAATTGATAGCATCTTTTAACGCTCTCTCTGTATCTTTCTCAATCCCCAGTTCCAAAGGTTAGGATTTCTGTTTGTGATGATGTCTAAACCATGTTGCCCCATCAAATAATGAACTTAGCAATGATTGATCATCACACATATACATAATAAGTAGCCTTTAAGGAATGTGTGAAGATATTAAAATATAAGTGTGCCTCCATTATTTAGTATTTAAGGAACAAGCCATTCCATTTCTTTGAATTTTCTGGTTGCATGAGGTTTCAGCCATCTGTGTGAGGTATGAACCAATCCACTTACCTTGTCTCATTGGATCACTTTATTTGTTTTAAATATAAACATGAACAAACCACCACTCTTGAATTCAGAAATCAAAATATTTATTGCATGGTCTATAATCTTCAAAAATATAACAAAAACAGAAATTAAAGTTTCCAAAAATTCATAGGTGAATGAGAGTAACTTTTCCCCAGAAAATAATCTTAATTCAAAATTTAATGTCAAAAAGGTTTTGGTAAATAACTGGATAATTTAGAGTTTAGTAATCTTATTTTAAGTGGTGACAATAAAAATGCAACTAGGAAGTTGGCTCTGGCTTCCTTAGCGAACAGAATAAGTCTTCGCTGAATCATTGATCCCCCTTTATACGAATTCATACTCTTGCTGGAGCCTGAAAACTCAGAGGTACAGAGCAAAGGCCTTTCAAGGCTTCTGAGATGCGACTGGGAAACAGGTTGAAGGTCATGCCATTTGGCAATGTGCTGTCTTTGAGTCTCTTCTTCTCATTGCCGGTGCTGATCTCCATACAGTGCCTCTGGCTCAAGGTCGGCACCAGCTCCTCCCCACCCCCCGCCCAAAGAACTAGATCAATTTCATGTTTCATTGTAATCTGCTTATTCTAAGAAATCAGTGCACTGACCCAGTGAAGAGGGACGCGTGTGTGTTTAGGTGAACTGTCCACAGCACAGATGGCTGTACGTCTTTAAACAGCGGATTTAGCTGGGGAGCTTGTTGGATAAGAGAAGCCACGTTCGCTGGACACACTTTCAGTGTCTCTTTATGATAGGTGATGCATATTATGCACAGAAAGAAACTGCTTCAGTGACATTTATTTTTCCTTTTGTTAGAAATTCTTAGGCCGAAATCTTTGGGGATTATGAGCCAATTAACCCTCCTTGTATCTCCTCGAGACTTCCTGGTTGCCAGTTATATTTCTTAGGACTTTTTGGGGTTTAGGTTAAAGAAAATCATTTTAAATGAGTCAAGTTGAGGACAGGCGATCTGGTTCCGGGTCTGTTTTGGAGCCACAGGTGGAAGTGGGGACGGTGCTAAAGAATGTGTGAGAGGTGCCAGCCGGTGTGGCTCAGTGGCTGAGCATTGACCTATGAACCAGGAGGTCACCGTTCAATTCCCGGGCAGGGCACAGGCCCGGGTTATGGGCTGGATCCCCAGTGGGGGGTGTGCAGGAGGCAGCCGATCAGTGATTTCTCTCATTGATGTTCCTATCTCTCCCTCTCCCTTCCTCTCTGAAATCAGCACAAATATATTAAGAACAGAAAGCATGTCTGAGAGGAGGCCCTGGCCTCCTGCCCCGAGGGGCCCTGCTCTCCCTCCCTCCCTGTCGCTGTGCAGTTGCTGGTTAGTGCCCAGTGCAAGCAGTTCCCTCCGGTTCTCAATGTGCCTGTCCAAGTGGCTGCTATGAACGAGCCCACGGGTACATTGTCCTTATTGAGGAATGAGCAAGGTGGCCCTGAAGTCTTGTTTGCAGTGAATGACGTGTTTTTGGAGGCAAACTGGTATGAGCCCCCTCCATTCCGGTCTGAAGACTGAACGGTGCACAAACATAGCTGCCCTGCGATAAAGCCTCACACGGCGGAGGAGCTGTGAGGGCAACAAAAGATGCCTTGATGTTAATCCTCAAATTACTCATGGGAAGTTTTGACTTTTGAAGGGGGTAGATCATTAAAATATTAGGTCCATCGGTTGTATTCATTGATATTTCATATTTATCAATGGTCAGTCAGGTACCATTCACATCCATCTCCAGCTTTATTTAAGGGAAAGCTAGAACTGGCTGTTGTTTGCAAACATGCCTACTGAGTCCTACTCTCACTGTCCAGAGATATTAACACTATTGGCCCCTTTGGAATCATATTTTATAGCAAATTATATAACATATTTCCTCTTTTTCTCTTTTAGAAATACATAGCACTAGATGGTACTATTGCTATAAATGCAAGCACATATGGTTGTAGCCCTAAAATATTAATTGTCAACGCTGACACTTCTCTGATGTAATGTGGCTCATGCTCATTCGCTCAAAAGACAGAGATGATGAATGAATTGTTGAGATCATGGTGTTGAGGACGCCAAGGTCAAAGGTGCAAACTCTGTGTGGGCCCGGATTTTTGTAGAGAGAAAATGAAAAGCCCGCATCGTAAACCTCATCTATTCTTCTTATTAACAAAACCTTTAAATGGGAAAGCAACCGGTGACAATGTTAAAGAAACTTCTTACACAAAAATGCATTTTCTTCTGTATCTAATATCAATTTTATATAAAGGGAATATTAATGTTTAATCAAAAATATATCTTTGTCAGGAGTAAATCCAGCAAATTCAGATACTCTGGCCTTTATGGAAATAGATCCTCTAACCTTTAATTTTTAATCTAAAACATGGGCAAATGCATTGTGAACTAATAATTGTTCAGTCATTACCGTGACCGAAATATATCGTTATATATATTTCTGAAATCTATAGCATTTCCTGAACATGATAATTTTGATACAATAACTGTTTATCTAACCGAATTTTCTTAATTTCAGTTCTTAAGTTGGAGAAAAAGAGAGGGAGAGAGAAATATTTATTCTTAGAAGCAAAGGTCTGTCTTGGGGGCTAGCACAGTGCCCTTCGCTCTGAGAATTCTAATCAATTTGGATGCCCAGAGTCACTAGGTTTTGAGGCTGAGTGGTGGCTGGAAAGCAAGCTGGAAGTGCTGGGATTTACCCAGCAGGGCATGTGCATCCGTGCACATTTTATTAGAAACTTGCAGGTATTCCTAACTAAGCCTTTCAAAACTCTGGTAAGAGCCCTAGCCGGTTGCTCAGTGGATAGAGTGTCGGCCTGCGAACTGAAAGGTCCCAGGTTCAATTCCGGTCAAGGGCACATGCCTGGGTTGTGGGATTGATCCCCAGTGGGGACTCGCAGGAGGCAGCCAATCCATGATTCTCTCTCATCATGGATGTTTCTATCTCTCCCTCCCTCTTCCTTCCTCCCTGAAATCAATAAAAATATATTTAAACTCTGGTGAGACTTTACCAGAACTGTTCACTTCCTGGCCACCCTGCATTCGCCAGCGTCCATAGTTGCAGGGAGCTCTGATTGGAGAGCTCGGCCTGTTCGGCATCCATGTGAGAGTTGCACGGAGATCAAGTAAATGAAAGAGAAAGCGGACATTCTCAGCTACTATGCACAACTATTCCTCACACAATTAGGAAAGGCTGGGACCATGGCCTTTGCCCTTTCATTTTAATAAACACAAGGTAAGATACAATATACCCAAAAGATGGTGGTTCCTCCCTACAGACCATGTCGGCCGCCATCCACCAGGTCCACTAACACACAAGCACATGCAGTGTCAGGTCTGCCCGCTTCCATCCAGGCCAGGCCTGCTTTCGGCGGCCGTCTGGGTC
Source organism: Myotis lucifugus (assembly GCF_000147115.1). Taxonomy (NCBI): domain Eukaryota; kingdom Metazoa; phylum Chordata; class Mammalia; order Chiroptera; family Vespertilionidae; genus Myotis; species Myotis lucifugus. The sequence continues at coordinate 4,089,191 of NW_005871141.1, read as the reverse complement.
TCCGTCCATTAAGCAGCCAGCGGGCTGCGGCCGGGGCCTGCCATGGCCTCTGCCATGACTCTGAGCGCAACCTGAGTGCCATGGGTGCTTCGATACAGATTTCCTCTCCAGCAAGGGAAGGCTCCGTTACTGCCACGGGAGGCATAGATTTCTTTCCTGCCGGGAGTGGTCTGCTGTCAGTTTGAAACTGTTGGGTTTTCTTTCAGGGCCCTTTGCAGTGTTAGCGTGATATCGCTTTCTCACCCTACAGATCAGTTGTTTTCTAACCCAGCATCTCCCTTAAAGGGCCACACCACCATTTCCATAACGCGGTTATCAGATCAGACATAATCACATGGAGTGCTGAGCCATCTATGAACATTAAAACAGTCACACAGAGGTGCATTCTTTGCCTATTGACCACAGGACTATATGAGAACCATTTTATTTTATTCTAATGTAATTGACTTAATTTCCATATTTATCCTATACAATAAAAGCCCAGCGACCAAAAGGCGGAACAATCAGAACGACCGGTCGACCAGTCGCTATGATGCGCACTGACCACCAGGGAGCAGATGCTCAACACAGAAGCTGCCCCCTGGTGGTCAGTGTGCTCCCACAGTGGGAGCGCCGCTTGGCTGAATGGGATGAGTGGTGCTCCCACAGCGGGCCGATCCCCGCAGGCCCCGCCCCCCAACAGCGCAGGAATCCGTGCACGGGGCCTCTAGTTGAGATATAATTGACATATAACTACTGTGAAAGTTTCTTACACCACAAGATTTGTCTCTTAAGCATTAAAAAACATTTTTTAAAATTCCTATTTAAAGTATTAAATTTAACATAACCCGTTCAAGGAGCCCTTCCCTAGGACCTGAACTCTTTGATTTATCTGGATGACTGTATCATCCCGCTGTACTAGAAACCCAACCATAATATTGGCAGAAAAGAGATCACCCAGGGAAGGTCAGGTATTTTTAGTTTTATGGTTTTAATTTCACTTCTCCTTGACCACGGAAGCCGAGCTGAAGTTACAGACTCAGTTCACAGGCTCATTCATAATGAACAACTGCTGTGATAATCACCAGCCAAGGTTAAAAGATCAAAATTAATATTTATATACATTTACATGACACAGAAAACCTCTCAGATCCCTATCCCTTTTGCCTCTCATAGTAGTCTTTTAAATTAAATCCACGACACTCATTCGTATGCCCAGCGTACAGGAGGGTGCCAATGCTGACACGGTGTGGCTCATACGTGGGCACGGCATTCGTCACTGGCAATGAATTCTGGGATACTAATGCAGGCCCTCCAGCCCCCAAAACCTTCTCCTTTCACTAACCTACACAGCATTCCTGCTTCCAGAAACCTGGCTACCTACCAACTCCTTCTAATAAAGCAGAACAAACTATCCCTCACTCATGCTTGCATAAATTATATATTTTTCTTTCCTATCTCCTTTATCTTTTTATTCTGTCTGGCCTGGAAAAAAGCTTGAGATCAGAGGCTGATATTAAATATACTAAAAGTAATAAAACAGTCTTGGCCTCGTCCGGAATTCCTCAGACCCTTGGGCTTCCTCTCTCGCTCGTTCGGTTTTACACTAGGATCTGCTGAGTTTCCCTCCATTCTCCTCCACGCCCCCAGAGCAAGCACACAGGCCCTTCCACCTGGGAGCTAGCTGCAGGGAGTCATAAAAAGAACTGCACGTTAGGTAACTCCTGGGTTTGAGTGTCCTTAAGATCTCCATTACTTATATTTCAATCCGCCACTTCCCTTTGTACCAACATTACTGTTGAATCTTTATTATTTCCGCAAAACATCGGAAACATACAGTATGACAAAAAAACAAAGCAAAATCTCCAAACGTTCCTATATGATTTTTATGGAGGGAATGGAGGGGGTGGTTTACATAACAACAGTGCGAATAAATTGAAAATGAATATCAAATGCCCCTGCTATTAATCTTTTCCCCAAAGCTATTTAATCATTTTTTTGTCTTTACCTCTATATTCTTCTGCACCGCCCCCTCCCGATGCCACACCTGTGTCCATGCATTTCAAATGCAGTACTCTTTACTCACCCTGGTTTTTGTATTCAGTTTCAATAACGAGAAGCTCTCTTCCTGAACAAAGCTTTTCCTGTAAGAGAAATTCTTATACCCGGGGGTTTAATTTTGTGTTCCCTGTAGCACTTAATAAAATGTTGTTTCCAAAATTAAAAAAAAAAAAATCATGAGCACTAGCTATGGGGTGCCTCTCGGAACCCTCTTGAGAACTGAAGGGTGTGCTTCCCCAGTTGCTGAGGGACCTGTTGGCAGACAGCCCCCTGACAGTCCCCTTGCACATTGCCTCCCATGAAGGGGTCCCCTCGCCCAAGGTCAAACCCTTTCTAGGGTGGCATGTGTCCAAGGACTGGTCTACACGGGCTATATAGACGCGGCCCCCTCGCCTCCATGTGACAGGAGCCGGAAGGACCACTGTGGCTTTGTAGCCGCCGGCGGGGCCAGCTGAGCTCTTCCTTGAAACTGCGTGGCAGCCCGTCTTCTCCTTCAGCCTGATCCGGCTTCTTCCACTTTCCTTCCCTAAGTGTGGCCTCCAACAACCCTCCCCATGCACGTTCTGTGTGCCAAGCATCTTGGCGTCTGCTTCCATGGGAACCCTTCCTGGGACATGTTCTCAGTGTCCTCCATATGATTCCCTGCGTCCTCCGTCACTCAGGATCCCAACAGGGCCTTTAGGCAAAGCCTCACTGGTCTTTGTGCGGGTGACTCTCCATTGCGGGTTCACCTGCTCAGACTGTGGCCTTGGGGATCCTGGGGTGGGACCTGGGCATCAGTATTTTTTTATTTTATTTATGTTTTATTGATTTCAGAGAGGAAGGGAGAGGGAGAGAGAGATAGAAACATCAATGATGAGAGAGAATCATCAATCGGCTGCCTCCTGCACGCCCCACACTGGGGATCGAGCCCGCAACCAGGGCATGTGCCCTGACCAGGAATCAAACCAGGACCTCCTGGTTCACAGGTCGATGCTCAACCACTGAGCCACGCCAGCCAGGCAGGCATCAGTATTTTTAAAGATCCCCAGGGATTCTAATGTGTAAGTAAGTTTGGAAAACACTGGCCCATGGCTCTACCACCCTTTATCAAGTCTCTCTACCTCCCTGGCTGTATTTCCTTATTAAAAGAACACCTGCTATCTCTTTGATATTCTGGTGTTTGATGTGGGGACTAGTTGTAGTTAATGCTCACCTGAGTAGCCATGCTCTTTTCCACCCTGAGACTAAGGAGGGACTTCGGTCTCCTCACTCAGATGACAGCTCCCCGATTCCTCAGGATCTCCATGATTTATTTCTATATCGCATTTCTTCCTTGAGAACTAGGTAGTCATGTTTGAGTTGTGGTTTGACAAGGGAAGAGTCAACTTAACATGTGGAAACAAGAAAAGACAGTACCTGTCAAAGGACAAGAAACTTTAGTCACATCATTTACTTTATATTTAAAAAATTTTTAAATTGATTTCAGAGAGGAAGGGAGAAGGAGAGAGAGATAGAAACATCAAAGATAAGAGAGAATTATTAATGATTGGCTGCCTCCTGCACACCTCCTACTGGGGATTGAGCTTGCAACCCTTTGACTCTACATGAAGAAGTCATAGTTACAACAAATTATTTGAGAAAATAAAAATCATCAAGCAAACAAGGAAAAGGACAAGCGAATAGCGCTATCTTCCTCTTGTTTCTGGGCTGGGCCATCAGTTAGTCCTGGACAGCTAAGTACTAGCATCAGGACCAGGAGAGAGATGTGTTTGAGGCTTCAGTCTAAGTAGTAACTGTTTGATGACAAATGTGCCATTCCGTTTACCGACTTATCAATTGACTCTTTGAAACCTAACATCCAGACAGCCTTTCACAGCGTATAAAATATCCTCATGTCAGTTAACTCATTTAACAGTCTTCAGTTGTGCTGAGTGATTTAATAAACTGGGTGATAGTGGCATTACGTTCTTGTAAAAAAATGTAATCATAATTAACAAAAAGCAATCTGATATATTTGCGTCTCCGCCCTGTACATCCTGCTATTAAAGTTTAATGTTCCATGGTGACCTAATTTTGGAAAGACTCCGATGCGTGCAGTCAAAGGCTTTAAGAGGAATGGGGCTATTAAGAAGGGAAATGTTAGAAAGTGGGTTTAGAATTAGGTGAGCCGACCGAAAATGGATGAGTCCCCTCACAGAGCTGAGTGATGAAGTCTGCCTTTTTTCACGCCCACATCCACAGGGAAAATCCCCGCAGCAATCAGGTTTGATCTCCCTGGGATCTATCATTTCCAGGCGGCTCAGTCAAGTGTTAGGCTGCCTGTAGTTCTGACTTTCCTGGGTACACTTGGATGTCCTTGCAGAGGCGATTTAAGGGGGCCACGTGGACAGGAGCCGAAGCATTCTGGCCATCGGGGCCTGGAATCTCGAGCTATTTTACTTCCGTAAGCTGGACCATGGGGGCTCAGTACCATGTATGAAACACATTTAATCCTGCTGGTAGGCCTGGCCAGAGTTTAAAGCAGAGAGTGCAGAAAATGAACACTAAGATTCTCTTCAACTTAAAGAGATAGTCTCCTATCAAGGTAGGCGTACACACTGAAAGGGCCCAAAGCACAGGTATTCTAGAATTGTAAATTCCTATGCAAGTCCCGATGAAACCTGGTCAATCATCTTTGAAAAGGTAAGGCGCACACTGACACAGTGAAAAAGTTGTTTCAGCCCTAGCCGGTTTGACTCAGTGGATAGAGCGTCAGCCTGTGGACTGAAGGGTCCCAGGTTTGATTCCAATCAAGGGCACATGCCCAGGTTGCAGCTCCATCCCTAGCGGGGGGTGTGCAGGAGGCAGCCGATTGGTGAAATAACTTACAATTTTAACTTAGGCCTGTCTAAGTTACTTAGACTTGACTGTCTTGACATCCCATAATGGCAGCCCTACCTGGTGCAGCCTAACAAGAATGCCAATGCGCGATGGAGCCACTGTTCCCTCCTCCCTCAGCCCCTGGCTTTCACCCGGCGCTTCTTGATCTTACCACCATGGACGTGTGGGAAAGTGATGTCTATTAGAAATGACAAGCAGTGATGAAACAGGGTACTTCACCCTACAGATTAAATGAGCTAATATGCCAAGTGAGCAGAGCAGTGTCTGTGCACAGAAAACTCCGTATGATTAAAATCTATCCATGTTGAATGTGTGTGTGTTGGAGGAGGGTTACTTGAACCCAGCGACAGTTTGAGTTCAATATAGTCTATACGGCCATGCTTTCTCCAAACACAGAAGTCAACTTCAGCTGAGAGAGTTCATTTGGGGCCTGGGCTCAGTGTGTATCAGTCCAAAGCACAGAGGTCCTGGAGCTGCGCTAAGAGCTGAGGATAGAAGGTGCGAAAAGCCTGGGGCCACGGGAAGAACTTCCTCTCAGTCTGTGGTTGCTGATGCCTTTATTGATACTTAAAAGGTCAAGAGGTGCCGGGTTCCCAAATACACGGAGACAGTGTTCAGAACTCTCTTAGCTCTCTTTAGTCTCCGTGGATCTTCCTGTGCCTGGCTGAGGCCACAGAGAGAGATCTCCAGGCAAGCTGAGCCTTTATTTTATAGTCAGAGGTAAACAAGGTAGTGGTTACCAAAGTTACACTGTTGTGAGTTTCACTTGTTTACACTGTTCTTGTGAGTTTCACTTGTTTTTGTTCTTGTTCTTGCTGCACTTCCCTCAGCCCATTAGTTTCTCAGATAAGATCTAGGGAGCATCATAAGGTCAAGCCTAATTATGCTAAGAGGACTGTGCCCTCTAAGCTGGGACTTGTTTGTGACTTTGCCAACAGGTCAGTCCCAGGCTTAACCCTATATTGGCTCCCCACAAAGATGCAGTTAAAACAGGAAGATAAAAAAAAAATCTAATGAAATAAGAACAACTTTATTAAAATACAGTCTCAAGTACCCCCAAATCTAGAAACCATTAAACTAAATCAGAAAATATTCTCAGCCAATCCAGTCCTAGTTCTGCTCTGATCCCAAATGTTAGTTAGTACAATAAATATCTTAAATATATACAATCAAAAACCCTATTAGAGTAAAACCCAGCAAACTCTAAAATTGTACAATGCAAACAATCTTTCCCACAAAATAGAAACTGATAAATAAACTGTTACTAATAAGTGTTTATGTGTTAACCTACAAGATAAAGGCATTCTTGAACTCGAGGTTACTTATGCAAAGTGTGCTAGTGGCAGAGAAAGGTCAAGAAACAAATTATTGTAGAAGCTGTCTGGCTTCACTTAGTAATTAAATTCACCAGGCATCCCTCCTAAACATATAAGGACTTTTAAAAATTTTTCTTGTGGTTGACACATTCAAACTTAAAAACTGAATAAATGAATCCACTATATTAAATACACACTAAAGTAATAAAATAGCCCCGAATATCTGTCTGCCACCATGCCTCTGCCTGTTTCAAGATATATCTGTTCCACCCCTCCTCACCCTCTAAGAGTAGAAACTTAAAATAATCAGTATCATAATTCTTTTTTTTTAATTTTTAAAAATTGGTTTCAGAGAGGAAGGAAGATGGAGAGATAGAAACATTAATGATGAGAGAGAATCATTGGTTGGCTGCCTCCTGCAGGCCCCACACTAGGGATTGAGCCCTGACTGGGAATCGAACCATGGCCTCCTGGTTAGGTCAAGGCTCAACTACTGAGCCACGCCGGTTGGGCCATATCATAATTCTTATGTGGACTTACATCTTGTTAAAACGTTCATAAAGGGTAAATATATTCTCAGACTCTGAGTTGTGCCTACAGTCAGCACAATCATTTGTCGTAAGGGAATGGAAGGAAATCCAAATTCGTTTGACTCTACAAATAATCTCCCCCAAACTCGTCAGCTGCTGCAGCCTCATCTCTTTCTATCCACTGAGCTCTGGCTAGACTGGCTGACACGCAGAAAAAAAGACTGGCACCTGAGCTTTTATTGTCAACGTTCCTGAGGTGCTAAGGACTACTCCCAGAGCTCCTCACAGCCACGGAAAAACTGGACTGGCTGCAGCAGGAAAAGAGGGAGGAACGGCTTTGCTGCTTTCCCCCTCAAAATGCCTCACTGATGTTTTCCCGGGAAGCATGGGTTTTGTTCCTTCATTCTTGTAGTAATATATTAGGGATTTCATATTTGTATGATCTATCACCTCATATACATCACAAAAAGTGACCGTTCTAGACAGTATGAATCTTTTAGGTCGTCCAGTTTCTCCTTTGACTATAAAAATGATACATTTATGATCCCAACGAGGAAAAACTGCAGTGAGTTCTAGATGGACAACTGCCAAGCTACGAGGGGAAGATGGGAGAGCAGAGACCTGCCTTCACCTCCCGGTGGCCTGGCCATACCTCAGAGGAAGCTAACACCGGGTCTCCTTGCACCCCCCGTGCAGAGGACACCTCTAGAAATCGTGATGGAGGCAAATGACCGCAAGGACAGTGAACTGCAAACACCAAGTCCTCACCCGGGCTGTTTTGGCCAATCCTGTGTCATCGTGCTTTTTGGAAAATGACAGAAATAAAAAGAGCAAATTTACATGCTCTTCACCAAGATGTAAAAAGCAAAATTACTTTCAAAATCCTTAACAATAAAGCGAGGGGCCAAGCTGTATCAGGCAAATGCTACCCTCCTCTCCTCCCCCCCAAAAAATAGTAAGACAGGTATTGTTGCATAAATAGGACTGTCAGACACAATGGAATTTAGAGCACAAAGCACTGAGAGTTGGCGAGCAAGGTATTTCCCATCGACAAAGGCTACAACCCACACAGGAGGACAGCAGTTTTCAGCATGTGCTGCCGTGGCCTGCAAGTCCGCAAATCCACCAGCTACCGGGAAATGTCAGTAAACCTCACGCAGACTCCAGTCCATCAAAAACAAGTAAAACACTAGCTATTTTAAAAAGCAACAGGTTTAGAAAAATGTGAACCCTCTAATCAAGGGAATAAATATGCTAGATCAGCGATTTTCAACCTTCCCCATTTCACAGCATAAACTACACTTTTACTAAAATTCTGCAGCACACCCCAAAATATACTTTTTACCCCATCTGACAAAAAGGGTATAACTTTGATTCGTTCACACCGGATGGCTATGTTGTGTTGGCTGTTGTCATTTTTCATTTGGAAATCGAAGGAAAAAGAGGTCAGTGCTCCTGACAAGTAGTCAGGGATTGCATGTTTTAAAAATTCTTGCAGCTCACCAGTCGAAAATCACTGTGCAAGATCAATAAACCACAAAGCTAGTTGTTTTAATAGAACAACAGACACTTTAAACTACTCCGCTGAAGGAAAAAAAGTAAAAGGAGAAAAGGAACCAATTTCCAAGCGAATTAAAGAGCTAAATAAATGTAAAAGAATAAAAGAACAGAAAACACAGGTTTTTAAAATACTGAATGCTACTTTCTATGAACGCATTTTGTAAAAAGCTAGATCAAAGAGACAATTTTTTTTTAAGATGTAAATTGTGAAAGTTGGAAAAAACAACCACAATGGCTTTTACACTAATTCCTACTAGGGAAAAACATATCCCGCAATAGTAAAATTATGGAATTCCAACAATTTTCATGATTAGATAATCCACTTTATATAAACAATTCCAGAGCAAGCGAAAAACGCCAGTCTTCTTAATTCTTTGAGGACAGCATAAGTCTCAGGCTAAAACTGAGCAAGAATAGTGGGGGGGAAAAAAAAAACACGGGAAAGGGCATGAAGATCACATAGGATTTTAAATTCCTACGTAAAACAGCAGCAAATCAAATACACCAGATGCCCATTAAAATAACATAATGACCACGGATGGTGTATTACAAAAAGTTTTATTTAATATTAGCAAATCTAATTGCAAAATTCACTATATTAGTGGGTTAATATATTATCATCTCTGTAGATGAAGGAATTTTATAAAATGCAACATGTATATTCATCAAATCTCAAAGTGAGCAACAAATACCATGAAATCCATCTATACCTACATTAAATATTATATAAATGATGAAATATACAAAACCTTTATAAGATGGCCCAAAACAATACAATTCTTATGATCCACATGAGGGATGAGATGATAGGTGAAACCATAAACTTTTCACAACTCAATACCATTTCCAAGAAAATTTGTTATGGAACTTGAAAAAAATGTTCCTAAAATGCATGCACAAAATAAAATTTTGAAAAAGAATACAGCAAATGTAATGAAAGAAAAGAACAGTGGGTTGAATGGTTTGTCAGAACTGATATTCAAATATAACAATCTAGTATTGTGCAGGAATTAAATAAAAATAATCAATGGAACAGAATAAATTATCTAGAAACAAATATTTATATGGGAACTGCTCCTATGACTAATGTTGCATTTCAGGTGATTGGGTTAATTTTGGACTTTTTAAACAAGTGGTCTTTGGTAAATAGACCATGTATCTGGAAATTTTTATGAGTTAGATTTCTACCGGATACAAACCAATTTCCAAGCGAATTAAAGAGCTAAATAAATGTAAAAGAATAAAAGAACAGAAAACAATATAGGATAATTAGCTTATAAGTTGGAGATGGGAAGATCTAAAAAATCTAGAGTTGAAAATACTGACAGAGAAACCCTCTTCAAACAAAAATTTCAGTGAGACCAAAACACCATCGATGAATTTACAGGATTAGCGAACGACCAGGGGGAAAAATGCATATAACGAGTTCTTACTAATTAATTGGAAAAACCAAGTAATTCAATAGGGAAATTAAAACAGACAATTTAAAGAAACACAAATAGCTAATAAACAAGAAAAAAATCACCAATCCATCTCATTAGCGATCAGGAAAGCCGTAATTAGCATGAGGTAGCTTTTGTTGTCCATCTTATTGGCAAAACGTTTAAACCTGTGCAAGGTCCAAGCCTGTGCAGGAGGAGGGTCAATGGATTTTTGTGTCGTGCTGATAGGAGTGTCAATTGGTGCGGTCTTTAACTAGGGCACTTTGGCCATATTTCATCAACATTCAAAATGCATCTACATCTATCCTGGAAAAGGACCCACTGCACCGAGACCCAGCACTCCGCGTGCTGTGTTTTATTGGCAATGTTGTGGAAGAGATCCCAGTGACTGGGTTCGACCTGGGCAGATGGCTCTGGATGGGATCCATAAACCACGCTCAGAAATAGTCTTCAAGGTTTTAGTTTGCCACATCGTTACGTTCATTTCACAGAGGACTTGAAACTAGTACCGTGGCCTGACTCACAGGCTCCCTTGTGAGATTGTCGTACATTCTGTGGTTTCTGTTTTGAGCTACACACAATCCTCTTGCCAAGGCAGGAAGTTGCGGGCTTTTAGAAAGTCCCATCTTCTTTGAGCGAAAGGGCACTTTGAGAAGGAACCAGGAAACACTATAATTTCAGCCATATTTAATTCACTTCTCTCCATTCTTTAATCTAGCAAGCCCATCTCCAACCATCTCATTGAGAGAAACACCCCCAGGCCGAGACACAGATGTGAACTGTCCCATTGTTTCAAGTAGTGAAAAAAAATGTGAAACTACTTAAAAAATGGTTAAATTAACTATGTTCATATTAAAGAATACTACATAGCAATTTAAAATGATATATACATATTTATACTAATATGGAAAAATATCCAAGACACATGCTTAGTGAAAAGGGCAAGTTACAGAAAATATATCACATGTAATCCCATTTTCATGAAAACATAGTCTTTATAGAAATCTATAGATATAAAAGCCCAGTGACCGGAACGGTAGAATGACTGACCAGAGCGGCTGGAACGACTGGTCACTATGACACGCACTGTGGCACCAAGCGGCCGGATCTGGCCCTGGTTGGCCACCCCCACAACCACCTACGGCCCCTCCCCCCAGCCAGCCCCACCCCTGATCTCCCCCCCCCCCCCATAGGCCTCGATCTCCAGCCAGGCCAAGGGACCCCACCCATGCACAAATTCATGCACGGGGCCTCTAGTGTGGGAATAAAAATGCTTATTAAAAAAATTAGAAATTACACATCAAACGGCTAACAAAAATTCCTCCAATAGCAGGGCGGGGGCTTTCAGCTTTTACTGGTTCCTGTTTTGTTTTTTTGAAAAGTGTTTTCACAAGGAAATAGATTCATGTATTACTTCTGCAAATAATGATAAGTTTTGAAAAATAATGTTTACATTTACTGATTATATATAGAATGCTTATTATTATTAATGCTCAAAGTTTATGCATATATGAGATGTAGTCTGTGACGGTACAGTAACTATCAGAAAATTATTAGAAGAGTGTTTCCCAAGGGAGGAAAATTTTAAATATTGCAAAATTTGAAATAAAAATCTGTAATAGTGTCATTAGTAAATAAATAAGATAAAAATACAGCTCAGTTTTCATTTGGGTGTACAGCAACACAGAGGCACCGTCTAAGAATACATTTTAGAAAAGACTATTTCAATTAGTAAATTTAGTAAGTTTCATTATGGAAATTCCCAGAGGCAAGCTCTGGCATTTAATTATTACAAAAATAACACAAAAGGACTGGAGTTCATTAGAGGAGGTATACTGTATAGATGTTTCTCAGACTGTACAGCAGAAGCATATATTGTATAATAAGGATCATGAAGCAAATAGAAAGACACAGTGAGAATTCCTTCATCTCTTAAAATTCACTATGAATCACGGTAACATACAGAAACCATTTCACAATAGTAAGAACATTTCCATTTTCTTCCTGTGACTATATCAGGCTAATACTACATTGTACACTTGAAATTTTCTTAGCAAGTAAATCTTAAGTGTTGTCTGCACACAACCACACCCAAACAACCACACAAAGGTAACTATGTGAGGTGACGCATGTCTTAACTTGATTGTGGAAATTATTTTATAATGCACACATACATCAAATCATCACATTGCACACACACACATACTACATATATATGAATACACACACACACTTTTATTTATCAATTATACCTCAATAAAACTGGAAAAAAATGGCATGTTGTTGCAGAAGACCAAGAAAAACCCAGCAACGCCCAGAGAAATGGAGTTACACCATTTATTCGCCAGCGGGCCCAGAGGGAGACGTCTCCCAAACTTCTGAGCAAAAACATGGAGGAAGCTTTCCCTATGTCTATCTTTCTACCCCTTTGTCTCCCAAATAAGGGTTTTTCGGAACCTTATGTTAGATTACTAGCCTACAAGGTCAGACAGCCAAGTTTATCTTCCCTATTATTCAAGCAGCTAGAAAGCCAAGTTAATTTACAGAACAATGGACCTTCTAAAAAGCAGGGAATTTCAAATAGTAGTTTTACAAAACAGGGGTCACTGTGCTTTAGGGTGACCGTCCAGTTTGGTTCTGCTTCTCTAGGAAGGCTCTACATGTTGGGAATCAGCCTTTAGCCTTCTCACCGTCAACGAATGGAAGTCAGTCAAACCCACCTCCATTTCCCTCAGTACATGCACCGTGGCCTCAGTGAACTGCGGAGAATTGCAGGTCTGCAGGCCAGTCCCGTCCCCTTTCACCGCGGTTTTCCTTTTGCGGTTGCACGAAGGAGAGAGGCCCGTCAGAGTCAGTGGAACCACGAGCCGGAGCAGAAGGGAATTAAAGCGCAGGTGACAGGAGGGACTGCACAAGCTCTGCCCTTAAGGATGGATGTGGGGACCCGCCAGGCCCGGCTGCTCCTGCATCCCTCGGTGCTCGTCTCCTGTGGGGACGGGAAGACCCACATGGACCTTCCGCTGCTCCTGGCCCCGCTGCCCGCCTAGGGTTCAAGGGTGAAAAGCGCAAGAACAAATACCAACCTGTGTACTGTTGTTCTCAACGCATCTCCAGGACTTAGGACTTTTGTGTCATTCAAAGCAGCTCGAGTGGAAAAAAAAGTTCAAACCAGGCACCAGATCCAAAATTAGCATTTTATTCAGAACGCTGGGGTGTTCATGTGTATTCTGGTACACAATACAGAGGCGAAGCTGTTGTCAGAAGTCTCTCCAGTTTAAAAGCTTTTTCCCCCCATTTTTTTTTCTTCTTAAAAACACACACTTAGTGCCGCCCGTGCCAGGCCACCCCTTTCCTTTCTTCTTCTTTTTTTTTTTTTTGGTACAAATTATGTAAAACATTTGTGCTAAGAACGTTTCTCCCTCCCCAAACAAAAACAAAAAAATTAAAAAAAATTAAAAAATTAAAAATTGAGTATTCTAACTACAGCTCAACAATCGAATCAAATGTCACTTGGTTTGTAAATACTTTACCATAACGAAAGATATAAACATGCAAAAACCTGAATCCATTGTCCAAATAATACATACACATGTTCTGCAGTTTCTCCACTTCTCCATAGACTATGCCGATAAAACATTATGTACACATACCATTTTTACAGTGAAGTGAAAAAAAACACACAGTAAATTTAAAAAAAAGTGTACATGGATTAAGACCCAATGTGTCTAACATTCTAGTTTATGAAAAAATTCAAATGTTGCTACAAATTGGTGATATGAAAACTCCCTTTATCTGCAACCAGCTGCATAAGTTTTAAGATTTTAGTGAAAAAAAAAATCTAAAGTCTAAAACTAGAAGTAATGTACATTTTCCCAACCTCATGGTCTCATCCCCCAAGATCATAAAAATTGCTCCATGAGTTTTTGTTTGTTTCCTCCGCAATTTTAATAAAAGCAAATGCAATGTAACCAAAGCGTGTTGAAGCGTATCATGGTTTAACTTACTGCTCCCACCACAAAATAGTTTGTATTTTACTTCTCGTCTCAGAAATCAGTACCATTAAAGCCTTAAACATAAAACTAATTCCAATCTGAAAAAGGTACAAAAAGGCACATAAAATCCCAGTGCTTCTGTACTGTAAAATTCAAGTGTAACTGAGCTCAGCGTCCCTCCAAACAGCGTCGGGCACTGATATTCCCGCGGAGCCCACACTGGTCTGCAGCCCGTGCCCACGCCTCCGGCAGGCGCGGTGCGAGTCGACTACACGTGAAAGCCTAGCTTCTGAATGCTTTTTGGGAATATCAGTTGAAATGGTCTGCACTTGTCCGGTCACCGAGTTCACCCTGAAGTTCAGTCGTCGCCGCCACCGTACATGTCGGCCAGCTTCTTGAAGCGGGGCCCCCAGTCGTTCAGGTAGTCGTAGTCCTGCTCGCCCCCGCTGCTGGACGAGTTGAGCGAGCTCAGGGACCCGGCCGTGGAGCCGCTGCCTTCGTAGTCAAACACCAAGAGGGAGTCGTAGGGCGGGGCCGTGGGGTCATTGTCCGCAGCTTTCAGGCCCTGCGGTTTGGGAGGAGAGAGAAGGGACGAGGAGGGGGTTACGACCGGCAAATCCACATGCAGGACCTCAGGGCTCCAGGGGACCCAGGGCTTGTCTGCCAGTGTCCACCTGCAGACCACGACCTTTCCAACCCTGGACACCGGGGTTGTCAGCATGTCTCAAAATTAAATGCGCTAAGTGAAATAAGCCCGTCAGAGAAAGGGGAGGAGCCCATGATGGCACTCAGTTGTTGAATCTAAAGAACAAAACAAGCCCTGACCGGTGTGGCTCAGTGGATAGAGCGTCGGCCTGCGGACCGAACGATTCCGGTCAAGGATTCCGGTCAAGGATTCCGGTCAAGGGCATGTACCTCGGTTGTGGGCACATCCCCAGTAGGGAGTGTGCAGGAGGCAGCTGGTCGATGTTTCTAACTCTCTATTGCTCTCCCTTCCTCTCTGTAAAAAATCAATAAAATATATTTTTTTAAAAAGAAAACAAGCTAATGAACAAAATAGATCCAGAGACACAGAACCATGCAACAGACTGAGGAATCTCAGAGGGAAGGGAGTGTAGGTGGGTGGGAAGAGATCAACCAAAGAACTTGTCTGCCTATATGCATAACCCATGGACACAGACAATGAAGGGTGATGAAGGCCGG
>NW_005871141.1:4049617-4074146 GCF_000147115.1 Myotis lucifugus | reverse complement strand
CCCGTGGGGGGGGTGAGGCCAGCTAGAGTCAATGGGAGAAAAAAAGGGCATCGGTATCACCTTCCACAATAACGATAAATTTTAAAAAATTAGACAAAAACTAACTTATGTCGTCCCTCTATCAAGAAAGAACCCCTAGGGAGTCAGGTCAGCAAAGCCAAGACATACAATGGGAGGTGGTTAACTGGAGAAAGTGCAGGCACAAGTCATCAGGATGCCGACCAAAAAAAAGAAAGAAAAAAGAAAAAAACTCAGACTAGCACCGAGAACTAGGAGGGAGGAAGTGGCATTGTATTTGACCTGAATTTGGAAGGCTATCAAAGGAAGAATGAAGACAAGGCCTCATGGGATTATAATATAAGGTAACTCACCCATTAAGCCATTTGTGATCTTACCAAAGCATGAAGCGTGAGATTAACTGATACACTGTGACCAGGTATTATTATCTTTTAAGGATACATGACTTTAACAAACTACTTCAACCTATAAAAAATAAGGTTAGATGGCATTTTCTCCATCTTATTTATAGAATAAACTACACGGTAATTCTGTGAAGACTGGGAACCACAAGCTATAATTTTTCTCAAAATTCATGACTTCTTTCCTCAGTGATTCAGGAGGCCCCTCCCGCAGGCGGAGCCCCTGCCACAGACCACAGGCCTCTGAGCGGAGCCAGAGTCACTTCCCCACCCGACCGCAGGCTCGGCCAGGGGGCTGGTGTTGGCCAATGAGTGTGGACAGCTGTGTACAGCAGATTCTATATATTTTTAAAATTCTCACTGGAGGATATATTTCCGTTGATTTTTTCTTTTTTTTTAAGAGAGAAAAAGGGGGAGGGAGAGAGAGAGAGAAACATCAATGTGACGGAGAAACATTAATCTGTTGCCTCCGCATGCACCCCAACCTTTCCTACCCACAACCCTTCGGTGCCCTGGACGACACTCTAACCACTGAGCGACACCGGCCGGGGCTAGGGGCGCTCTTCAGAGTTCCAGCTAACACGTGTCCACTGGACTCCTCTCCTTCCTCCTCAGCCAGGAGGATGGCCTGCCCCGCAGTTTCCCTTCTGCCTCCTGGGATGCAGGAGACGCCAGGGCCTGGGCCACTGTGGGCCCACAGTTACCATGTGATTTGAGAAAGGAGTAAGGCTTTGTTATTCTAGGCCAACGACACTTTAAAGTTGTGAGCTATTGTAGCCTTAGATAGCAGTAGCCAAAAAATGCATCTCTATTATTTTTTTTTCTTTTTTTTACATCTTTATTATTTTTGGACTTGTTTATTCAAATCAAGACACATTTCTTATTTTTTTAAATATATGTGTATTGATTTTAGAGAGGAAGGGAGAGGGAGAGAGGGATAGAAACCTTAATGATGAGAGAGACCCATTGGTCGGCTGCCTCCTGCATGCCCTACACTGAGGATCGAGCCCCCAACCTGGGCACGTGCCCTGACCGGGAATCGAACGCTGACCTGGTTCATAGGTGGATGCTCAACCGCTGAGCCTGGCTGGGCTGAACTACCTGTTTCCCGTGGTCCCAGGGGCCTCTGTGAGATGAAGAGCTGAGGCTGGGGCCCAGGTCTTGCTGAGCGAGTACCTATCGGCTTCTGGCCCTGTGCTGTGCCTTCACAGGGCCACACAAACCCACATTCCCAGCAAAGGAGCCAGCGGGAGGGAGGCCAGAGGACAGAGGTCGGCTGGGTCCCTCACTCTGTCTCCTGTCACCTCCTCCCTGGCAACAGCACACGCCTCTCTCACTGGTCTCCTGCTCCCCGACTGTCCCTGCTTCTACGGGCTTCTCTCTCAGATGTTAGTGGATGTCCCTCACTCTGTCTCCCTGGTCCAACCCTCTGATTGCTCTCCATCGCCTATGGCCGTTTGTACCAAAGAGAGGAGGGCTTTCCTGAGGACATGGAAGATGAGCCCTTAAAATAATTCCCTTTAACAAAAAATTAAGTCAAAACTGATTAAAAGGTTTAAGTAACCAACAGAGTTTGCCGACATGGGAAAAACTGGAAGTCCTTCCTCAAAGGCCTGAGGTCTGGGGGACCCGGAGGGTAAGGTCTCTAGAGGGGCCTTCAGGGACCCCAGACTGGTCACCACCTGGTCTGCCTCGGGAATGCTCCGCTCCGGCACCGGCAACCACAACTGACTTCATCACCCACCCCCTTCACAGCCACACACGCCCTGGGCCTCTGTGCCTCATGCTGTGGGCTTGTTCGTCGTTTCCTGGCAGCTGAAATGTGAGTCCCTTTGCTTGAAATATTTTTTCATTAATATCCATCCACCCATTCACCCATCCATCCTTTGAAGCCTGTTAAAATGCCTGTCACTTCTGTATGGCCGACCCCCACCCCTGTCCCCCCGTGACTGGGAGTCACTCCCGGGGTCTCTTTTGTCCCCCGAGCTTCTCCTGCCACGTGTCAGTTGTACTTGATGGCACCCCCTTCTCCGCAGCGGCTGTCTGCATTCACCCCAGGACCTGCCCCAGAGCCCGGCGTCCAGCAGGCACCAGGAGGGAACTCGAGCCGCTGTCCTGGCGTATTCATCCCAGCGCCTTGTGCATATGTATACTCGCTCCTTCCAGCAGCGAGGGCGTAGGTGTAAATGCACATGGGACCTAAGGGTACACCACGCTCACAATACTCGGGATTCTGTGACAGCGACACCTGCAGCACTAAGGCCCTTTCTGGGAATTTCACTTTACTTAAAGCGATTTTTTAAAAAAGGAGAGGTTTTTATGTGTTCTGTTTATAAGTAGAAGACAGTAGAAAGGTAATTTGCAACGATAATGACATAATGCTGATAATCATGAAGAGAATTTCTTATTGGACAGGCACTATACCGAGCGCTTTTACACGGATTACCTCATGTAAGCCTCACTGCCGTCTTAAAAGGACGTTCTATCATTAGCCTCATTTCCTACGAAGCAGACTGGGCAGTCAACAAGTTACACCAAGGATCCTGCCCTTGTGCAAGGTAACAGAGCTATTAGGTGAGGCAACTGGGTTTGAACCCGAACGCCCGACTCCTGTAAGAGTGGGCAGAGATATTTTAAAGAGAACGGATTGAAATTTATCCGGAGGGACAAAAGCAAGTTTTCAACTTTCATAGTTTTAAGCAAGTTATTCTAGAAGCACCTTCCATACGTTTTTAAATGATAACAATCAAACGGCGGTCTTTTCACAGAAGGACGTCCCCGGTTTTTGTACGCCTGAGATAAAGAAACACACGGGATTAGTAGAATTATTGAAGGTATGCTAATACCTGCGGTTGGGCTGAGATTAAATAAATGTGTTTCAACTTATCAGCCTCTGAAGGTCATGTTTAAAAACCTCAAAATGGAATGAAATGCTGTCGCTGAAATTAAAAATTGTGTGATTTGTTTTTCTCTTCCTACCAGACGGGAAATGTTATCGTTTTTGAGAATTGAGGCAACATTCATTCATTATATAAACAAACAAACAAACTATAGAATGTCCTCATGAGTTTACCTACTCCTCACATCTATAAACACCCCAATTCTGATCACCACTGTATTATCCTTCCTTTGGGACACTGGGTGCTATGCTGAATCAAACAGACCCGGAGATAAAGAAAACTGTTGACATCTCAAATGTATTTCTAACTTGTGCTCCAGCTCTTCCTAGCTACCGTCAGCTACTGAAAACCATGGCCTGGATTTATCTGTCTGTCTGGCTACAGGAAGATACTGAGCACGTCTTGACGAGCGTCCCCGATGGAAGGATCTATGCAGTGTGTTGGTGTGTTGGAATGTTATTTCTGACTTAGGCCTTTTGACAGTTTCATACTCTTGATTTTCCCACAGAACCGAATGTCACATCCCTGGACCCTCTATTGCAGCCGTTCTCAACCTGTGGGTCGAGACCCCTTTGGGGTTCGAATGACCCTTTCACAGGGTCGCCTAAGACCATCGGAAAACACATATAGCATATCAGATATTTACATGACGATTCATCACAGTAGCAACATTACAGTTATGAAGGAGCCACGAAAATAATTTTATGGTTGGGGGCCACCATGACATGAGGAGCTGTATGAAAGGGTCGCGGCATTAGGAAGGTTGAGAACCGCTGCCCTATTGAGCTGTCCTGACACCATCACCTCCTTAGACTTTCTTCCTGGGTCAAAGGAAGGCCTCTTCTGGGTCGATATTCTTCGGTTCCCCTTTCTCTTGCACATTTTCTATCTTATAATCATATTCAATGTCTTCGCTTCAGGAGTCATTTGGGGAGTGAGCCTCAGCAAACCCATGTGGCCCAAGACCAGTCCCTTCCCGACCCAGGAATGTGCACATCCCCCCCTGGACCGAGGGGGGCTCCGAGGGAGGCAGAGGGAGCCTCGTGCCAGGAGTCCTAGAGGAGAGGAGTCCTGAGTGGGGTGGAGGCTCCTGAACGTCCCCTAACCAGGCCCGCAGAGCAATCCCCTGGGGAAGCGAGGGCAGACTTTTGTAGACGGAGGAGTTGCTGGTTCTCTGGGTTGTGGCTTCCATCTACGTTCTCGTCACTTCTACCGCAAATCAACCTGTCACCTCTTGGCAGGCGCCAACACATATGCTCAGAAAGCAGCATGCATTTTAGAAACGGACAGTAAGAAAAACGTGTAAAGACAGATACATATTCTAAATGTGTTTCAAAACTTTTTTTTCCCACACAGTAAGTGCATCTAAAAACCTAAGGTGGACCGAGTAGTAAATGTAATATATGACTATGTCCAGGAAGCACAGGAAATGATCTTATCAGCTCCAGACTGCAGGTAGCACATACCTGGAACGTAGTCCCCTTTGTAACACACTGGGACCAGCCCTGGCCTTGGAGATACTGAGTGGGACAATACGGCTGCAGACCAAGTCCCGCCCCACAGTCACAGTCAGTATCAGTATGTGTCGCTCCTACAAGCATAATAGAAATTCAAAAGGAGGACGGCGGCCAAACATGATCGAATGAAGCAGCATACATCATGCTAACTCCAGACGGAAGTAAGAAATGTCGCAGAACTCCTGGTCAGTAACGACCTGCAAGAACGCCGGAAGGATTCCGACAGTGAAAATCGTCTCTGTGATATTCAACAGAGAATCAGCTGCCTCTTACAGGCCCTCTTAAAACTCCTCAACCAGACAAGCATTCAGATCACTTCCGTAGTATTTAATTTAGCTGCTCTTCCTACCGACCTCATTGGATGCAACTCTCTGGTCATTGGGAGGCACTGGATTCTCACCATTTGTGGACTTAAAGGGTGCCGAGTGGGGAAAATGAAAGTGAACTATTGTTACATTCATCAGTGCTCATAGATGAAATGAGAACCCGCTTTTTAATATTGTTAAGTCTATTGCTTATAATCTCAGGAAACAGCCTATACCGATACTATACAGGGTGTTCCCCAAAATGTCCACGCTGTCACAGCAGAGCCCTACTGTGAAAGTGAAATGTATGTTAGTCAGCGCTGCCCTTATAATTAATTACTCAGAGTGCATGCACACATTTTTCTGGGACACCCTATGGATGACGGCATTTACAAGGCAGGATATTAACTGATCGATCTCTTTGGGGCTGATCAAGGCACCGCCATCTATTTTCTGTTCCTGAAGACGCATTTGCTTACCCACACAGATAAACTGCAGAAAAACAAGTGTGAACGACATCGCTGCATCCCAAGCAATCGGTAGTCTCCCTGGAACTAACCATCAGCAGAAAGCAAACGCTCTTATAGAGAAAGGGAGCGTCCGTACCTCGTTGATGAAATCCCCGATGTCCCCGGGGTGCGGGGCCGCGGAGCGCACGGGGTACTGGGGCTCGGCGTGAATGGGCCTCTCGTCCAGCCGCCGGATGCCCACGGGCTTGGTGGCGTCCGGCTCCACGGTGTCGGGCTGCTGCAGCTGGCTCAGGTCGTAGTCCTGCGGAGACAAGGCCAAGGCCGGGCAGGTGTGTGACGATGGCCACGGACAGCGTGTGTGGAAACACGCGCCCAGGAGGCAGGGGCGTGAGCGCCGTGTCACACGGCGGCAACGTGGCCACCGGGGACTCGTGTGACGATGAAATATTTCCCTCCCACGCTCTGCCTCTGCGTTTCTCATCCCCCAGCCTGTGCTCCATCTGTCCCCCGAGTGCCCCTCGTCAGTTCCCCACGGGAAAGGGTGACACGAGGCCCCGCTACGAACTCACGGGGAAATACAGTTGCTCCAAAGCAGCAAAGGTGATAGCGAAACAGTGAGGGTCAGGACACACTGCCCTCAAACAGGTCGCCTTCGCACATTGAATGTTTTCAGTTGGAGGAATTTTTTAAAATGACAGAAACATGAAGGTCCCTGTGGCCTTCTCCCCTTTCACCCGATTTTCCTGGAAACAGGAGTTTCCCTAAAACTCCCACATGGAGGGTCCCTGCTTGGACCAGGAGGCGGGAGGACACGCTTATCCCTGGGGGAACTCAGTCACGGATCTTCCCAGTCGCTTCTCCCCATTATCTTCCTAGTCGATTCCCACCACTTACTCCAGACAGCCCAGCCCCTCTGCCTTGTCTAAAAGCTTCCTGCTCTGCTCACGTCTCTGGGTTTTCATTCCCTTGTGAAGTCTCCCAGGTCCCGGCAAAAAATGTCACAACTGTGTGTACCCTTGTCTTCTGCTCATCTTCCTTCGCTCGTTTAACCTTCAGACCCGGCCAAGGACCCTAAGAGGGTGGAGGGAAACTTTTTTCTCTATTATGATGTTTATAAAAAACTGTTTTAAATCGATGCAGGTGTGTTCCCCTTTTCCTTAAAGCAGTGGTTCTTAACCTTCTGGCCCTTTAAATACAGTTCCTCATGTTGTGACCCAACCATAAAATTATTTTCGTTGCTACTTCATAACTGTAATGTTGCTACTGTGGTGAGCAGACACTTATCAAGGGGCTGGTGTGGTGCCTGGCACCGGAGGGTTTGAATGGCTGTGACCCAGGAAGATAATGTAAATATCTGATACGCAGGATGGTCTTAGGCGACCCCTGTGAAAGGGTCATTCGACCGCCAAAGGGGTCTCGACCCACAGGTTGAGAACCACTGCCTTAAAGGAAGGTATTAGGTCCTGCTGGTTTCAAGGCCACGCTTTATTTCTCTGGCCCTTCCTGGTCTGGAGTCCGCAGGCTCTGGTCTGTGGGCCAGTCTGACCCATTTCCTGGTTTTCTAAGACTGGCTTTTCCATTGTTAAAGGGCCCTTTAAAACAATAACAACAACACAGAAGCATACGCCTCAGAGACTATACAGTATGTGGCCCACAGCCCTTACTGCATGCGCGTCACGGACAAGGGCTGCCACCTCTGGCCCCCGTGGGATCTCAGAAAGCGGCCTGACCCCTGGACCCCTGGACCCCAGCCGGTGGGGAAGCTCTGGGCAGGGCTGGCCCTCAGCACCGTGTCCAGCTTTCACACCCACCAGCGGGGCCTGAGCGTCAAGAAACTGACTGTTCTGTGAACATGCATCAGGGTTGCAGGTGTGGGCAGATGCTCCGCAGATTTAAAACCCCCAAGTTCTAGCGCCATCAAGGGCCACATCCCCAGCTGAACGGAAACCTCCAACTGAATGCTGATATTTACAGTTTCTGATGCTCTCTATCACGCAGGCTTCGTCTCTGTCGACAACCAGGTGAACCGAACCGTCTGCAGCTGCGGACAGTGGTGTGGATTTATTCACGGCTTGGATATTTGCCCCGTCCTGGGGCTGCCTAGGCGCTTTACGTGTGTTTGCTCATTTAGCGCCCTGAACAGCGCGGTTAAGTTGTATTGTCTCCCCTCAAGAGTCCAGGAGGCCGAGTCTCAAGCAGCCCAATGACTGGTCCCAGAGTCACTGAGACTCAGAGACAAACAGACGGACTCCATAGGGATCAGACCTTGCCCGGCTGCGAGGCGGGGCGTCTCCGTACCCCAAGGAGGAGTGTGGAGGGACAGGAACGTGAGGAATGACTGGAATCACACCGGGGACGCGAGGAGAAAGGTCACAGCCATTCAAACCCTCCGGTGCCAGGCACCACACCAGCCCCTTGATAAGTGTCTGCTTACCAACACGTTGTAACAAACCCATCAAGAGTGTTTTATCAGCGTCTCTTTTTAGAGGAAGAGGCAGACCAGAGGGGTTGAGTAACTTGCCCAAGGTCACACAGCAAGTCCGAGATCAGGATGGGAATCAAAGCCAGATGTGCCTGACTTCCAAACGCTGACCTCAAACTTCACTCTGTCGCCTGGGCCCACTGCCCTGCACAGCAGCTTCCCAGAGCCTCAGCCGAGCTAACCTAACCGGGGAAGGAGGGAGGAGGCCCCCCCGGAGGAGAGCAGGAGCCATAGGGGAGGGGCGGCAGGTGCAGGGAGGACAGGCCAGCCCGCATGTGAACTTGATAGATGGCAAAGCGCAGGCTCAGAGTGGGGAAACCGCCTTTGGCTCTGAACCCTGAGCAATCCATGGGCTGGGAGGAAGGAGCATCCACAGCACAAGCGAAGGCATGGGGTGCTGTCTTCTCTTGTCAGGACAGAGGACCTCATGTCACCCATATAGGACTCGAGTGAAAACTTCCTGATCTTACACCCACGGGCTCCACTGAAACTTCTGTAGAATTCCTGAGTTATTTATAGACTATGTCAAGGGCATACAATGGCATAGATGCGAAAGCCTTTGATATGGTAAAATATTGTACAAAATACAGAGCGACCGACTTTGGGAGAGCGGTGAACACTCAGACCTCGGGAAGCAGGTGTTCCCGGGGGACGGCGAATCGCATAACCACCCGGTATAACGGGGGTGAACGGTGCATCCGTGCCGTCCGAGGACCACCAAAGCTTTTGTAAAAAGGGGGAACAGACCAGAAGTATAACGAGGTGAGCCGGTAAGTATTTTTATGCTGAGGATTAAAATGCCTTATGAGGAGCTGGAGTAACAGGACACTAAGGCACTGAGCCTTCGGTGTAAGCATGTTTTTTCCCCAGGGGTGGACTCCTGGCGGGTCTGCAGTCATGACCTGGTCACTCAGGGTGAGCCAGACCCTGCCGTGGCGACCGGAGGGCAGGCAGGCACGTGGGCTCTGCGAGGCACGTCGCACCTGGAAGAGCCTGTCTCCCTCGATGCCTCAGAGCTCCCTCTACAAAGGTCACAGGCACAAACGCACTGTGACTGGTCAGCCGTGTTTTACAACTTTTCTAGTCAGTTGCCAATATTTAATCCGAAAATAGGAAGATCTGGCAAAACAGCTTGAACCCTGACGTGCCGCGTTACAGCTGATGGCAGCTGCCTCCTGTGGCCGCGGACAGCGCCTCCAGGGCCACCTGGCCCGCGAGTGCGTACACCGCACAGTGCACCCATCTGCAGGCTGTGTCTCTCCCCTCTCAGCCCCTTCCTCTTCCTCCGACCTTGCGACCCAGAGAGCAGACACAGGCTTAGAAAGCTCTGTAGTCCCGCCCAGCCTTTTCCACCATCTCCACATCGGGGTCCTAGAAAGGGTTCATTTATTATTTTGTTTTATTCTTTTTTTCCCCAAAGATATATTTTTATTGATTTCAGAGAGGAAGGGAGGAGAGATAAAAACATCCATGATGAGAAAGAATCATTGATCAGCTGCCTCCTGCACACCCCCTGCTGGGGATCGAGCCTACAACCTCGCCTGTGCCCTGACTGGGAATCAACCACGACCTCCTGGTTCATAGGTTGATGCTCAACCACTGAGCCACACCAGCCGGGCCTTCTTTGTTTTCTTAAATCTTTATTGTTAAAAGGGTTCACTGAGCAATGTGTTGAATAAAGTCTCCAACACATTTCATGCCCGATGTTCAGAAGAGCAGCCTAATCCAAGAAATGCCTCTTGGGTCACATGATCCGCCACGGCCAAGCTCACAGTGGGGAGGGCTGGAGAGGCCCTGGGTGCCATGGTGAGGTCACCGTAATGACGGAGCTGTGTCCCGCCCCTCAGTTACCCTGGCAGCTGCAGGAAGCTGGAAACTGGGTTAAAACACACGTTTCTCTATGATGAGAAAGATCACCTCACTCACTTGTGGAATCTAATGAACCAAATAAACCGATGCACAAAAATAGACCTACAGACATGGAAGCATGAACAGACTATTGAACCTCGGAGGGAAGGCAGGGGAGGGTGGGTGGGAAGAGATCAACCAATGAACGTGACTGCACATATACATAACCCATGGACACAGACAATGGGGTGGTGAGGCCTGGGGGTGGGGGGGGGGAAGGAACAATTGGGGGGAGGGAACGAGAGCGGGCTGGAAGAGGTCAATGGGGGGAAAATGGGGACCTATGTATAAATTTTTTTTAAAAAAAATTAAGTTTCTCTAATGGTTTCTACTTGTCTACTTGTCTATGGCAAATACAGGATATAAAAATCTGCTGGTGGTGGGAGGTGGGTGGGGTGTGCTCAGGGTTCAGAAATGGGCTTGCTGTGTGCTCGGTGGCAGAGGTCCTGACCCCAGGGTCCCCTTTTAAGCCTTTGATAAGGGGTCGCTCTACGCAAACCTTCTAAATTATACATCTTTATCTTTACAAGCCTGCACTGCTTTCCTCACACAAATTACAACATGTAGGATGAGAATTACAGAGACTTCAAAACATGCTCCAGATCTCTGGGTTCCTGGCCTTCATTCTGAAGATTATAAAGAAGAAACCACCCAAACAGAAACCTTTTTTTTTTGGTTCCTAAAACTCTGGGGAGAAAGTAGAGCTGGAAAATTCTCCCGTGTTCACCTTTACGATGTGAACTTCCCAAAGAAATGTACTAATTTTCACAGGACGGCCAAGGGAAGCCCTGTTTTCCCTAATGTTTGGAACATGTGCCACTTGGCACCGGCCACTAGAAACAGGCACGGGAGAGGGTTTGTAAAAGGTTCACGTTGCAAGTAGTGAGAAACACTTTTCCTCCCACCTCTGATCGAAAATGTCTTCAGGATGATACAGTCGCGGGCGAGTTGTGAAGAAGTTAGCAGCTAAGACTGTGGCTCCGGCTTTTCCTGTACCTTCCACCGCCCCGCAGTGATTTATGACGGGCTCAGAAAAATGACACCACGAATCTACCTGCAGGCGTTTGGCTACGTTAGATAAGATATAAAATAAAATGCTGCACTGGCAGAAATTGAAATTCCGGAATCCCAGGCAAAACTTTCAGAACGCTGCATTGTGGGTAAATCTATGGAACTGTGCAGCGAAGTCTGCTCCAGAGAAGCGGTGGAAACTCGTTTATGGCTCCACAGGGGTTTCGGGCGTGCCTCCCGGTGCCCGATGCCATTTTCAGCGCCGAGGGCGAAGGAAGGAACCGCGTTTCCCATGGCACCCCCCGCCCAGCAGGAGCTACGCCAGGGCTTCCTCGGTGCCCCTCAGACACAGCTGCCCAGACCAGCACGGTCCCAACTGCACAGCCCACTTCCACGCGAGCCGTTTCCAATCAATGCCACCAATGCGCCCTCTCTTCCCTCTAACTTTCTCAGGAACAGATTTTCTTTCTCTAGCCCCTTCACTGCAAGAATACTGTACATCATACATACGACATACAAAATCCATGTGAGCCCATCTTTTACATTAACCACAAGGCTTCCGGCCAACAGCAGACTATCAGGGGTTAGTGCAGGGGGAGGAAAAGGTTATGGCAGATTTTCAACTCTGCAGGGGGATGGGCGTCCCTCACCATCCCCTCCCCCCCCACCCCCCGCGTGGTTCATGGGTCAACGGTGCTCCAAGCACAAATTCCTTCCAAGTGGGTGTTGTTCCATGTCATTGATTATAGCCGCTCTGAGAGGCTAATGACTGGCCCCAGGTCCCGGGCTCAGTGAAGCGGTGTGAAAAGAGGAGAGAGACCAGAGAAGCAAAAAACATGGAAACAAAACAAAACACAAAAGCTGCTTCTGGTAGCCAAGGCTGCTGAGAAGTGCACCCACTAGTTTGCTGAGGGTGGAAATGTGAGGTCTTTAGTGCCAGGAGGGGAGCTAGAGGGGAGGCCAGGCTCGCTGGGCCCAGCAGGCTGTCTGTGCACGCTGGTCGGTGGGTAAAACAAACCCCACTGCTTTTTATTGGGGAAGATCCCCCCACCCCCGCCGGCGTCTGGCTGGAGGGAGGGGGAGGGCATGCAGAGCTCCTGGTCCCTCTTGGGCCTCTGCGGGTGGGAGCCAGGGCTGAAACGCATCTGCAGGCCAGTTCTGCTGCCTCGGGCCAGGGCTGGGACAAGGGGTGCTTTCTCTGTGATTGCAGCAAAGGCTAACGACTTTGTAATTCGCGTTCGGATAAGGGAAACCTGTTTCCTGTCTCCAGACAAATGGGAAGAAATGAAAGCACGAATATGACAGTAAATGCACAACATTCTGAAGCGAAAGACAGCTAGTTACCTGGGAAAAAGCTGACTACGGCACAAGCAAGAAACACTGCAGACACAGAAAGGAAGGGGAGGCTGGGAAGAACATATAATCCCCCTCCATCGCTCCTGGCATGGAAATAATTGAATAAAACAGTGATAAGATGTCAACACATGATCATAGGACTGCTGACAAGCAATGCAAAAACCCCTGCGAGCTTTTATGTAAATTATATTCCCATCTGACTTTCTCCCCCAAGAAACACAGTTAGGATGGTGACGACCTGCACAGGTGAAATGAGGTGAAAAACTAGATTCTATGGGTTAGGAAAGCCCCCCAAACCAAAGGTTTGCTGAAAACAGTTCTGGTTTGAATAGTAAACCTACTAGAGGTAAGACAACTGGGACTGCGTGTGCAGACGAAGGTTTTGCACACGGCATGTTAGCGTCGGGGCGTGGGCAGTTCCTCACACCCTGCAGGGACACTGGCCGAGTCCCCATTGGACACAGGCCTTGTTTCTGCTCCCACAACTCCGTTTTTAAGGCTGCCCTATCCGTCACAGGGGAAACGCTTTCAGAATTAGGGATGAGCTGCAGGTTCATTCTTTGGTGCAAAATTATGGCTCGGCTTGAGAAACTGACGCCGTTGAAAGGTTATTACAACTTACTTCCGACCGTACAATTCTGACACGTTCTCTTGGAAAGATGCAATTCAATTCAATTCCATGCAACAGATATTTTCTGAAGAGTCTCTTGCGTCATGGATCTGGTTACTGACCTCATAGAGCTTTTAGTCTGATGTTTTTTACAAGGACACACTGAAGATTACTATGCTGAGTTAAATAAGCCAGTCAGAGAAAGACAAGTATCACAGGATCTCACTTCCATGTGGAATCTAATGGACAAAATAATGGATGAACTAAATAGATCCAGAGGTGCAGAAGCATGGAACAGATTGGTGGATCCCTGACTGGGGAGGGAAAGGGGTGCGGGAAGAGATTAACCAAAGATCTTACATGCATAGCCCATGGACACAGACAATAGTGCGGTGAAGGCCTTGGGGGGGGGCAATGGGGGGAAAAGGAGGGACATCTGTAATGTTCTCAATGATAAAGATAAAAATAATGAAAACAAAATAACGGATAAACTCTGACAAAGGCTATGGAGGGTGGAGGGCTGAGGAGCTGTGAGGCTCTGCTGGAAGGAGTGGGGGTGGGGCTGGAGCCTTCGGATCTAGCAGGATGCTCCTCCTGAAACCTGACCCGTAGCCAAAGCTTGTCCTGCGGTTAGGAGAGCCCTGGAAGGATGAGCCCATTTCTCAGACGCTCCCCCGGCAACAAACACGTGGCCTTCTAGATGCACCTTCAGTTCCACATTCTCACCCCAAGTTCCCCGTCCTCCTCAACAGAAACTGAAACATCACCCCTCAGACAAGGCTGGTCCTTCCATGGTAGCATGACCTGTTACTCTATCTTGGAGGAATCCTACAAATAAGCAATAAGGAAGTGGCAATGTCTGTTTGGAAATATGGTGACAGAGCATCAAAATCCTTCACTAGGGTTGTCACATCTTAACACCTTATTTGGAATTTCCTAAAAAGATATCTATGCTAATTCAAAAAGATGCAAATTGACCATACCTTTGCAATGCCCACCAGCCAATCAGGAGTGGGTATGCAAATTAACCCAACACAGATGGCCGGTTAATTTGCATGCACAGGCGCAAAGTGGCTGGGGGTGGGGCGCAGGCGTTCCACACACCCCAGCCGCTCCGGGCCTCTGGGCAGCGTGGGAAGGTGGAAAAGTGGGTCCCAGCCAGAGCAAAGACTGTGCAGGCAGCCAGGGGAAGGAAGGCCCATTCTTGCATGAATCTTTGTGCATTGGGCCTCTAGTGTGTATATATATATTTGTGTTTTCTGATAAATTCTCACATAAACTCAACACAGAAAAGGAAGCACAGTGTGGTGATTTACATCTGAACTCGGAGCACTTTAACTCAAACCCGGCTCCACCACACCACACTGGGTGACCTTGGGCAGATGACTGACATCTCCTGTGCTGAGCTCCAGAGGATGCAACCTTCGGAGAAAAATGGCGACTGAACCCGCGAATGGAGTAAGTCCACAGCGAGGCTCGGCACACTTCTCCTGTGTCCAATGCAACCCTGTTCATCAAACCAGGCGGCTGGTGGACATGGCCAAGTGGTAGAAGTCCGGCACTTTTTTTAGCTCCCCCCAACCCAACTTACTGCTAACATACTTGGCATTCAAATCTCTATTACTTCATTCCTAGAATATTGATTTGTCCCTATTCTTCTAACTCTAAACGTAGTAAACATAGGATGCGTCAGGAGGAATAAGTATTTAAATGATAAAGTACTGTGCTCATGCACAGGAAGTGACAGGGAGAGGCAACGAGGAGCCACGTGCCCATTCAATGCACTGAATGCCGAGCAGGGACTGGAAGGGGGATGCTCAGAGTCTACGCTGTCTCAGGCCCCAAGGTGCCCCTGGCCCTGCACTGTGAGAACAAAGGAGATGACCATGTGCTAACCTGACCCCTGGCGGCCCTGGCCTCCTGTGCAGTAACTGTCCCTCCCTCAATAGCTAACAGGGACTCCTGTTTGCAGGTGGGGGTGGAAAGAGGAGTAACCTGCCTGGGGACATAATTAACAAGCAGTGTGCTTCAGCCAACAATTCGACTGTGGAAGTGGCCTCCACCGAGACACCCAGCTTCAGCCACCTGCCAGCTAGGCCGCTGACACAGCAGAATGATTTTGTAAAACAATTATTTCAGAGAATCAAATATGGTGACACCGCACAGCTTTGTTCTCTGCTGAGGAGGAGAGGGGGGGGGCTGGCTGCTCACAGTGGGGCAGGAAGTCCCACAGTTGACCCCAGGCCCAGGGTGACCTTGAGCCAGGGAGTGGCGGATGGGCCTGAAGGATTTTCTGGTATCTGCACCCCCTCCCTCCGACTCGGCATCCAGCCTGGATTTCAGGTTTTAGTTCCAGCTGCCCAGATTGGATGCCTGGCTCTTTTAATAAAATAACTTGGCTGCTCAGACCGCTCCTCCAGATTTTAGCGCTAGGAATGTCCAAATGTGCTCCATTTTGCAAACCGCCTTTAACCAATTAACTGGGTCTTACCCTTCACTTGTTCTTAAGCCAGATTGTTAGTGGTCATCTAACCAGCTGTGGCCCAGCCCTGCCTGCCTGCGCCAGGCCAGCAAGACCGAGGGAAACACGCCCCCTGACCCCGGCCCAGGGCAGCAGAGCGCGGCCTCTCCGGTCAGGCGGACCTGGTGTGAAAACGGAACTAATCGCAGTACCTGCTGCACAGGCTGCTGGGAAGATGGTGAGAGACACGCAGACTCGGAGCGCGGCCCCGTGCCTGGCACAGAGCACGTCATGGATGCCAGCGCTGATGAATGCGGCCACCGTTTCCTGAAGACATGAGGCCTCTCAGAGCGAAAGGGAAGCTGTCAGGGTGTGCTGGTTCCATTGAACCTCCGCACAAACTTGCAAACTCAGAGATCCAACGCACACAGGGGCTGGAGTGCCTGCCAGGGGCAAGCCGTCCCACATGCCACGTCCTGGGCCCACGGCTGCTACACGGCACCCAGCCACGTCCTGGGCCCACGGCTGCTAAGAGAGAATATCTTCAGAAAACCTAATAAAATGCAGGAACCCTATTCTGCTGCTGAAAAGCTCCATGCTCCCTGCTGCCCAGAAACGGGCTTCTCACAGGGAGCCCGTCCGTTTATGGAAACTAGAACCCAGTCCATTTCCCAAAACGGCCCTTCCCGGGACTGACCATCACTAACATTTACAGCAATAACGTCCTCCTTAGAAGACGGAGAAGCATCTGGAATAAATTCACTTTGAAAGTAAGACTATTAGTCCTAACCGGTTTGGCTCAGTGGATAGAGCGTCGGCCTGCGGACTCAAGGATCCCAGGTTAGATTCCGGCCAAGGGCATGTACCTTGGTTGCAGGCACATCCCCAGTAGGGGGTGTGCAGGAGGCAGCTGATCGATGTTTCTCTCTCTCATCGATGTTTCTAGCTCTCTATCCTTCTCCCTTCCTCTCTGTAAAAAATCAATAAAGTATATTAAAAAAAAGAATGTAAGATAGTAAAACCTTAAAAAAAAAAGTAAGAATATTAAATAAACGTGTGTGTGTGTTTCCTTTGGGAAAAATGATAAATAATAAAATCTACGAAACTTTGAAAAAACTCTTGACGCATTCAGTTGGTGAATTTATCCCGAGAGATATATTGGAAAACTCTAGTAGGAAAAACAGCACGGAATGGGCCCAGGACAGACAACAGGCCGAGTCGCACAGGGAGTCGGGAAGCTCACCCACAGCCTCACACACACACAGCTGCTGGCTTCAGGCCGATGCCGCCGCCAGGCCGTGGAGAGGGGGCATCTGCTTGGTAAACCCTGGGCACCAGGGAGGGCGGAAACGAAAAAGAACCCTGGTCCCGCCTCCTGCCCAGCTAGTCCTCCTTCACGGCAGGAGCACAGATGCCACAGGGACACAGGGCTCCGAGAAGACAAGGTAAAGCTGAGAACATAAGGAGGTTGACGTGAATAAAAACAAAGAAACTGGCAAGCCTTTTCCAGGAGAAAGAAGACCCATAATGCTTTGCTGCCTGGAAGGATGGTGAGAGAAAGGAATCCCGAGCTCGGGGGCAGGGCCCACAGTCTGCCATGGGAAGGAGGAAGCCTGCATCGGATCCGAACCAGGCCCAGGACGCTCAGTAGGATGCTGCTGCGGGCGGTGCTGGTTCTGACCTAAGTTCAGGCAGTGGCCACGGAGATGTAGGTGAGAGAGTGGATTTCATGAGCCAGTGTAAAGGCCGGAGAGACAGAAACCTTGCAGTAGCATTACTACCCTGCATATTTCCTCCTGCGATTGTGGGGCAAACATTAGAATGCATAAAAGACCCGTTATGTAATTTTGTCTCCATTTCCTATCACGAGAACTGCAAGTAGAAATCCTAACAGAGGATCAGAAATAGATCTTTAATCGAGACTAAAATGCCCTCAAAGAACCAAGAAGCTACAAGAGGACACCACAGGGAGACGAGTACTAAATAAAGAAATTAGCCATGGTGAACGATATAAAGAAACGTTCCAGCAAAATCATCAAACTATCAGGAAAGTGGGTAGAAAGCAGCCTATTCACGCCCAAGAGTTTATCTTGGAGCGAAGAAAACCTCCGAGGTCAGAAGGAGAAGAGGCTGAGGGTTTCTGATGATAATTTGACTAAATCGTTGCCACAGATACGCTTTACCATCTGATCTCAAGCATCAATCTAAGTGCATAAAGTCAATGAAGGAAGGAAGTCTTTCCTAAAATAACTGCAACCATCAACCTTCATTAAACAATTTCCTAAAGGGATAGAGGGGGGAGGGAAGGACCAAGATCAGGTGACATCAGGTGCCCTGGTCCAGACAGACGGATGCTGAGAAACCTCGTGTTCTTGCCTCCCAGCCTCCAGTTCTACGCAGCACCCAGTTATGACCGGGGCCCTTCCACTTAGTACTATTTTTTAAAATACATTTTTATTGATTTCAGAGAGGAAGGAAAGGGAGAGAGAGATAGAAACATCAACGATGAGAGATTCCTTGATCAGGCTGGCTCCTGCACACACCCCCTACTGGAGACTGAGCCCTCAATCCGGGCATGTGCTCTGACCAGGAATCGAACCGTTGACCTCCTGCTTCATAGGTCAACCCTCAACCACTGAGCCATGCTGGGCACTTATTACTATTTTCACAGAAGCTTCATTGAGTTGGGTGTAAGTTTATGCCGAGAAAATTACGAAGAATGACACGTGACATAAAATACCAGAAGATCTATGAAATAATGCGATCAACAGTCTTTGCTAACCTTGAACATGGCTCAGCAAAGTGAAAGGCTAGGTTAACTAAGGAGGACGCCAAACATGACTTTGAATATCCAAAGGCAGTTCTAAGCAAGAAACTCCGGGGTATAGTCACAGAGACACTTTTATTAGTCAGTATCCACAGCAGCTTTACACACAGGCCAGGCTTCCGACAGACCCTAAACCCTCTTCTAAAGGAGAGAGGCGCGGAGCGTAGGCCGGGCCGGGCAGTGGGACATGAGCCGGGGCTGGCGGGGCCAGGCCACAACCCTGACCACCCCTCCCTGCAACCGGCCACACACGCACCACGGAGCACGCCCCCCGGAGGCCCAACGATTAAACGCGGCGGTGGGAGTGCACGTGCTTCGTAAAACAGAAAGTGATATTTATTTCCTCAGAGAAGTACAGAAGGGAAGAGACAGTATGTCCATGGAAATTTGCTTTTATTCAAGCTCACGGTCCTATCTCGAATGCCTACATGTGTGCCTAAGTCAGAGCACATCTCAATTTACCAATAATCCAGGACCAAGAATTCTGGGCTCTTGTTTCTGACGATGCCCTTGATAGACGCATTAGTCAGTGAGCAGGACATAGCTATCAGATGCATCTGCTATGCGTGATTTCTCGCGGACTGCATGCCTGTCACCCAAGTCACTTTTAGTCGCACTGCCTCCGAGCAGTCAGTTTCCGCTGTCACACAGGACAGGCCTGGGGTGGAGGCCTGCATCTACCACTTCCCGGCTATGTGAGTTCCCAGAACTCAAACACCCTTCGGCTCTGTTCTCTACCTCGGGAATGGGGACCCACACGCAACATCACAGGTTTCAAAATAGCACAAGATTTAGGCGATAACATTTAACGCACGCAGCAGGATGCCTGGCATGTAGAACAGACCTCGTAACGTTAGCTAGTATGATATCTAAAGTGCCGCCTCCAAGCAGATGAAGTTCTGTGTTCCGCCTCTGGTCACTCTCGTCCTTCAACAAGTACACTCTTCCTGTGTGCACCGCGCTGCAGGCGCTCACGTTACGTTACAGCCAGATGGGAACTTCAACCTTTACTGAGCAACAGTAAGCTAGGTACCATTCAGACACGACGCACATAAAGATGAACTACACTTCGTCTCCAACTTCAAATATTTCTCAATATAAGGCTCTGGAGGGCAGATATTTGTGGGCTCTGCCCCCCTCTGTATCCGCAATGATTGTAATGGCACCTGGAATGTCGAATTTGCTTGGAAAATATGTGTAAAATGAACAGTCTAGTGCTTTCTCTTCTATATTTATATATGTATATACAGATACATACACACACACACACAGAGGGTGTCCCCCAGAAATGTATACACTCTTTAACAGCCAATAGCTCAATTTTGAAAATGAAATGTATTTTAATAAACACTGCCTTTATAATTATTCACAGTGTATGTATACACTTTTGGGACACCCTATAAATATCTAAACCTCAAAATAAGAAACTACTTTTACTTAATATTTTGAATATCCAATGAAGAAAAACTATAAATAAAATTACTTTATTAGTACAAATGTAACTAGAATTGGGTTGCAGCCTAGGCTTCTTAAAAACAATGTTAATGATTTTCTTGCGAAATAAATATGACACTGGACACTTTGAAAAAGAACTCCAGAAGCGTGCATGCAGCACGTGTAGGGAAAGTTCACCGAGTGGTTAATAATGTGACAACAGAAACAACATCCGGTGCCGTTATCTCACCGCATGCCTTACCATTTGTCCTAACATTTAGAGCAGCGGTTCTCAACCTGTCGGTTGCTCGCGACCCCTTTGGGGGTCAAACGACCCTTTCACAGGGGTCGCCTAAGACCATCGGAAAACACATATATAATTACGTATGTTTTTGTGATTAATCACGATGCTTTCATTATGTTCAATTTGTAACAATGAAAATACATCCTGCACATCAGATATTTACATGACGATTCATAACAGTAGCAACATTACAGTGATGAAGTAGCAACGAAAATGATTTTATGGTTGGGGGTCACCACGACAGGAGGAACTGTATGAGAGGGTCGCAGCATTGGGAAGGTTGAGAACCGCTGACTTAGAGCACACGGTCATCGACATTCATTTCAGACTTAGAACGTGGCTCACCTGGTCTTCTTCGCCTCCGCCCTCCTCGTCGTATTTCAGGATGTTATCTCTGACGTCATCCTCGGGGTCGATCAGGAGCTGCTTGGCCTGGCGTTCCTTGTCCCGGCGCTTCATCCACACCACGAACATCAGGACGAGGACTAGGGTGGGGAGAAGAGGGAAAGGCGGAACAGTCATGTCTGACACCCGTCCACCAGCCACAGTCGGCCACACCGGCGATGGACACTTCTGTGTGTGCAAAGCTTGCAACACGCCTTCTTCTTTACGGCCTTTTTCTGGCCTCACATTAGGAGACGAGATCAAAGCAGGGCCCTGCCTCTGGGTTCAGAGTGTGAAGACCTGGGTTCAGAGTGTGACCCCACTGGGCGAATGCCTGTGCTCAGTCCCATGGCCTAGGCCTGGGGCCGACGACCATTGCCATCTTTTACTTTGGCTTCCTGGAGGACACTAATCTTAATAAAATGATGTGTGCCCGGCCGGCGTGGCTCAGTGGTTGAGCGTCGCCTTATGAACCAGGAGGTCACAGTTGGATTCCGAGTCAGGGCACATGCCCAGGTTGCGGGCTCCATCCCCAGTGTGGGATGTGCAGGAGGCAGCTGATCAATGATTCTCTCTCATCATTGATATTTCAATCTCTCTCTCCCTCTCCCTTTTTCATTGAAATCAGTAAGAATATATTTTAAAATAAAAAATAAAGTGGTTTGCAAACTCGAAAACAGCGCAGAGCAGAAAGTTAGACTGTCACTTGTTATTTAATCATTCAAGGTCCCGGTCATTACACTCCCCAGACCCCAGAGAAGTGCTTGCGACGTGGACCTGGGGCCGGGGGGGAACTGGGCCAGCAGTGGGACCTCGAGGGGGTCTGACCTCCGAAGGCTGGCACTTTCTTACTGGGCCACAGGTCTCAGCGAGGAAGGCGAGGGCATCGGCCTGGCACGGAAATAACCTTAGGCTTTCCCGCGTCACACTCTGGGCCAGGCTTGGTCGCACCCATTTGCCAGGGGGCGGGTGTTAAAATCGGCACCGACTCATTTCCTCCCCATGCTCTCGTCTCTTCCTGCCACGATCCAGCACAGCTAAGTCCTTCTCGACGAGGCTGGCGTATACCCCACGCTGCGGCCGAAATCGCCAGGCACCCCTCAGTGACATCTAGGACCGAGTTCTCTCTCTCAAATCGGGAGATCGGCTCACACCCGAGCGGGAGATTTAATGGCCCTATCTGAGCACATTTTTACTATTGGCCATAAAGGTGAATAGCCTTCCTCTCAAGCCAGACGCATGACCGCCTCTGCCATTGGTCCAGGGCTGACTCCAGCGAGTGGGTGGTGAGGAGAGCTCGCAGGTTCCCAATTGCAGGCAAAGGAGCCTCCACCAGGAGGTGAGAATCGCTCAGGCTCCTACAGTATTTGTGCAGAATACAGGGACAAGGTTCTAAAGGACCGGGACCTTGCAGATGGTGAAATGTAAAGAAACGGCCAACATTTTCAAGAAAGCGATTGGTGTACAACATGGTCCCACAATCCACGAGGTCCTGCTGCCACGCGACAATAATGCGCGGGCCCAGCCACGTCATCCCTGCCTTTAACCTGCAAGCTCAGAGGTGGTTCCGAAAGTCCTTTCCAGGGGTTCATTCCTTGGGCTCCACTGAACCAAGGATTGGGAAGTACCTTAAAAGGAGCTATATCACTTAACCTGGACGTGCTCTAAAGACAGAGAACTTACTGAGCTGTGTCATCACGTCTGTTATCAAATGTGCCACACGAAGTACGATTTCTCATTATTTTACGAGGCCCTTCAGAAAGAAAGCCCTTTATCCCCGCAGGGCCGGAGCAGGCTGCTGACTGCGCGTCATACCAAGGAAAGGAAGGAAAGAAAAGCAATAAACTTACTTCCCTAAACCACCAAGTGCCGGCCATAAATTCACACTCAAATCATAAGGTAAGTGCTCGAACTAAGGACTAACATTTTTCTATATAAAAAAAGGAGTTTGCCACAGCTCTCAAGCATTGGCATCAGAAAACGCCAACAGCCTGGCCAGCGTGGCTCGTGGTTGAGCTTCGACCTATGAACCAGGAGGTCCCGGTTCAATTCCTGGTCAGGGCACAGGCCCGGGTTGTGGGCCCGATCCCCAGTAGGGGGCGTGCAGGAGGCAGCCGAGCCATGAAGCTCTCTCATCACTGATGCTTCTCTCTCTCTCTCACCCTCTCCCTTCCTCTCTGAAATCAATACAAATATATATTTTTTTTAAAAGAAAGAAACCAGCAGCCAGGCCTGGAAGAGGCGCCCTGGCTGGGCTGGCCGCCAACACGTCAAAGCCGGACGGAGCCAGGGTACCTCTCCTTGCAGAGGGGACTGGCTGTCCGCACTGTGACTGCGGAGAAGATGCTCTGGGCCGGCCGGAGCTCTGAGGCTCCTCTCCTTGGAAAGGCAACATCAACACGTTACTTTGCTCAACATCCTAGAAGCCAAAAGAACTAAAATGAAAATCTAGGAGCCAGGCGAGTCCTCACTGAGCAGGATGATGATGCAGAGCAGGATGGCGACGATGGCCCCGGTGCCCAGCCCGGCGCCCACGATGCGGTCCACGTCCGTGCAGTCGCCGTTGGAGTCGCACTGGCACACCTTCACGCGGAGCACGGAGCTGTTGGACTTGGGGGGGTTCCCCGAGTCGGTGATGATGATGGGGACGTCGTAGATGCCCGCCTCGAGGAATTTTAACTTCAAATTAAGCTGAGCGAAATCACCTGCGTTAAAAAAATGCCGAGGGAGAGTGAGTACCCGAGACAATGAGAGACGCCCAACATCTTCCAGAAGGCCTGTCCTCCCTGATGGTTAGAGCGGCGGTTCTCAACCTGTGGGTCGTGTCCCCTTTGGGGGTCGAACGACCCTTTCACAGGGGCCGCCTAAGACCATTGGAAAACACATATATAATTACATATTGTTTTGTGATTAATCACTATGCTTTCATTATGTTCAATTTGTAACAATGAAATTGGGGGTCATCACAGCATGAGGAACTGTATTAAAGGGTCGCGGCGTTAGGAAGGTCGAGAACCACTGGTTCAGAGGAGGCAGATCCACAGCATGCTGCACGGGGAAGGCTTGCTGGCTTGAAGGGCTTTGCTGACTTAAGCCTGCTGTCACTTTAAATATTTACAATATTTAATGAGAAGATTATAAAGCACCTAACGTGGCCTTATCGTACCAGGTTTCCAACCCTCTCCAGTGCACGTGTATTCAAACAACTAACCGGTTCTTACCATTAAGCCGCGTGATGGTCCAGTTCCTCTTAATGTTCACGGGAGACAGAGGCAGGTCAAAAGCAAAGGGCCCGGCGTTGGGGTCGATGTCATAGTCCAGGGCCGTGATGTTGATGGCGTTGGGGGCCGGCGTCTCGCACGTCTCCGCCTCCTGAGGCAGCACCTGCGGGGCGTTGTCGTTGATGTCCAGCAGGTAGATCTGCAGCGTGCCCGTCCCGCTCATCGGCGGGATTCCTTAAAGAAGAAACGCACACACCGACGGTGAACAGTTCCGTCAGCACCATGTTCACAGAAGTCCCTTCCATCTTATACATTAAAAACGCGCTATCTGTTCATCTCAACTATTTAGAATCTAGCAAAGACCCAGAAAGAAAGACCATACAAAAGGTTCTAAAACCAATACACTAAAGCTCACGTACTCAATTAGCCCAACGGATGCACCAAATTAAGAGTTTCCTCGCTCATGGCAGACTAGAGGCAGAGAATTAGAAAGAGGAAAAATGCCAGAGACAGACAGACAGATGGACGGCAGCAGAAACATACAGTGACCACCCCAGAAACCACGGTGTCCGGGCCACGGAGGGCGGACTCCACCTGCAGTGACAAGGTGTCGACGGGCAGCAGGACAGAAACCCCACAGGCCTGTCACCACCACGTGAGGCCGCCAGAGA
Organism: Myotis lucifugus; assembly: GCF_000147115.1. Classification (NCBI taxonomy): domain Eukaryota; kingdom Metazoa; phylum Chordata; class Mammalia; order Chiroptera; family Vespertilionidae; genus Myotis; species Myotis lucifugus. The sequence goes on along the minus strand of NW_005871141.1, from coordinate 4,049,866 downwards.
GGGTGTGGACATCACGAAGCACACGGGGAATGTCACAGATACCCCCGTGGAAATGGAACACAGGAGTTGGGGCCTGAGAGTTTTCTAGACAATTGGGTTTCGTAGAAAACCCCATGTCCTGAGGACACATTCATGATACGCTCTCCTCTCTTTGACGACATGCAGGACGACACAGTGACTGGACTTAAGTACGTACCGTTGTCGGAAGCAAGGAAGGTGGCGTTGTATATGTTGTTCTTCACGTGGGGG
>NW_005871141.1:4002098-4048889 GCF_000147115.1 Myotis lucifugus | reverse complement strand
TTTTCTTTTTTTGAAAAAAAAACAATCGTTCGGATTTCAAGGAGGTAACGACAGGCTAAAAGAGCGCAAGAAGCAACCAATAATCAAAAATGCTTTCATGGCTCGGCTCCCTTCTTGCACGCCCCCCCTACTGGGGGTCGGGGCCACAACCCGGGCTGGTGCCAGACCCAGGAATTGAACCGGAACTACTGGTTCCATAGTTCAAAGCGTCAACTCGAGCCAGGCCGGCCAGGAGGTAGTCGTTTTTTGATGCCCAATGCATGAGAGGTGAGACAAACTTCCTCTTTTTTATATAGAAAAATGTTAGTCCTTAGTTCGAGCACTTACGTTGTGATTTGAGTGTGAATTTATTGCCGGCACTTGCTGGTTTAGAGAAGTAAGTTTATTGCTTTTCTTTCCTTCCATTCCAGGGTATGACGCGCAGTGAGCCGCCTGCTCCGGCCCTGTGGGGATAAAAGGATTTCTGTCTGAACGTCCTCGTATAATAATGAGACATCGTTTCCGGAGGACGAGGCCCAGAAATCACGGATTTTACAAAGATTCCCAGGTGATTCTAATGTGCAGCCAAGGTTGAGAACCGCTGCTCTACAGATACACGGTGTAAGTCCTACACATACTGTCCAGGTGAAGGATGGAAACAATGAGCTTTCTCCTCCTGGTTTCGCATGAGTTTCCTCCCTGATGTATGGAGGAGAGACAATTGTCATGAGCTTCTGAGTGTCACCCGTTTGCTTACAGTGGCAGCTTTCTGTGATTTTGGAATGAAAGCACCAGCTAAACTATTAGTAAAGTAGAGGCCCGAGGCACGAAATTCATGCAAGGGGCTCGGCCTTCTCAGCCCCAGCTTCATCCAGAAGCTCATCCAGAAGGACATCTGGAAGGTCGTTTGGCTTCCCAGTCTAATTAGCATACTATGCTTTTATTATTATAGACTAGAGGCCCGGTGCATGAAATTCATGCACAGGAGTGGTTCCTCAGCCCGGCCTGCACCCTCTCCAATCTGGGACCCCTTGGGGGATGTCCGACTGCCCACAGGGATCGGGCCTAAACCGGCAGTCAGATATCTCTCTCGCAATCCGGGACCGCTGGCTCGTAACCACTCGCCTGGCTGCCTGCCTGATCACCCCTAACCACCTCTGCCTGCCACCCTGATGCCCCTAACTGCTCCCCCGCCAGCCTGATAGCCTCTAACTGCCTCTGCCTGCCGAGGTGATCGCCCCTAACCTCCTCTGCCTGCCGGCCTCATCTCCCAATTGCTCCCCTGCCGGCCTGATCGCTCCCTAACCACTCCCCTGCCAGCCTGATCGCTCCTAACCGCCTCTGCCTCGGCCCCCGCCCCCACCACCATGGCTTTGTCCGGAAGGACGTCCAAAAGATGTCCGGAGGATGTCTGGTCTAATTAGCATATTACCCTTTTATTAGTATAGATCAGTGATGGCGAACCTATGACACGCGTGTCAGAGGTGACACGTGAACTCATTTTTTTGGTTGATTTTTCTTTGTTAAATGGCATTTAAATATATAAAATAAATATCAAAAATATAAGTCTTTGTTTTACTATGGTTGCAAATATCAAAAAATTTCTATATGTGACACGGCACCAGAGTTAAGTTGGGGTTTTTCAAAATGCTGACACGCCGAGCTCAAAAGGTTCGCCATCACTGGTCTAGATATTTTAAAAGAGGAAAGGAGCCAGAGAACATTTTCTTCCAATGAGACTGGAATTGATCCATTCTTACGTTTCCAATGGGCTATATTCACCGATCTACTGAGGAAACTTCATCACAGAATTAAAAATACTCTTGTAATAACTCGTTTTGGTTCCAGGGGAAATTTCTGACTCAAGTGATCCCTTTTACGCACAGCCCAGAACATACTGGAAATGGTAAGAACAGCATCAATGGCATCGGGTACCTAATACTCTGCTGCATGTATCGATCCGGGTCCTGAGCGGTAAACGTTGTCAGCATGGTCCCGGCATGAAGGCCTTCTTCTTGGCGAATGATCTTGGGATTTGGGACAAAATAAGGGTTTTCATTCACATCAATGACGGTCACAGACACGGTTGCCGTCGACTGAGGTGGGTGCTGAATGCCCTTGGCTAATGGCACTTGATTTTCCGCAGCAACAGTGAGGACGAACATCCTGTTTGTCTCAAAGTCGATTGGCTGGGGAGAAAAAAAAAGGGAACCATAGTTTGGTGGGAAATAATAAATTCATTCTGTAGTGTATCCTTCTATCAACGCCTTTCCCAAAACATTCCTTTTTCATTCGCTCTGCCACAGCTGTTTCTCAGATTTCTGGAAAACATGCATTCCGCATGGCCAGTGATGGAAACAGTGTTCACAATTTAGCTGAGATGTTTATAAACCTTGGGTCCTTCAAAGATTGATGGTCACAAAATAACACACATTACTAGTGTAATGACTGAATTACTCAGCTACATCTAAAGACTTGATTATTTTTAAAAACAGTAAGTTTGCTCAAAAATACTCCATACACAGATCACCTGAGATGGTCCGGGTTGTCCTCAAACTCTGGTGGGAAGGCTGTCTGTCCCTCTGTAGGGAGCTTTGTCCGGTTTGCGATAAAGAAAAATCAACCATACCCAGAAAATTTTCATTTTTTCATGAAGCTAAAGTCGCCCCATTGGGAAGTTCAATCGTACTCTGATATATACATTTTAAAGTATATGCACATTTACACTTAAAAAACAATAGTGCTTATAAGCAGAAAAGTGTTTTTTGGTTTTCTTTTCTTGCTTAGCAAACAAAAACTCTGGTTGTTTTCGAGGAATTGTGGGTATTTTCCTGATCTGTGAAAACCCAAATCTCAGAACAGCACTCTAGAGAGAGGCAAGGCCCACGTAACCCTCCGTGTAAACATTAACTTCCGAAGCTCCGTGAACCCTCCTGTCAACAGGAACGTCGCCAGGAGTCCAGGGACCAGCCTGGACTGCGATTCCTACTTGTACTGACCACCTGCCAGTGGGCGCAGGCAGTCAGACATCTCTCTCGCCCCGCTGGGGGGCAACATGGACAGAGCTGGGGGAGCTTCGTGCTCCTCTAAGAATGATCGAGAGCAAAGCTGGAGTGAAGACCAGCGTCTTAGCACGAACCACACCCACTTCTCAAGGTGGACCGCCTCCAACTCTTCACAAACCACAGCTTTTCTGAACTCCCCATTCAACTTCCCTTTCTCAACGACGGTACATAAGACAGCAGAGGAGCCAGCGAGACAGACAGAATTCGTCTGAGCGATTTCGTGAGCCACGTGGAACCCCCCTGGCCTGACGCGCCCTGAGGCTCCGGCACACACAGTGTGGGCGCTCCTGGGCGTGAGGCTTCCTTACCCCTCAGAACGGCACTGGGACCCAGGTGGGAGCTGTTACCGTTCCCACTTTCTGCTTGGAGTCTGAGGCTTACAGGTAAGAACTCACCATGGTCACACCCCACCCAGGGCAGAACTGGGGCTAGAACCCAGACAGTCACATTCTGGGCCCGTGCTGGGGATCACTACCGTGTGATCACAGACGTCCAACCCCAGCTCCTGGGGGAAATGCCCGTTCTACTCGCACACGGGAAATCCCTGGCGGCTGACACGCACCGGGACGGCCAACGCTGGGGTTTTCCTTACACGTCAGGAGTCATGGGATAGGAGGCCGGGAGCTGATCTCTTCTCCGGGTGGGCAAATGGAAGATGTTCCACTTTAAGAGCTTTTGCATTGATTAGCGCTGCCTAGTTATTATACTTGGAGTTAACATCTCTTTACTTCCAGCGCGTGGGCTTTTTTTGGGGGGGAGGGGGGAAGGGGGCAATTAAGGATCAGAAGAACCACTTTCTTCGAGCCTTGAAAACAGCATTTAAAAACGGCAATGCAACTTCAAAACCTTTTGAAAGCGTGGACCCTCTTCTTGCCTGCTCACCCCACTTTACTTCTGTGGCATTTCCTGGTTTGTCCCCTGAGCCTGGACCTAGTAACGACCTGGAGGCATAAGAACAGGGTGTGGGGCCACGTTCCCCATCGCCACCCACGGGACCCAAACTTCGGGCCGCCACACGTCACGCTCACAACCACACTCACGGCAACACGGCTGAGGGCGGTCCTGCCTCCGGATGAACACCGTCCAAACTCATTTAAGAACAACCAGACTCCAGAGATGATGTGGCAAAACCTACGTTGGCCTCAACAACAATTACAAAACAACATGCGGCCTCTCCAAATGCATTCATCCCAGAGTTAGTGACGCTTGAAGGGAAGTCACAAGACTGAGTAAAAAACACAGGGGGATCCTGGCCACCAGAGAGGCTGTGGGGTCCGCGGCCCAAGCTCCCCCCGCTCACCTTCACCACGGTGACCAGGCCGTCGTTGCTGTTGGGGTCGGTCTGAATGGCGAAGCGGCCGGTGGGGTCCCCGCCGCTGATTCTGTACACGGCGTTCCAGGACGGCGTGTGTGGCTGGTCCTTGTCGGTCACGGTCAGGTTGGCGACGATGACATCCACCCTGTTCTCGGGGACCTCGCCATAGAACTGCCAGGAAGGAAGGCTCGGTGAGAGGAGTGGCGGGGCCAGGCCGGACAGCGTGTCTCCGGGACCACAGTCAGACTGGCTGCGGGGACCACCACCCTGACCGACGGGCCCATCCGATCTCTACGATCCCCACTCAGCGTGACACAGGCAATCACAGCAGCTCCGTCCGACTTTAAAAATAACAGGATGTTCGCCAGCAGTCAGTTATTTTCCGAGGGACGTCACAGTTTCATGAATATTAAAATGAGCATCCACTGGGTGTTGGGGTGATGGACGGGAGGTAGGACAGGATGTGTCTGAGGGACCCACTTTTCCACTAGAGATGACCACTAATGCGGATGAAGCCGTAAACATCGGTCATGTCATCCGTGTACCTGAACACATGCGTAAGTGTTTTGTTTTAACAGCACAGTTTTGGGGGGAGCGTGCCTCCGAGGCAGCATATTTTAACAACCTAATCCCATGGTCGGCAAACCACGGCTCGCGAGCCACATGCGGCTCTTTGGCCCCTTGAGTGTGGCTCTTCCACAAAATACCATGTGCGGGCGCGCACGTACAGTGTGAAGTTGACTTAAAACTTTAAGTAAAGTTTATTAAGTTAATTTTAGGGAACGTTGTGGAGTTAGAGAAGATGTAGTGTCGAGGATTGAGAAAGGTATGTTGAGATGGTTTGGACATATAGAGAGGATGAACGAAAGGAGATAGACGAAACAAGTACACAAGACGAGTGTGGATGGGGAAGTTGGAAGGGGTCGACCTCAGCGAACGTACCTCAATCAGATTGAGGACGTTTTTAGCAAAGGCCAGCTTAGGAGTACCCCAATTAAGTTAATAATAATGTACCTACCTATATAGTCTAAGTTTAAAAAATTTGGCTCTCAAAAAAAATTTCAATCATCGTACTGTTTATATTTGGCCTGTTGACTAACGAGTTTGCCGACCACTGACCTAATCAGCGGACTTGGCGACCAAAAGAGAAAAAATCCCTTTGGTGCCGCACTGGAAACCTGGTTCAAGGGGCAGGAAATGTTGGAGTCAGTAGCCAGTCTACAATGAGGCTGAGCAAGTCCCACCTCTACTAACACACGTGTCACTCAGGACGCCGCCTCTCAGGGGCGCCCGCGGGGCCCAGGGTCTGCGTGGCCTTGGCACTTACGGACATGGCAGTGAACTCCGGGGGGTTGTCGTTGACGTCGGTCACCGTGATGACGGCCGTGGCCGTGTTGGAGAGGCCGTAGGTGGGGCTGCCTTCCGTGTCGGTGGCCTGGATGATTAACGTGTACTGGTGCACTTTCTAAAAGGAGACAGAGGCCACATAAATAAAACCAGCTCCTCAAGAAGACGTGACAGTTGTTCTGTAAATGGCTCTTCACGCCACACGACTAGCATAGCATCGTTCATTCCGAGCAACACACCGAGATTCCCCGATGGAGTCGCTTTAACTGGCCAAGTGTGGGTCTGGTCTCTGTCTGGAGACTGAACCGTGCATTTCATCTCTGCTCATGGGAAGGTGTATTGAACTCACAGCTAAGCAGACACTGCCAGCCGGGCTCTGCCTTCCCTTCTCCTCGGAACTTCTCAATATCCAAGTGCACTGTGATCAGCCCTCAAGTCCACGGGTCTCATTTATTTTATCACATGTTAATTTCTACCCAGTTTAGGGGACTAGAGACAATAAAGAATCTTGAGAGGGAGAAGAAAGCATATGTAATTCACAAAGTATATATGCTTTCCTTTTATATATTACTAGAGGCCCGGTGCACAAAATTCACGCACAGGAGGGGGGGGTCCCTCAGCCGGGCCTGCACCCTCTCCAATGTGGGACATCCCTCTCGCAATCCGGAAACGCTGGCTCCTAACCGCTTGCCTGCCTGCCTGATCGCCCCTATCCACTCTGCCTGCCAGCCTGATCACCCCTAACTACCCCTGCCTACCTGCCTGATTGCCCCAACCCCTCTGCCTGCCTGCCTGATCGCCCCTAACTGCTCCCTTGCTGGCCTGATTGCCCCTAACCGCTCTCCCCTGCCAGCCTGATCGCCCCTAACCACCTCTGCCTCAACCTCGCCACTGTGGCTTTGTCCAGAAGGACGTCTGGAAGACATCCAGTCTATCTGGTCTAATTAGCATATTACCCTTTTATTAGTATAGATTTTTTTATTTAGGTGGGTTTGCTGAGTCAAAAAGTAGGCATATCAACAAATTTGATGCATACTTACAAACTGGCCACTGAAATATTACCCTCATCAACTGTGTTCAAACCAACTCCTCAACCCCTTGGCAAACTAGGATATTTTCCATCTTTAATGTTTGCCAATCTGATGAATCAACAACGGTACCTCATTTTATTGAGCAAGTTGATCCTATGTACATTCACAATTATTACATATGCTTACATGTTTGTGGGCATTTTTTCTTATATGTATTCATTCTATTACAACAGGGTTGATACAATATTTTCTCCAATTCCAATTCATACTTGTTATTCTCAACTATAGGGTGTCCCCCCAAAAAATGTATACACACACTTTGAATAATTATAAAGGCAGTCATGTAATTGGTGAGGTGTTAAGTTTACTTAATCGGTAATACCTCACCATAATGCTTATGCAAGCTAAGAGATTTCACAATAATTTAATTGAATGTATTTTAATTATTTAACAATGATTACAATGAATTTCATTTTCAAAACTGAGCTATCAGTTATTAAAGTGTGCATACATTTCTTGGGAATACTTTGTAAATAGAATGATTACATTCTTAAATGAAGGCAAAACCTAATTAAAGGATTTTATGTTTATATTCTTAGTCCTGGAACACAGTAGGTATCTCATCTATGTATACTTGACATATTGCTCTTTGGACATAATACTCATTGTGCCCAGAGACCTACAGCGGATATGGCTACATCTACACACAGGCGATTATTATCAAATGGGCATCGCTGCTTTCCAATTCTGCTGGAATCTGTAGAGGGCCGCCCAGCTCAGCTGTGTTGACCAGAGAGAAAATGCGGAGCTTGTCTCAGAAGTCTGTAGCACGAGCTGGCAAATTCATATGCGGAAAATCTAACCCCAACGAGTATCTCAAATCATGGGAAATCCCTGTGGAAATGGGCGCAGATAAAAACATAGGCTGTTTTCATAAATGTTAAGACATTCTGCACAACAGAACTCACTCCTTCAAACCCAAATAAACCGCCACTGCAAAGTGCAGCTCTCCCTGATTCTAAATATAACCCACATTATGAATGGCCGCACTTGGGGGTGTCTGGAGCGGGGCCAGGACAGCACACACTGCAGCTTCCGATTCAGCTGTGGGTTAGAAGGGCGGGGAATAGCGAAGAGCAGGAGGGCAAACCAACCTCACACATGCGCCTCTCAGTCTCTGTCCACCCAGATGTCAATCGCTCACAGTTATTTCAGTTTATTTTGTCTTCCTAAAAAATAAAAATCGTACTTTCTAAAATTAAAAAAAGAAAGGGATAGTGCTGGTTGAGCCATTTTAAGTTTTAACTCATAACACCTCCCATAATGCTAATGCAAGCGAGGATTCTCAATGACTCCCTTTCCCAATCAAGAGCACCCTTCCAGCGTGACACCTCACGGTTAGGAGAGACGTTTATAGGTGCTCAGGTGAGCCTCCCCGCCAGAAATAGTGAAAATAGAAATCCCATTTGTTAGCTCTGTTCGCAGAAATTGATGAACATTTAAAAAAAATTTTTTTTAATGGAGCTTTTATTTTTTTAAAAAAAGATAAAAAACCGACACAGATATTATATGGAGACACAGTTCTTTGTTACTGTCTACTCTACAAAGACCTTTAAAATTACATACGCATGTTATATGCAATTACCCATGTAGCTGAAACAATGGGATCAGGAGCTAAGACTTGGAATTTCCTATTGCTTCAAGCGAGTCTTGAAATCTCTGAGTTATAAAAGGACACTTATTTCTAAAACACAGTGTCTCTTCAAACCAAGAAATGGCTTGGAAAACAACGCCACCCCCATTTTCAGACGCCTGGCCGGTAAAATGCTCTTTCATTCCATAAGGAAGGCGCTACTGGTTGTGTTCCAACACCCACGCTGTTCAGAGCGCCCGGCCTGGCTCGGTCACTGGGCGTCTGGCCCTGTATGACTGACGTTTCGATGCCCTAAGGGTCTGACTTCCCACTCTGAGTCCCCCTCTGACCGAGGGGACTGCTTAGAAACGCTTCCTGTGTGCTGAGTGACATCAGCCAGCCAGAGAGAGACAACCATCACAGGATCTCACATATGTGGGGTCTAATGAACAAAATAAACTGACAAGCAAAACAGATCCAGAGACAGGGAAGCATGGAACGGACTGTCAAATCTCAGAGGGGGTGAGTGAGACAAGATTAACCAAAGAACTTATCCATAATAATAAAAGCGTAATATGCTATTTAGACCAGAGGACCTTCCGGAGGAAGCTGGGGCTGTGAGGGAAGCCCGGGTCCCGGGAGCCAGAGGGAAGCCAGGGCTGGCAGCCTGGGAAGGAAGGCCTACACTTGCACGGATTTCGTGCACCGGGCCTCTAGTATGCAGAGATGCATAACCCATGGACACAGGCAAGAGTGCTGTGATGAAGGCCTGGGAGGGAGCGGGAGTGGGGAGAAGGGGCTCAATGGTGAGGAAAAAGGGGGGCATCTGGAACACTTTTAACAATAAAGATAAATTTAAAAAAGAACACATTTCCTCCCTCCCCATTCTAGAAGGGATGAACTCATGCACCTGCCGACCATCCTTCCTTCTCTGTCTTACCTACCTCGCCAAGGCTAGCACCTCTCACCTGCTGACCCCACACCTTGAGCTTTCTGCGTTTATTTTCAAATGCTTATCGTGATTCCATGCCACTGCGTATAGGCCACTGCCTTTGGCAATTCCTTCTGCCCAAACCGGTGGTTCTCAGCTGAGGCGATTCTGCCCTCCCCACCCCTGCCCAGGGGACCTCCTGGGACATTTCTGATTATCAAAACTAAGGGGTGTTACTGACATCTAATGGATAGACAGTCTAGAGCAGCGATGGCGAACCTTTTGAGCTCCGCGTGTCAGCATTTTGAAAAACCCTAACTTAACTCTGGTGCCGTGTCACATATAGAAATGTTTTGATATTTGCAACCATAGTAAAACAAAGATTTATATTTTTGACATTTATTTTATATATTTAAATGCCATTTAACAAAGAAAAATCAACCAAAAAAATGAGTTCGCGTGTCACCTCTGACACGCGTTGTCATAGGTTCGCCATCACTGGTCTAGAGAGGCTGCTAAACATCCCAGGCCCCTAACAAAGATCTAGCCAGCCCGTATGTCAACAGGGCCAAGGGTGAGAAACCCTGGCCTAGCACAGCCTGGCCTTCACGCTGAGCTTGACCAAAAGGAAGCTTAATTCACCTCAGGGATGATGTCTGAAGTCCTTGGCTACTCGGACACACCTCTAGCGTTATTTCCGTTTATCTGGCTGTTAGCACCACAGGCCTGCCCTCCTGCTATGCACATACACTCACTCCTTCCCAGGCCCTCGTTTTGTCAGTGTATGTCCTTGGCTTACACCATGCCCCACAGAGCAAGCCAAGCGATGCATATGCTTTTTATTTCTTTTTCAAATTACAGTACAGTTGATATACAATATCACATTAGTTTTAGGTGTACAACTAAGTGATTTGACATCTGTATACTTTACCAAGTGATCACTGTGGTAAGTCTAGTAACCATACGGAGTTGTTATATTATTGGCTATACGTTCCGTATACTGTACGTCACCTCCCTGTGACTTCCTTAGTTCATACCTGGAAGTGTGTACGTCTCATTCCCCGTCACCTGTTTTGTCCACTACCCTGTCCACCTCACCCCCTGGCAACCATCAGTTTGTTCTCTGTACCTATGAGTCTGTTTCACTTTTGTTTTGTTTCGTCATTTGATTGGTTGTTTTTTTCAGAGTCCACATGTAAGTGAAATCATGTGGTGTTTGTCTTTCTCTATTTCACTTAGCATAACAGCATCGAGGTCCGTTCATGTTATCACAAATGACAAGATTTAAGTCTTTTATATGACTAATATTTCATGTTATACACACACACACACACACACACACACAAGATGGGGCAAAAGTAGGCTTTTAGTTGTTCATATGGAAAATAATACGATGAATAAATGATAATACGATAACCTCTATTTCGCATACTCTTATGTAAACCTACCTTTGCCCCACGCTGCCTATAACACATCCTCTTTCCCCATTCATCTGTTGATGGAAACTTAGGCTGCTTCCCCGTCTTGGCTGTTGTAAATAATGCTATAATGAGATTCGTATCTACCTTTTCAAATTCGTGTACTGTATTTCTTCAGGTCAGAACCCGGAAGTGGGGTTTCCAGGTCATGCGTGGTCGTGTTTTTAATATTCTGAGAACCCCGTCCTGTGTTTTCGAGGGGCTGCACCAGTTCACACCCAGGCTTCCCTCTTCCCACATCCTCACCGACGCCTGTCACTCGCTAACCTGCTGCTTTTGAACGTGTGGTTGGATGAACAGAGGAGAAAACCTGGGCCTTGTGTGATATAACAAAAATCATTTCCGGTCTCAGACAAGCCACCTTCTCCTTCATGGCTGCCTATCATTTATTCATTAAACACATGCTGGGAGCATAAACCAGCTCACTGTTTCCCAAACCACGGTGACTCACATACCATCTTCCCAACTCTGTGCCATGAGTCACTTCATACTCATGTTGACATTGCCCCCTTTAAAAACACCTTAATTTATTGTAGAAGTTCCATAAATAAAAAAAAGTAGCCGGATCTCTAACTGTAAAAATAAACGCAATACGATCCTCATCCTCCTGCAGCCTCTACTCGACCGAGTAGCACCTGGAAGACGTGTGGTCTCTGGTTTTCTCTAGAGGCTCCCTGTCCAGCAATTAAAGTGACGATACTCGTGTTCCACACTCTCAAACACTGAGCTCGAGAGACAGACGTGCGTGAAGAGTGGGGACATCCAGCCATTCGTTTGGCAAACACTTAGCGAGCATCTACTAGATGTCAGGCAGTGTAGCCTGGACTTGAATGCATGATGAACGAACCCAGCGTGGCCTTGCTGTCCACAGTGATGGAGACAGATATGACTGCATCACGGAACCAACTCTGCAGATGCAACTGCAGTGAAAGTAGGAAGAAGTGATTCGAGAACCTTTCACGGGCCCCCTGAGCCAGTCCTCAAAGCCTGGGGGAGGCATGGAGGCCCGAGGCATGTTGGGTAATGTGAGAGGAACCTGGTGACTGAATATGGAGGTGCATTGACGGCTGGGAATACAGGAAGTAGAATTCCCTCTTTGCCAGGAGAAATGTGTAAGGAGAAGAGTAATGGGCTCAGCCAGCAGATGCTGGGGCGATGCAGGGCGGCCGGGGACCCCCCAGTACTCACTGGGCACGCCCTGAGGCTGCCTGCTTCGCGTGGCATAACCCTCGCAGCCCTCCCAGGCGGGAGGCCGGTCATTACCCCACGTACAGATGTGGGAGTGAAGGGTTCAGGTTCAGACATTCAAGGTCAAACAGCCTGACACAGGCAGAGTCAGGATTCAAGGGAAGCGGAGGGGGAGTCCTCAGTGGTCGGGAGACAGGCACAAGGAGGGGGGTGGAGGAGAGGAGGAAATGCCAGAATCGCACCCCAAGGGATGTGGGGAGTCAGGTGGACATGAAGCCCCCAGCCCTGGGGTGTGGGGGGCAGAGCCTTAGGTCGGCAAAACCTGAAGACTTTGTGCCTTTAAACCTGGAGATTCAAGGGAAATGGAAAGCGGACCCTTCCTATTTAATGGCCAGAAGTTCCATCGCTTCCAGGTGCCATAATCTCCTGGGAGAATGATCACTGAAATTACTTCTAATGAAAAGGGAACCTCGAGTTCTCATAGAAATAAAAGAGGCGCGAGGCCCTCAGAGCAATTCCTTCCTGGCTTCAGGCAGAACTGCCATGAACTGAGAGAGAGACATTTTTCCTCCGTTAAACGGCTTTTGGAAAATGAAGGCTTTCCATAATTTTCCTTACTAACTGGTTGTTGTGTTTGATAATCCTGCTATCAAGAAGCTATTGTTCATACCGTCTAACCCAGGGTCCCACGGTCCCCGTCCATTTCCGCCTGCGTTTCAGGGGGTGGGGCACGGCTGTGTCTGTCCGCTGGAGGCAGACTCACCCCCATCATGGTCTGGCTTCAGAGCTTCGTCCTCTAAACCGAACTCAGTCGCTCTGCTCTTTAAAGGCGGCTGGTCTGCTTCAGCAAGACTAAGCTCACTTCTCTACGCCTCCCTCTTTCTTGCCTCAACACAGCCAGGCTCCAGGGGACAGGGACACTGTTGTATGGAGACAGGAGGAAGCCGTGTCTGTGCTGCAACAGGGACGTGTGAGTGAAGGAGAAATACTGGGACTGGGAGACGAGTTACACACACTTAGTATGTGAACCAACTGGCCCTCACGAGAGAATATAAAAATATTCCACATTATCATATAAAAATACAGCATTTGTGAATTTAAGAATAGTATTTCATGCCCAGCTGGTATGGCTCAGTGGTTGAGCGTCTACCTATGAACCAGGAGGTCCTGGTTCGATTCCCCGTCAGGGCACATGCCCAGGTTTCGGGCTCCATCCCCAGTGTGGGGGGTGAAGGAGGCAGCCGATCAGTGATTCTCACTCATCTTTGATGTTTCTCTCTCTCTCTCCCTCTCCCTTTCTCTCTGAAATCAAGAAAAATATATTTTTAAAAAACAGAGTATTTAACATAATAATGGAAAAGGTGAGAAGACATCCATGTTGGGCATATCACTAAACTAAAAGGACTATTGTAAAAACTGCATTTCAACAATCTCTAAGATAAAACATTCCTAGAACAGAAAGAATCATTGACACCAGGAAGTCAAGATGTACAATGAAATAAAAACATACACCTAACTCCCAAGTAAGACTCTGAGCTCAGTTGTGAATAAAGCAATCTTGATTGGCTCATATTACTTTATTAAAATGCTTCTAGCACTATCTTTCACATACAATTAATCACAATAGTCAAGTTTTCTTTGGTCCAATTCAGATGAATGCCGCTAAGGCAAATAAAGTACCATAAAAACCAACTCCTAAAATCCTGGTCCATGATATTTACTATGGTAGCTGTAACGTTTCCTTCTGATGTACAGAACATGAGGTCTCATCATTATAAACGCTGGCTCGGCCAGAAATCTACAAAACATGGATCCTAAGTCGGCACTTGGATAGTTCACTCATACACTGATTACTGATGGTCAGGAATGACCTTGAGAATTTCTTAAGAACAGAATAGAGAAAAGGTGTAAAAGGTTCATTAGGGCTGGAGATTTCAGAAAAGAACAGAAGTAGGGCTTAGATTGGAACACGAAGAAAGAGTGTTCAAGGTCGAGAAGGTAAAGGCATTCCTGGTGGAAGGGAGCCCATGAAGAGAAACACAGAGGTGTGTGGAGTTCGGTGGGTCAGGGTCTGTCGCAGTGAGCGACCATCTGCAATGAACCCAAATAGCCATCCCTCCACGATATTCCAAAACCGCCGACTGCTCTGCCTCTTCAACAAAACGCGACCCACAACAGTGCTTCCCTCCGTTTATAACTTGAAAGGCTGGTTAGTAGAATGAAGGCAGCTACCCATGTTCACACCTGTTACATAAAGTACCCTCCGAGCCTAGGGGCCATTGCTAACCCGGGAGATACTATCCCCTGCCCTGCACCAGGCTCTCCAAGAGGCGGCCAAAGCCTGACCACACGCATGTCATCTGTAGCTTCTTAAACATGTGGATGCTCATCCTTCTCTTAACTGTCGACACACGTGATCTGGGCGTGGTTTTTAGTTTAATTCCTCACAAAAACCAACTACAAGGCCAGATCAAGAAAATGCTGACGATTTTAAAAATTAGGTGCCAGAGGTGTCCAATTCCACTTGTTCAAAACAAACGTTTAACCACCAGAGGCATCTCATTAACTTAGTCGATTTCCACACTGAGTGTTACACAGACTAACCATGTCCGACTAGCAAGGGTTCCTCCTGTGGACATGTATCATTTAACCAACTGGAAGTTGTGCAGAAGAAACGCATCCCCACTTTCTAGCTGCCCTGGCCCAAGCATGAAGGACCCCCCTATGGATTCGACGCTATAGACGCAGGCACGTGGTCTACTTTATCAAAGGCGGGACATCATGATGCAAAGTAGAATGAAATTTTCCCGTTTTCTCTCTCCTATCAGGTTTCCCCGAAGCTACCCTCCTTTCCCCCCAAAAGCTACCTTCCTTTCCCCCCAAACGCATTAGGGACGAAAGACAATGCCACTCCAAGAGCTTTCTGAGTGGAAATAAACCATGAGTAACACTGTGGGTGTGTTGTAACCTGGAGATGAACTGCATGTCATACTGGGCACCTGTAAGGTTAAAAACGAACGGAAAGACAGCTGTGGTCGGCTTACCTCGCGATCGAGTCCGGCTGCCACGGTGATGATGTCCCCCGTCTCATTGTTGATGGTGAACATGTTGGGCGAGGGGGTGCTGGGGGCCTGCGACAGGATTCTGTACCGCAGCATCCCGTTCTGGGTGTTGGGATCATCCGCGTCGATGGCCGTGACTGTCATCACATACGTTCCTGGACACAGCACACACGGAGGGTGAGCGGCCGGCCTTCACTTCAGCGCCTCCC
Organism: Myotis lucifugus; assembly: GCF_000147115.1. NCBI lineage: Eukaryota > Metazoa > Chordata > Mammalia > Chiroptera > Vespertilionidae > Myotis > Myotis lucifugus. The sequence continues at coordinate 4,033,651 of NW_005871141.1, read as the reverse complement.
CAGCAGCAGGCCTGCTTGCCCCTGCGTTCAACCTCAATTCCACTTTCCCAAAGCAGGCATTTCATCACAGACTTGATTAAAAACACTACTACTAAGAAGAGTACTCTATTATTATTATTATTTTAAATAGTTTTATTGATTCCAGAGAGGAAGGGAGGGAGAAGCAGAGAGAGATAGAGACATCAATGATAGAGAGAATCATCGATTTGGCTGCCTCCTACACACCCCCTACTGGGGATCGAGCCACAATCCAGGCATGTGCCCTGACCAGGTGTGACCTCCTGGTTCATAGGTTGATGCTCAACCACCGAGTCACGCCAGCCAGGCCACAAGAGTACTCACTTTAAAAAATATAAAATATAAACCATTACTTGAAAGAAAAATTATAAAACATTTATACATTTATAAAGAATCAATTTTTCCATAACTTTGAAGACAAATTCACTGTAGATTAAGTAAATGATCACTTCAGACCTTCATTTATAAAGAAGGCAACTAACACGTGAGATGGATGCCATTAGCGACATGTATTGTGGCCACTGGTTCCTGCCCACTGACCCATTTTCTTGTTATGCAGTCGCATCGGGAATGAGATGCTGAGCGCGAGCCTCCCATGGCCTCAGTCACTTGGGAAAGTGAGCTGGTGCCTAATGACAAACGCTCCACTGGCCGGGTCATCAGGGACCCCTCCATGCGTTACTGTTTTGGTACATTGCACAGGGGTTGGCATTGCGGCTCATTATTTCCTTAGAGATTAAAGGAATGTTGCAACAACCTCAAGGGACTTCGAAATGTCAAATATTAGACATTTCGAAGGGAAATCTACAAAGCACTGGGATCAAATAAGTCCAAACCAGCTGGAGGAACGGTAATGGATGAGCAGAGAGAGCAGCGGGAGACTTGGGAGTCCCCCAAAAGGACATGATCTAGGGTGGCAGCGTCACCCAGGCCCTCTCCGCGTTTGGGCTTACCACATCAGCTGGTCCCAGAAACACCAAGTACATTTTATTATTATTATTATTTTAATATATTTTTATTGATTTCAGAGAGGAAGGGAGAGGGAGAGAGAGAGAGAAACATCAATGATGAGAGAGAATCATGGATCGGCTGCCTCCTGCATTCCCCACACTGGGGATCCAGCCCACAACCTGGCACGTGCCCTGATTGGCAATCAAGCTGTGACCTCCTGGTTCCTAGGTCGATGCTCAACCACCAAGCCACGCTGACCAGGCCCAAGTCCCTTTTGGACTCTCCAACTGCCCCTTGGCTGCTGCTGTGACTAATATGATACACTCTGTACTTCCTGGGCAGAGGCCCTGGGTGCTGGTGCCCACTTTCTAGCTGCCCTGGCCCGAGCATGAAGGGTCCCCCTATGGATTCGACGCTATAGACGCAGATACGTGGTCTACTTTATCAAAGGTGGGAAAATCATAGTGCAAAGTAGAATGACAGTTTCCCGTTTTCTCTCTCCTATCAGCTTTCCCCAAAGCGACCTTCCTTTCCCCCCAAAAGCATTAGGGACGAAAGAAAACGCCACTCCAAGGCCCCCAGGCACCAACTTCCCTGGCCTCTCTGTGGTGCCCGCCCCGGGACCCGCACACACTCACCCGGCTTCGAGCCCTCGGGCACCGTCCCGTTCCAGACCTGGTGCAGGAACTCAGGGCGGTTGTCGTTCATGTCGATGACGTTGATGACGATGTCGATGGGGTTCTCCACTTGGTTCCCGTTGATGTCCACCGCGTGGGCCCGCAGCTGCAAAAGCCATCAGAACACGGGACTAGTGGGCAGGTTCATGTCTCAGGTGAGAAGATAAAATTCACCCTCACCAGGCTACCCACCGGCACCCAGGCACCGAGCAGCAGGAGAACAGAAGCAACTCTTCCAGCAACATCTGTCAGCAGAGCTCCACCCAGCCAGCATCGATGTAGCGGCCCCAGGCCCACAGTGACGCCCCGCCAGGCACTGTGCTCCCAGTTTTATGGATTTGACTCATTTAATCCAAATACAAAAGACGGAGGCAGAAGGGACCAGCATTTGGAAGAGAAAAATCAAGCCCCAAAAAAGCCCGAGTCGCACCGCTGTGTGCGCTGGCAGAGCCCACGTTCAAGGCCAGTAACATTCCGCGCCCAAATCCCTTTGCTAAACCATCCTGATGATTCAGGGGAATTAAAAAGCTGCTCCTGGCACAGAGCACTCACGTAGACCAAGGGGACAGGAGGGAACCCGGGAAGAATTGTGTGCAGAGGGAATTTTCACACTAGGTTTGGTTTTTATAACTGCAAAAGGCACTCAGAAACCCTGAAGTACATGAATACATAACAGTTGTTCTTCTCTCAAGCTCAAGTCCTTCGTTTTGTAGGTGTTCTAGATATTTTTTCTTTTCTTTTTTTCTTTTTAAACAAATATAATCGCACAGCTACTCTTGGAAGAATATCTTCAAAATCTTTTCACCTGGCACACAGAGACCCATTTCATTCTTTGCACCAGCCCTGTAGCATTCGATGGAATTGTTTATTTTTAACGGGAATGCTTTCATGATTCTACCATTAAGGATGATGCTGGCAGCTGCTTTCTGTGGGATATGCTTTACCAAGTTAAAGAAGCACCAGCATACCCTTTCTGATTTAGAGGTTACTTAATACACGAAACAAATATCCACCAATAGGTGTCAAGTTTATGTTACACTCATTCAACAACATAATTTGGAGCAATCAAAATTATTTAAATCACGCATGTCAAACTCAAGGCTGGCGGGCCCAACACAAGTTTGACATGCTTGATTTAAGTAAGTAATTTTTAAAATATATATATTTTTATTGATTTCAGAGAGGACGGGAGAGAGAGAGAGAAACATCAACGATGAGAGAGAATCATTGATCAGCTGCCTCTTGCACAGCCCCTATTGGGGATCGAGCCCGCAACCCAAGCATGTGCCCTTGACCGGAATAGAATTGAACCCGGGACCCTTCAGTCCACAGGCTGGCGCTCTATTCACTGAGCAAAACCAGCTAGGGCAAATAAATAATTTTTACTGACATGAAAAGATGTTAAATCTTATGATAGCAAAGTGGCAAAGGCTAGTTTCCGAGAATGGTTCTAATTTCGAAAGAAAACATTTATGAATTTATCTACAGCAAAACATCTTATAAGAGAACATCAATGTGTTTAAAATAAGTTAGTTTACAAACTAGGATTACAAATTGTTTTCACTTTCTTATTAATACTGTATTATTTGAAAAGTTTTATTTCTATGTTATTTGAAAAGTTTTTGCAACATGCACGTATTCCTCTAAAAAATAGTAATTTCATCAAAAGTTTTAGTTGTTCATGTGGAAATTAAAGAAGTAACAAAGATCAATTTAGGCTTCTATATTTAAACTCATGAAAAAATTGCTGAAATCCTGTTCCAGGAAAATGTACAAGTATGACCAGAAAAAAACAGAAACAAGTTCCTGGAACTCACATTTTCATATTAGGTAATTCTTGCATCTTAAAACATTCAACCCAGCGTTATTTCTAAGTTAGGAAAATCAGTTTCAAATATATACAGGATGGGGCAAAAGTAGGTTTACAATTGTTTGGATGGAAAAGAACTCAACAATTAATAAAGAACTAGAGGCCCGGTGCATGAAATTTGTGCACGGGGGGAGGGGGTGTCCCTCAGCCCAGCCTGCACCCTCTCCAATCTGGGACCCCTCTCTCAATCCAGGACTGCTGGCTCCCAACCGCTCACCTGCCTGCCCTCCCCTGCAGGCCTGATCACCCCCAACTGCCCTTCTTGCAGGCCTGGTCCCTCCCAACTGCCCTCCCCAACTGCCCTCCCCTGCCGGCCATCTTGTGTGTTGGGGTGATGGTCAATTTGCATATTACTCTTCTATTAGATAGGATAATACAAGAATGAATTCCGTGTTGCGCATACTCACGACTGTACGCCTTCTTTTGCCCCACCCTGCATGTATTCAAAAATATGAATGTATCACCATATGCAAAAGGCGGTTATAACTCAGTAAGAAAATAAAAGCACAGAACAATAACGAACAAGAATTAACATAAGAAACATAATTAGTTACAACATCTAAGAAAAGATTGCTCATCCTGGCCGACTGGTGAAACCCAGTGTTAGCACGGCTATGAGGAAAGGAGAGATCTCCATTCCCCGGAGGACTAACACGGCCACCTCCCTGGAGGGAACACTGCCAACAGACGACAGAACAAAAGCGCGCGATCCACGTTCTAGGTCTCTGTTTAGTGGTAATAACGAAGCCAGAGGAACAGACACAGTGCAAGCACCAAGCGCAGATGTCTATCAGTAAGAACCTGTTTTAAAACTGCAGGCTGTACGTTCAAGGCATCCTATCCAGCTATTAAAAACGTTGTGGTCTCTCCACATTCCCACGCACGGTGTTGACCCCATGGGCACACCTGTTCTCAGAAGGCCTTGGCCACGGATCTGGAAGCAGGCAACCTCGAGTACAGGGTCACGCAATTTGGGGCGATTCCACTCCCGTCTTCCGTACCTCTTGCTCTTTAACCAGGAGTATTCATCCATCCCATGAAGATAACACCATCATGAAAGGACATGGAAAAGGCTCCAAGCACATTTCCCATCTTAGAACTCTCAGAAGCAAAGCTTTAAGATGGGTATGAGCCTGGCCGGTGTGGCTTAGTGGCTGAGTGTGGACCTATGAACCAGGAGGTCACGGTTCAATTCCCAGGCAGGGCACATGCCCGGGTTGTGGGCTCAATCCCTAGCATGGGGCATGCAGGAGTCAGCCGATCAATGATTCTCTCTCATCATTGATGTTTCTATCTCTCTCTCCCTCTACCTTCCTCTCTGAAGTCAACACAAATATATACATACTAGAGGCCTGGTGCACGAAATTCGTGCACTTGGGGGGGGCCTTCAGCCCAGCCTGCACCCCCCCACTTAGGCCCGCTCCCTGCCTAAGCCACCGCTGCTGCGCTCACCCGCCGTGAGCCTGGCTTCTAGCTGAGCGGCGCTCCCTCTGAGGGAGCGCACTGACCACCAGGGGGAAGCTCCTGCATTGAGCGTCTGCCCCCTGGTGGTCAGCACATGACATAGCAACCATTTGTTTTGCCGTTTGGTCGATTTGCATATTAGCCTTTTATTATATAGGAGGATTGTTAAATGATATGAGAGGCGCAGGTCACCCTCAGCTCACACAGAGAAGACTTCATATATAGGACATCAGCAGAAATCTTACGTGAAAGCGGGCTATCTGCTCTCGATCCAGGGGCTTGGTCACGGACAGCTGCCCGGAGATGGGGTTGATAATGAAGATGCCAGTCGGAGGCTGGTCAGCGCCGGGCCCAGTGACGCTGTACCGCAGGGAGAGGTTTTTATCTCTGTCGGACCGGATCTGAGGGTCAAGAAGACAATCACATTAGAGGTGAGACCAAGTGAGCTCATTACCTGAGACACGGCTGCCACACCTCATGCCCTTTTGCAGTTACAAACCTACACCATCACCTCCCGGAAAACCAGGGCACTGCTCCCAGGCCTGTCCCTTGTCCTGCTTTCTTGGCAACAGACTTCAAAAAGAGAGACCCCCCTATCACCCCAAAGACGGGGTCGATGTTAACATCTAACAGCACATTCCCTGGAAGCAGCGCCAAACGTCAACACGAAGGAGCGTCGGCTTTTAAGCAGCATCGGACTCTACCCTGGGAACCTGCAGGTTAGAATATCACCCAAATGACAACTTCATGGGAAAACACGGTTTACTTCTGGCCTCCGTTAGGGTAAGAAGCCATCGTTTAGAGCGTGAAAAGTCTTGCTGGGGAGCACTAGGATTATGGTGGAGCCTGGCAATGAGATTTCCATATCCTTCTCAGGTGGCACTTTTACACGCAAACTCCTATTGACAACAAATCATACACGTGATTTTAAAATATATTTCCATACTCTCCAGAATTATACTCATGGACTCACTTCCTTCTCCTCCAAAGACCACGACTCCCAGGAAAAGGAAGTTTATATCTGAGTCACCGTGGCTGAGGCTACAGAAAGGGAGGAGGGAGCGTGCGGACAAAGGGCAGGAGCGCAGGCCTGCGGGCGGTGACAGTAAGAGACACGCGGGCATTAGGTACATACGCTTGACCCAAAAACAGAATCTAGTTTACCTTTTAAAGGTAAGGCACAATTATTTTTTCTCCTTCTCCATTAAAGTAGAAAAATAAGGAACACCATTACTTAGGGTTATGTCATTCGCTGTTCAACTGAATTGTAATGTGCAATAAAATAGCACATACAACCCAGAAAATGACTTATTAAAAAACACAGCTCTCAGTAGGTATGTACTGGAATGCTAAATCAATCATCTACAGAAACACTTATTTTCTCAAAAATGAAAACACAACGATTTTCTCTTATTTTCCTTTTGTGATAAACAACAGGTTGCTAATTTGGCTGAACACACAGAACTGTCTGTAATTTCCACCCCGCGCCGCCCCCCCCCCCCCCACATCTGATGGTATGCATTTAGAGGAACTAACAACACGGACTCCTCAGAGGTGAAAGCCTGTATTTTTGCACGCCCCTGGGATTCTGTTAATGGTATCAGAGGTCATTTTTTTCCTTTTAAAAACCCTCCAATGCACTCAGTGCTGGCATTTTTAGCAACCATCGCCCTTTATTTTTTCCTTTGGCCCCCACGCTCTCCGTAGGGGGCAAAGACCATGGTGGGGAGGGCAGCTCGGTCAGGGGAGCTGAGGTGCATGTGCTTCATGGCAGAGGGGGTGATGGTGCGAATGGCGCTGGAGTCAGCTGGGGCTTCTGTCTGCACACACCGAACAAACTTTCCCTCCACGGACTCAGGAGCTACAGGGAGCTCCACCTACAGACCACCCTCCGAGGTGACAGTCAAAACGAGAAGAGGCTCCGGACAACGTAAGACATCGCATCTATAGAAAATATTTTTAGCAGATGTGCGCCCGAAACTCCGCCGTGTGAAAAGCAGACCAACGCGCTCCTCACACACACCTGCCCCCGCCACCGAGACAGCGAGAACCGCGCCACCCACCCGGACGAGCTCCTGCGGGAACGGGCCTCGCGAGTTCTCGGGCAGGTTGATCGGAGGGATGACCCAGTCTCTCTTCTGCCTCTGCAGGCGCCCATCGCTCCGGGCCGGCAGGCGTGGGAACACTATTTCTTCAATTTCTTGTGGCCCCTTTGCATTGAAACACAAGAAGACATTCCTGATTACCAGGAGAAACACTTTCTGAAAGTTCATCAGTGTCAAGGAGTACCTGGAAGTGTAGGCATCACAGTTCATTACCAACAAGAATAGAAGTCCGGCCCTAACCGGTTTGGCTCAGTGGAAGGGCAGGTTCGATTCCGGTCAAGGGCATCTACCTTGGTTGCAGGCACATCCCCAGTAGGGAGTGTGCAGGAGGCAGCTGGTCGATGTTTCTGACTCTCTATCCCTCTCCCTTCCTCTCTGTAAGAAATCAATAAAATATATTTTTAAAAAAAGAATGGAAGTCTGGAGAGGCCCTTTCCTCGTGCCCCCTATGAACATAAGAAGCCCTGGTCCGCGTGGCTCCGCTAGTTGGGGGTCATTCTGTGCACCGAGGGGTTGCTGGTTCGATTCCAGGAGAAGCACATGTCCTGGCTGTGGGCTCCATCCCCAGCAGGGGGCGTGCAGGAGGCAGCCATTCAATGTCTCACTCTCACATCGATGTTTCTCCCTCTCTCTCTCTCTCTAACTCAATTTTAAAATCTTTAAAAAGTAATAATAAAAAGCACTGTAAAATTTTCAGGCTAAACTGTTCATTGGAAAACTGAATTCCAAACAATTTATTATGTGGCCCAGCTGTGTAAACTGTCTGCAATTTCTACAAACCACCTTAGATAGCAGTTAATATGGAGGCAAATGTAACAGATCCTTTTATATATTTCTCATTAGTGTAAACCGCAGCTCAGGTAATGCGCTACTGTACATTAAATTTAGATCTTGATGTGCGACAATATAATTTGAATTCCGAGAGAATTTTAATTCGTCCTGCTAAGGAATGTCTCAGATATTTATGACCCTATTAAATCGCACAGGATTAATGCTGTAATTATTCTAAACCTATGTCAGCCGGGATGGATGCTGCAACTGGCCCACTTTGCACACAGGGCATTAATCTCTGCGGGTGCCAGCGTTTTCCTCTGTTTCTCCGTGTATCTGTGGCCACTGTGCCCATTAGCCCTTGCGGCTCCAGTGGAAATATCCAAGCTGGTTTGCTGGGACACTTCGTACCATCAACAATAAAAGCAACTTTTCACTCGATTCGTTACCAGTTGCTCACTTTCTATTACCCTAACGGCATGGTTCCCCTTCAACAGTTAATCGTTTCACTGATTACGCTCCACATAATGAGAGCCGGACGCTGGCCTCAAAGAAAAATGATACATATTTTCCCTCCTATATATTTATTCGTATTTGATTACTAGTGGGCATATCGCCTTTACCATTAAATACCAGAAATGAATGTGTGTCCTCTTATCTTTCTCAATACCATAAATACAGAAAATGTACAAGTCACAGTTTACAAAATCATAAACCAGAATATATGAGTGTGGAATCCCCTCAGATTGGTCTCCAATTAACTCAAAGAAGTAGAATATTCGAATGAAGAATGGAATCATAACTGTACTGAGGAAATTATTAGATCTTATTTACATTTCTTAACATGGGGACTTATCCAAAGTAAGTGCTCGATACATTTTTGTCGAATTGAACCGGACTGTCCTCTGTTGGAAATGAATCTTACTTATTGTATCCTGGCTTATAGCAGCTTCCGCCAGACGGAATCACATTATTCCTAAGGGCCATGTTGGTGGGTACATAACTCCCACTCCCAATTCAATGATTAGGGGATGAGACAAACCCCATCGACCTGGCAGAAGCGCTTTCCCGTCACTCCCGTAAACCCGGACTCACACCTCAGACATTCGGCTGGTGAAATCTTGCAAGGGATTGTTTCTTTTGGGGTTCATATTTAAGAGCGTGTAAAGCTTCTAATAAATTTAAAACAAATGGCTACTTCTAATATCAGGTATAAATCTCAAAGTGTAAACAAACCTTTCCAATGTAAGTTCTGGTTGCTCAAAACACATTTTGCCCACATATCTTATAAGATTGAAAACTCAACAAAATACTATTGGAGGGACTGACGTTGATGAAAATTCAAACGCCGGGCAGCCATCCACCGATGTGAAGCAAAGGGTGCGTGCGGTTCCAAGCGCACAATCTGACGGGAGCTGTGGGTGCCCTACCTGCGAGGCAGCCCCCGGGGAGGCGGGCTGGAGGCTCAGGCTCACGGCCACCTGCCACTTCTCCTGCGTGTCCTGGTCGTGGGCGTAGACCAGGAACCGGGCGCGCTCGGAGGACAGGGGGAAGCTCCTGACCGCGTACACCACGCCGTCCTCGTCCACCTTGAAGTCTGCCGGCTCGCTGCTTTCATACTGCACTTTTCTCTTCCCATCGCAGCTGCTGAACTTCACTGTAAAAGAGAACACACACGTTATACTCCAAAAGCAGAAACAACCAGCACCAACATCTGCATCCTGCTCAGGCTAAAGGGTACAATGCAGTTCACACGGAAGACAAAAGGTGCGTTTTTACCTCCTGCAAGGAATCGTCACAGTAGAGAAGATCAGACTGTGGCTCTGAGTCGTTCCCCAGCGTCTCCTTGTGGCACAGCCTTTGCCTCTCCTTCCCCTCCCCTGGGCCCTCAGACCCACCTGCTTTCCCCATGCCCCTCGCTGATGTTGCCTACCACTTCCCAGCAAACTCCTACACATCCTTCAGAACCCGGCAGAACCAACCCCTTGCGCTCCGTGTCCATGCAGCCATCTGAACTCCACTACCACAGTCTCCTAGCCTGACATTCCCCGGGAGAGGTACTTGTGAGTACATTTTCTCAGCTATCTTGCATTCCCTGCATATCTCCTGGAACTCAGGAATTAACCCTACCAGACCGCTGTACCGATTTTTAGGTAATTTCCACACAAAGGTGGAATATTGGCGCTAGAAGAAAGGTAGATGAAAGGTAGACCTATTTTCTACAATGTCTCCAAGTTCCATCTTATTCTAACCACTTGTTTGCATGTAACTAACATTTTTCTATATCATGTTGGTTTTTTCTCTTTAATGCTCAGGAGCCCAGGTATAGGGGACAGTTAGGTTCAGGGCCTCAGGTCTGGTGGGATTAATACCTAATTTCTGAATGAATGCTACAAGGAAGAAAGCGATAGCATTTATTAAAGGTGAACGCCCACTCTACTCTAGAATGACAAAACCTGTGATAATTAAAAGGTGAACAATTTGCAATTTCTAGTCTTCATGGCACTTGTTATAGTTCCTTAAAGCAGGACGAATTTTACACATTTTCAAACAAATGAAAATAAAAGTGTATTTCAAAATAAATGTTAACTAGAAATATCTATGTCTTGAGAGTGGAACAACAAAAAAGCCTTCGGTATCTTCATTATCTCTCTCTCTTACATGTGATGATTTAAAGTTCAAGAAGTGTTTTCTTAAAAACAATCTATCACTTATGTCTCATCAGATGACAAAAGTTAAACGGCGAACTTACAAATGTAGAACTAGACATGTGTTAAGTCGGAATAAAATTATAAAATAATAAAAGCATTCTTTAAGAAACATCATTTGCTTTGAAATCCTTAATCATTCTCTCTGAAGAAAAATTACACGGGAATAGCATGAGGGATCAACGAAAAAGCAATTTTATTTCGGTTCTGTAAACATGTGAGATTATGTCCTGACCATAATTCCACAGGATACATTTTGGAGGGCACCAACACGCACACATTACAAGACAGAATCATATACACCATTTGCCTCTTTCAAGGATCTAAGTAAATTTATGAATATTCCCATCCCACATACGCATTGATGACAGTTCTTTTGTTTCTATTAATATAAATTCAATGAGATGTGCTCAAGAGCACATATAACAAGCCTGTTTATTCCCCTCCATAACCATAAAGTCCTTGCTAACAGTAATAAAATACTTCACTGGATATATTATTTTCCACATAATCCCATATATTTCATCTTTCAAACAATTCAAAATAAAAAGTTGTATCTCACACTAAGCTATTATACCTCACACTAAATTATGTTAAACCAACGTTATTTGTCTTTGGAATAGAAGTGTCCCCGAAGATACTTCATTACCCAACCCACACGACCTGCGATTTGAAAGTGAAAAATGGGACTCCTTTCTCTAGAACAATGCCATCTACTGCTTATTTTTTATGTCCGACGACACAATGAAAAGAAGTATTGTTTGGGAGGACCCTGCTGAGCCATCAAAATGAAAAACTTTTATCATCTCTTTGTATAAAAAGTACCTTTCATATCACACGCGGTATTCACGATACTGAAGAACATGTGATCTGGAGCAGAAATATGACACATTCTCCTGCACTTTCCCGCTCGGGCATCAATCCTCCCCGACTCGCACCGGGTGAGGGGTCTGCACCCTGGGTGGGCTCCTCCCTGCTCCAGGCCACTGCCGGCCACTCCATGAGTTCCTCCCGCCCGCTTACCCTCTGTATCACTGTAAGTAAACCCTTTACCCAGTATGCAACGCTCTCTCAATTACTGTGCCCTTGGTCTCTTTGGTTTAACTTGCAACATATTCTAAAACATGTTCTGCCCAGTCGGACAGATTTCTCGGTCATTTCCCACCTCACTGTGGCCCACACCCGCGGGCATCACCTTGTCTGAAAGCCCCACCCCATTCTCCATGCCCAGCCCCTACCCCCCACCCCATTCTCCATGCCCAGCCCCCCCGCCCCCCGCCCCTTCTCCATGCCACAGCTCCAGAGCCAGGCCTGCAGGCCGCAGTGCAGGCGCCATCGACGGGATGTCCCTCAGAAGACAGCAGCTACGCCCTCACCTGAAGAGGCGCTGCATCTTTCATTTTACTTTTAATTTGTTTTTACATTTGTCCATGGAAACACAATACCACAGGGGCTTCAAATTGGCTTTGTATTAGGCTGCTGGTGGTGAAAGAAAACGAAGGAGTATTTGATGAAAGCCAGGCATTGAACAAGACACTTAGCTTATCTACTTGAACCTCAACGATTGCCTCCCGAACTGGGGTTCGTTATTTCTATTCCACGGAACAGGAGAAAGAAAGCTCAGAGACTCCTGTGCCCATGACTAGTTGACTCCCCGTCTTCTTCCTCCTCCAAAAGCCTACAGGAATCGAAATACACGCGTCTTAAGTTATTGAGAAACAACTTAAATAAACAATGAAGGTAAAGAAATGGCAACGAGGTTAGATAAATGCTTGTCAAGAGGATAAAGCCACATTAGGTCTTGGAAAATGCTACCCTCAATAGCATCTTCAAAAGGAATTCTTCACTGAATGTCCTACGGGGCAGGCGGCTGGAGCCCCCGACGGCTGGGGCGCGCATTCGGCAAGCAGAGGAAGATTCTCGCTCGCTGTGGCTGGGGACTGACCGTTCTGTTACTCTGGTACTCAGCTGCCCACTGGATTCAGGTGTCAGAGTGACGAAGGAGAAAACGAAGGAGGCCTTAGAAAAACGCGTCAGCCAAGAAAATGTGCCCTTTCCTACACGGGTCATCGCGCATCCCCTGAGCGAGAGGGGGCTGAGCTCGAGGGGGCCCGCACTGGAGAGAGCCCTTTGGAGGAAGCTGCATAAAAGTCGGTGATTCAGAGACAATTACTCGTTCTATCACCCCCGTGCGACCTAACCTATAACCAATATGAACGGGTTCAATACATATGCTATTAAGTCATTCTGTGCTTTTAAAACAAATGATCATGCTCCTTTGTTCTTATATTAAAACAAAATAGCCAAAACCGGTTTGGCTCAGTGGATAGAGCGTTGGCCTGCGGACTGAAGGGTCCCAGGTTCGATTCCGGTCAAGGGCATGTACCTTAGTTGCGGGCATATCCCCAGTGGGGAGTGTGCAGGAGGCAGCTGATCGATGTTTCTCTCTCATCGATATTTCTAACTCTCTATCCCTCTCCCTTCCTCTCTGTAAAAAATCAATAAAATATATTAAAAAAAAACAAAACAAAATAAGCAACATTCTGGGCATTACTCAGCTTCACGGAAATGCTTCATATGATACAATTCCCGTTGTACACACACTCAGTGGACTCCACACCATTAATGAAAACGAGTCCATTGTCAACCGACCAGGTTTTCATCGATGAAACCTCAGTTCTAGCTTCTTGTGGTTGTGAAGTGAGGCATGTACAGGGCCTGGCTCACATGTTTAATCAATGACAGCCACGTTTCACTGTTTTCCAGTCACAAGTTAAAATACTAATTTCAATGGGCGATATGGACAGAGTCGTGTTCCCCCAAATCCACAGGTTGATGTATTAAGTCCCAGCACCTTAGAACATGACTGGAATGAGGACATGTCTCTTGAAGTGGTAGTTAAGGTTAAATAGCTCATATGAGGGGGGCCTCATCCAAATTGACCGGTGTCCTGATAAGAAGAGGACATTTGGACACAGATACTCATGTTCATGGAGGAAAGACCTGGGAGGACACAGCAACAGGTGACCAGGTCAAGGAGAAGGGCCTTTAGAGAAACAGAACCTGCTGGCCCTCGGTCCTGGACTTCCAGCCTCCGGAGCTGTGAGAAAGGAGGTTTCTGTGTTGAAGCCACCAGTCCGTATTATTTGAGGACAGCCCTGACAAACGCATACAATGGGTAACCCCGCAACATCCATGATGAGAGAGAATCATGGATCGGCTGCCTCCTGCACACCCCACACTGGGGATCAAGCCCGCAACCGGGCATGTGCCCTGACCGGGAATCCAACCGTGACCCCCTGCTTCATGGGTCGACACTCAACCACTGAGCCATGCCAGCCGGGCTCATCCTATTTTAACACGTGTTTTTTGAAGAAAAGGTGACAACACATTTAAAAAAATAATTAAAATGCACCCTTAGCAGTGAAACTATTTTGTAGGATAGTCAGTGGATACATGACATTATGCATTTGTCAGAACTCACGGACCTGTACAACCCAGAGTGCATCCTGCTGTCACCTGCGGACTTCAGTTAATAATGTACCCTATTGGTTGTAACAGGTGCGCCCCACTAATGCACATGCAAGATGTTCAGACAGGGACCCCCCACTCAAAGCAGAAACTCTAGACTTCACAATATAAAAGGAAATAAATTTCCTTATACGACTAAAAAAACAGTCTTGATCCACCAGATTATTATTTAACTAGAGGCCCTGTGCACGAATTCGTGCACGGGTGGGTCCCTTGGCCTGGCCGGTGATCGGGGCAGATCAGGGCCATCTCGCTCATTCTGGGGGGAGGGACTGCAGGAGGTTGGCCGGCCAGGGGGAGGGACCATGGGAGGTTGGCTGGCTGCAGGAGGTTGGCTGTGGGAGCGCAATGACCAGTCGTTCAGTCAGCTGGTTGTTAATGGTCACTTAGGCTTTTATATATATAGATTATTATTTAAACTACTCTATATAGAAATGGTTTTTTTTTTGGCTAAAAACATCATAATATTAAACAGGAAATTTATTATTACAGTTATTGCATAGTTTACATAACATGTAGTTATTGTGTTAACATGATTAATTCAAAATTAAACATCAGGGAAGTACCTTTTACTGTTAAAGCAATATTTCAAGTTAATGTTAACCATAAAACCATAATATCCTTATAAAATATTCACAGAAAACCACGGATCTGACATATTAAATGCATTAGCAGTTTACATAAACCATATGAATAAAAAGGTGCAAATATTAACATATGGTTTACAATTTTTGCTCAAGTAAAACATCACGTCATGTTTAGAAACTGTTGTAAGAAACACTGCAAAATGTTTTTATTCCTACACATGCCTCTGCCTTTTTGCATTGTCTTCCCACACTCAGTGCTAGTTATGCCATGTATTTTACGTATTGCCAGTTCATTAGTAAACTGTCTCATCATAAAGATGCCGTCACGCGTTAGCACCTTGCTATTGTGACCCACCGGGCCCCTTCCTGGCCTTCTCTGGGGCAACGCTCACGTATGTGGCCACACTCTGAAATATGAAGGCTCCGGGAGGCATGACTGAGTCACCAGCAGTTCCCGTTTCTCTCCCCTTCCCAGACACTGAGAAAGGCCCCCGTCTCGTCTCCCTAGATCTTAGGCAAGACCACGTGCTTTGCTTTGGTCATGACGACCTGGGGGCTGAAGTGACACACACCACTTCCAGCAGGAGCACTGGAGAGTCCAGACCCTCTTTCTCCGCAGGGGCAGCCATGAGACAACATGTGAAACGGAGGTGACACGAGAGGGAAGGCCTGAGCCCTGGAGAGAGTGTTGGCCTGTGGACCAAAAGGTCCCGCATTCGATTCCGGTCAAGGGCATGTACTTTGGTTGCAGGCTCCTCCCTGGCTCGGGCCCTGGTCAGGGCGTGTGCAGGAGGCAACCAATTGGTATGTGTGTCTCACATCAATGTTCTGTCTTTCCCTCTCCCTTCCACTCTCTCTAAAAGTCAATGGAAACATTCTTGGGTGAAAATGAACAACACGAAGATGGAACAGCTGGGAAGAGGGAGCATCGCCCCCCGCCCCCCCATGGAGAGTTGCCCCGGAGGGTCGCCTGCCTCCCAATGGGCTCCACGTGAGGAAGTGGGGTTCTGTGCTGGGCTCAGAAGACTGATGGTGTCTGTGAGTGCAGCGCGTCCCAGCCCAGCATGTCTGCTAAGACCCAGCTTGAGCGAGGGACCTAACCCCTTTCAGTCCAGCCAAATTAGCATAAAGTTTATAAGAAATGAAATACAAAGGAATCAAACTTACTGTAGATTAAATTCATAAAACAAGAAAATATTTCTCATTCGTAAAAGCCTTGATATAACCCCAATAAAAATTATTTTTGTTTTTTTCTTTATTAACACTTGGAGTGGGGGAAACGAGTTAAGTCGGCTCGCGTGAATTGCGCGTACTAAGCGGGAACCGTCTTTAACTCGGTTCATATAGATTTGCGGTGGAGTGCGGGAAACGTGTAAACTCGGGCCGATTGTAACTGCGTATTACCAAATATTTGTTTGTAATCCACCCTTTTGGTGGATGGAACAAAACCAAAAGACAGAGCCATCTTATATTTTGGCGGGAAATTCACCCCACACCGGAGTGTTAAGGTATTACATGTGTTCTTATCAACCCATTGCCCGCCCCCCCCACCTCCCCAACCATGCCCCCACCCCCCTGTTGTCTGTGTGCATTGGTTAGGCTATATGCATGCATACAAGTCCTTTGGTTGATCTCTCCCCTTTACCCCCACCCTCCCTTACCTTCCCTCTGAGATTTGATGGTCTAATCCAGGGGTGGGCAAACTTTTTGACTCGAGGGCCACAATGGGTTCTTAAACTGGACCGGAGGGCCGGAACAAAAGCATGGATGGAGTGTTTGTGTGAACTAATATAAATTCAAAGTAAACATCATTACATAAAAGGGTATGGTCTTTTTTTTTTTAGTTTTATTCATTTCAAACGGGCCGGATCTGGCCCGCGGGCCATAGTTTGCCCACGGCTGGACTAATCGATGCTTCTCTGTCTCTGGATCTGTTTTTGTTCATCAGTTTATGTTGTTATTTATATTCCATAAATGAGTGAGATCATGTGATATTTATCTTTCTCTGACTGGCTTATTTCGCTTAGCATAATGCTCTCCAGGTCCATCCATGCTGTTGCAAATGGTAAGAATTCCTTCTTTTTTACAGCAGCGTAGTATTCCATTGTGTAGATGTACCACACTTTTCTAATTCACTCATCTGCTGATGGACACTTAGGCCGTTTCCAGATCTTAGCTATGGTAAATTGTGCTGCTATGAACATAGGGGTGCATATATCCTTTCTCATTGGTGTTTCTTGGGATATATTCCTAGAAGTGGGATCACTGGGTCAAATGGGAGATCCATTTTTAGTTTTTTGAGGAAACTCCATACTATTCTCCACATGAGTTCTATTAGAGAATCTGTTATTTCACTTCCTTTCCAAAAAGTCATGTGATATTTAGCTAACACCTGTATACAAGTTGCCACAAATAAAAGGAGTAAAGATCTATGATACTTGTCTTTGATATGAAACTGAAAAATATAAAAACAAGCCGTAGAGATGATCTAAAAGAATGACCACGACATCAAAACTATGAAGTTTAGACTTTCAATAGTCCCATGATGTTGTGCATACAATTCTCTATATTATACGATTGAAAAAGCAGTGAATGATCACATTCTCCCTTTATGCCTTTTAATAGCTCACAGAGACTGTAAGTCGCTGTTTCCTTCTTTGATATTCTTCCTCCAGGCATCTCTATGCCATGAAAGTCAACAGAAATGGTTTCCTCCGACAGAATCCATCTAGAAAGATACAGAATTCTCCGTGCCCGGGAAGAATCGGTCTCCTTCCTGCAGAATGTGCTCATGAACAGATTGCACTGCAGGGCCACCGCCTCTGACTGAATGACTGGCGGGGCACAGGGTGTGTGGAAACTTCCCAACAGGACGGTCATTATTCTCTGAAAGTTGATGCAATTCAGTCAGCCCTATGCTTCAGACTATTCATCTCAATTAAACAATAAAAAGGACCCTAGTTTACAATTTTTGTGAGATGTTAATTTTTAAAGAGTTTTTGTAATGAACTTCACTGAAACCAGAAATCAAAGAGTTTTTGTAGTAAACTTTACTGAAGACAGAAATTCTTAACTGGAGTTTGCAAAAACACCACTAGAAAGGGAAAAATAAGCCTTGTAACTAAATCAATTCAGCAATGTGGCCTCAAAAGGTGCCACAGAGACCAGAAAGAATAAATGTCCCCCGAAAAGACAGATGTTTTATTATAAGATGCGGGCACACCAGGGTGAAAATCACGTGTTATGTTTTATGGAACTTGAATTAAGGGGCTACATAGAATGCAGTGCTCAGTAAGCAGATTAGCCCTACTGGTATGACATGGTATCCCAATAACTGAGATTCAAGCCCACTGAACTCTTACACTATCACATCCAAAACCATTTGCTGATTGTAAAGTTACAAAACACACCGGTGAGATTTTATCCTAAACACTTAGAGCAACTTAAGAAATACTAATTTCTTTGTGCACACTATTAGGCGAAAAAGATCATGGTCATATACGAAGAAAATAATATATACAAAACAGCTCTTGAAAATTTGCCATAACAACATATAACTTATAGTTTAAAAGCTGAATTCCCAATTCTTACTGCCTATTTCCCCAAAAGATACATCAGTTCACTACCTACTGGAAACCACTTCATAAATAGTGAAGTTGGACGTTCTACAGACAGCAAACTATAAAAATTTAGCAAAAGCAATACCAGACCCCACAATATTACGCACATTATTTCTAAAGGCTATGCTTTCTGAACATTAGCAACATGTGCATTAAGTATTTAATATATGCGGGATTCCATAAAAATTTCATCCATGTGACCAGTTATTTCATAAAGCCAATGAAGTTACTCAAAGCAATTACATAAATTCCCTGTTACCAACGCAATTCAAGTACTAAAGAGCAATTCACACATTCTAATATAAGTTCCATTCATGCATTATTACTGGATAAATATCACTGTGTAACCTGGAAAAACACACCGTCTCCCAGCCCATCTTTTTATTCTTGTCTCAGTCCACCTTTTTAGGTATGATTGCATAAGCCCGACACAGCTGTTCACGTAGCATGAGCATACCCTGCCAACAGCCTAGACAGACAGTATGTCTTAGATCCAGTTCAACTCGCTCTGATCTGCCACACGAAGCCACACGGAAAACGAGGGCAATTGATCTGACACGTCATTCAAAAGTGGGCTGTGATTTTAATGCACTAACATCCCAGTGATCAAGAGCCATTTACAGGTCATGCGTTTGATTTCACACAACGTGTAAGCGCTTAAGCTGAATAACGCTCTCTTGAACGCCACTGCTGTTCAGATGTTATACTTTATGCTTCCTCCATCAGTACAGTGTCCAGAGCTGCCGTCCTTTCAAAATGCTTCCATTGGTGTAAAACAAACGAAAACCCAAAAAATCCTCTTCGAAAGGTCCCCTCCCTCCATCCCAGCCCCAGGCGGTGGGTGTCACGGCTGTGAACACACCGACAGCAGTTGGCATAGCTCAGCGGTTCTCAACCTGTGGGTCGAGACCCCTTTGGCGGTCGAACGACCCTTTCACAGGGGTCGCCTAAGACCATCCTGCATATCAGATATTTACATGACGATTCATAACAGTAGCAACATTACAGTTATGAAATAGCAACGAAAATAATTTTATGGTTGGGTCATAACATGAGGAACTGTATTTAAAGGGCCAGAAGGTTGAGAACCACTGGCATAGCTGGTCACGCCACCTTGTTCCAAATACACAATGAAGGTTGAGAACCACTGGCATAGCCGCTTCCATGGACAGTCATCAGCCTCCCCCTCATTAGTGGGTTGACATTTCCTCTTGGAGAAACGATTCCGCTTCTCAATTACATGGAAGCGGATGGGATTAATTGTGACGTGGGCCGTGGTCTGCGCGCTGCTGGCCGTGGCTTCAGCGGGAAACATCTCAGGGGCCTGAGGGCTCTGCCGGGGGCATGACTCTCTCCCCTTCCCTGCCTGGCGGTGCTGATGGCCGGCCCTCAGGTACACTCAGGGAGGGTCAAGGTGGCTTTAAATTTTACAGAGATAAAGATTTCGCCCATTTAATTTGCCCCATTAAATACGCCAGGCGGTAGTAAAGGGTCTTTATTACATTACCCACGCTGATGTGAAGGCAAGTAGCCTGGGCACATACTATCTGCTTTCAACTCAGCTTTTCCCAAAGTCTGCATTAGCTGCAATAACCGAGTTAGGCTAAGCCAGTGCCCTCATTCTGTTCTGGTAAGCAGATAAGCAGTATGCCTTCCAGCCTAAAAGCCTCCACAAGTGCTCCTGTTTGAGAACAACACATTAAAAACTCCATTTTCAAAAATCAACTTGGAGTGGACCTTTGACTTCCAGAGGCATAAAAATGAAATAAAACTTCAGATGTAAATAATTGACACAATGCCAGAAAAAACACACATCTAGATGGGAATGATAAAATAATTATGAAATGTGAAGTTTTCACCTAAAAACTATTTAAAAAAAAAAAAAAAGAGGGATATAGCCTGGCCGAGTGGCTCAGTTGGCTGGGCATCGTCCTGAGCATCGAAGGGTTGCCAGTTCGATTCCAGGTCAGGGCACATACAGAAGGCAACCGATCGATGTTCCGATGTTACTCTCTCACATCGATGTTCCTCTCTCTCTCCTCCGTCCCTTCCCCTCTCTAAGCATGTCATCAGGTAAGGATTAAAAAAGTAATAAAATAAAAAAAGAGAAATATAAGAACCAAAAACAGACAGAAATACAAGTATGCAGGATAGCATGGAGTGGCACAATGGGTCCATGTTTTTATGCATCTACCACACCACCTTGTTTCAAATACACAGCAATGACAATGAAGTCTAGAGCGTTAAACCAAGACAACATCTAGGCAGGCTCAAAAATTAGGAGAATATCCAGAAATGCAATTAATGTAAGCTGCTACCTGGATAGAAAGCAGGCAGGGACAACTGCAAGTTCAATTTGCAAAGGAGAGAGGCTTGAAGGTGAGCGGAAGTGGGCACAGCATTCCGGTGCCACCTGAACCATGCGATGCCGCTGGGGCCCGGGCGGGTCTGGGCAAGGGCAGGCTGAGAGGAAAACCAAACCCCACTCACGAGGAGCCTGCAACCCCCAAACTGCCGCGCATCCAGAAACCTGCTGCCAAGGACAGTCGACAAAATCAACCGCCGGAACCTAAGGGACTCCACATGAAACTGATTTCATGGGACCTTCTGGGCCCCCTGACCTGATGGCCAACTCCTCCGTCTCTAAGATGCTTTGTGGTTCAGTCCAGGACCTTCCCTTCTCGACAATCTCACCCCATGGATTGCAGCCAGCCCACAGGTTTTCAAAGCCACAGGCAGCACGAGGACTGTTGACTGTATGTTCAAGTCGGGACGGTTCCCCTGAGATGCAGAGCTCCACATCCAACGGCCTCCTGCTTCCTCCACGGGCAGCTCACGTGGAACCGGCGCCAGAGCCAAGCTGATGCACTCCGGCCCCCAGCAAACTCCCCGGGAGACAGGCAGCCCAACTGCTCAGGCTACGCGTCTACGGGTCGATCTTGACTCCTGTCTCGTTGCAAATGTGATCCATTTGAAAGTCGTGCCAGCTCTACTTTCAAAATATGTCCCCAAAAGGGCCATTTCTCATCACCTCTACCGCTACCTTCTAATCACCAGCCATTATCTGCACTGAATCACGTCTGGGGCCGCTAAGTGGCCGATCAGTCCCACTCGTCATGACACCTGTGGTGGCCTTTTAACACATAAATCAGATCCGGCTAAACCAAATCCTTAACGCAGAACACAATCCTTCACAAAGCCCCCGCTGGGAGCCCCCTGCTCCTTGCCTCCCCCCTCCCCACCCCCCGCCGGCTGCTGCATCCACATAGGCCAGCTGACCTGTGACCCCTCCAACAGGTCAAATTAATTCCTGCTGCAGGTCCTCTTCTGTATATTTGAAATATTACACAAGGCACGATGGAGGAGAGGAAAAATCAAAAGAGTAGAAGCAGCAAAAAAAACCTGGAAAACCAGCAAGCAATTCAGTCAACTGTCCAGGGAAAAGATTGTTAGGTTCGTTTTGGTCTTTATAGACTTTGTGCCAATTAAGGTTACTTTTCCTTAATTTGTCCACCCCGAACCCGACCCCCGCCACACTGTCTTTCAAACATCACGCGGCCTCCAACACCACTGGGATTTGAACACATGCAGGAGGAACGCACACGTCCCAACCAGATCCCCAGCAGTAATGGCCAGGCCGGCAGCCACACAGTGTGGGCCGTGCCCACTCATGCTGCACGAAGTCCCTTCAGAACTGGGGACCAGTGAGAACTGACAAGGAAACCTGTGCGCTCAGCCTCTCAGCCTCCGATGGTGACCTTGCTTCAGTGAGTGGGGACAGGATGCCTTCCTCTAAGGAGAGAAAGAGGGAAGGTGGGTACTGTGCCCACTTTCTCAGAGCCAACAGCACAAGTAAATGACATCACTAACTTGTTTTCTACATATTTGTGGGCACCTGTCTACGCATAAAAGGTTAGTGTTTAGCACAATGCTCTGAACAGAGTAAGTAGTCAAATATTACTCTCACTAGAGGCCCGGTGCATGAATTCATGCATGGGTGGGGTCCCTCTGGCTGGCCTGCAGGGATTGAGTCGAAACTCACAGTCCAACACTGCCTGCAGCTCCTACCTGGCGAGCGGAACGCTCATCCCAGCCCCACTGTGCCTGCTGGGATGAGTCCTGAGCAGGAGAGACTTGTGCTGCCGCAGCAGCGCTCACCAGCCATGAGCCCTGTGTCTGGCGCCCTCCCAAGGGGAGCGGCCTGCAGGATTGGGCTGAAACCGGCTCTCTGACATCCCCCGAGGGGTCCCGGATTGCAAGAGGGCACAGGCGAGGCTGAGGGACCCCACCGGTGCATGATCAGGCCGGGGAGGGACTGCAGGAGGCCTCCAGGGGTGTCTGGCCCATCTTGCTCAGTCCTGATTGGCCGGACCCCAGCAGCAAGCTAACCTACCGATAGGAGCATCTGCCCCCTAGTGGTCAGTGCACATCATAGCGAGCGGTTGAGCAACCTTAGCATATCATTAGCATATTACGCTTTGATTGGTTGTTTGGTTGTTCTGCCGTTCGGTCTATTTGCATATTACCCTCTTATTATATAGGATCACTGCTGTTTCTGGGTAAGGAGTTCAGAATGCTTGTGATGTACCTCATTTGGACATCATCACAGGGGTGGGGAACCTTCTTCCTGCCAAGGGCCATTGGGATATCTATGACATCATTCGTGGGCCATGCAAAATTATTGATTTAAAAATGAGCCTGCTATCGCTTCTCGGCCTTTTGGCTAAGATCAAGTGTAGTAAAAATGAGCCTGCTGTATTTGGTTAAACATTTAATCAGCTCACCCCTAACGCCATGGCAGGGCCAGACCCAACGATTTCCCGGGCCTTAGACGACCACAGGCTGCACGTTCCCCACCCCTAACCTACAACGATCCGAATACTTTCATGGGCTTTCTTGTTGTTCATACAGTAATTCCTCACCTGTAGAGGGAAACTAAAGACCACAGGTATAAATTATCTTGTCACACTGAGAGGTGGCCTGGCCTTGCCGACTGGAGTTCTTGGGGTCATCTCACAGGGCACCCCCCACATTTCAGGGCCAAGGGACACTTCCGTTTCTGGTCAAAATGAAAATTATCCAACTGATTCCTGGTCTGCCGTTTAAGGTGCAGGCAGAGCTGGATGCGGCAAGGTCCCTGATCTCTGGAGTTTACATTCAGCAGGAAGGGCCTGCAATTACTAACAGGAAAGTTAAACGACACAGAACAACATGGACAAAACCAAAGCTCCTACATTCATATTTGAGGGGAGGATACAATCAGTGAGAATGTGATGGACAGGGCAGCGTCGCAGGACTCAACAGGCTGCATGGGGGGAGGGGAAGCCAGGGGCTTCGCCAGTAACAGGGCCAGAGCCCGGCAGTGACCTTGCCCTCACAGAGGCAGCCGTGTTTCTGTCAAGAGCGGGGCTGCCGGGCGGCGTGGCTCAGTGGTTGAGTGTCAACCTATGAACCAGGAGGTCAGGGTTTGATTCCCGGTCAGGGCACAGGCCTGGGTTGTGGACTTGATCCTCAGTGTGGGGCATGCAGGAGGCCACCGATCCATGATTCTCTCCCATCATTGATGTTTCTATCTCTCCCTCTCCCTTCCTCTCTGAAATCAATAAAAATCAATAAATTTAAATAAATAAATAAGAGCGGTGCCTGGACCAGCTCAATTGCCCCCGCTCCACGCCTTTGGTAAGGATGAGCATTTGTGAAGGACTGTTTCTGAGGGCTAGTTTGTCTGGCTCGGTGCGTTGAGGACAAACTATCTTTGTGGGGAGGGATTTTTATGGGCAGAAGTCTCCTCCGGGGAAGGCAGTCTGCAGGTAACTGAAATCCCTGAGGCTGGAAGAGGAGGTGCCAGCAGAGGCGCCAACTGAAGATCTAGTCACTGATGCACACGGACGGGCTCACACAGGTGAGGGCAGCGTGTGTGTGACAGGCGTGTCTGACAGCAGGGTGACGTGTTAAGATGTAAATGCCCTGCGGTCTTTATAAAAAAGCTTAGCATTCTCCCTTTCCTGGGCCCCTGGGTTAGACCGGTTAATATGAGAAAGACCATCAGCGGCACTTTTTAAACACGGGATTATTCAAAAATACACAATCTAATATGCAAGATGTGATTATAAAGCAACAGCATTGATTCCACAAATCACATAGAGGAATCAGATTCATTATATAACGAGCACGTCCTGTATAAATTACAGCCCAACCAACAGGGGCACTGGATCTGCGCTTTCATTCGGAGTACAGTACAGCAGCAACTTCCCCGCCTAATGAGATGAATTATTAATAAAGCTAAAAGACACTAAATAAAAACCCTGCTTTGTACAAAGGCCAACTCTAATCTCATGTATTTTATAAGTAATCTTCAACAAAACACTATAATTTTAAACCCTATTGAACCATACTCTCAACTAGTTCGACATAGCATCCTTTCCTTTGAACAGAAAGAAATGGCGCTGATAATGTGATTTTTTTATCATTTAAAAAATTATCTTTATTGTTAAAAGTATTACAGATATCCCCCTTTTTTTCCTTCATTGACCTCCTCCACTCCATTCCCATCCTCTCCCCAGGCCTTCACCCCACTGTCTGTGTCCATGGGTTATGCATATATGCATATAAGTTCTTTGGTTAATCACTCCCCCCTGCCTCCCTACCCTCTGAGATTCCACAGTCTGTTCCATGCTTCTGTGTCTCTGGATCTATTTTGTTCATCAGTTTGTTTTGTTCATTAGATTCCACATGAGCGAGATCATGTGATACTTGTCTTTCTCTGACTGGCTGATTTCACTCAGCATCACACTCTCCAGGTCCCTCCATGCTGTCGCAAAGGGTAAGAGATACTCTTTTTCACTGGTGCATAGTATTCCATGGTGTAAATGGACCATAGCTTTTTATCCACTCGTCTACTGATGGGCACTTGAGCTGTTTCCAGGTCTTAGCTATTGTAAATTGTGCTGCTATGAGCATAGGGGTGCATATATCCTTTCTGATTGGGGTTTCAGGCTTCTTAGGATACATTCCTAGATGTGGAGTCGCTAGGTCAGATGGCAGTTTCATTTTTAATTTTTGAGGCAATTCCACACTGTGTTCCATAATTGCTGCACCAATCTGCATGCCCATCGGCAGTGCACTCGGGTTCCCTTTCCTCCACATCCTCGCCAGCACTTGTCATTTGCTGATTTGTTGATAGCAGCCATTTTTCTTTTGTTAGGTAAAAAGATAAAAGTAAAATAAAATAAGCAGTGGACTACAGCCAGCAAACCCAGTCCTGCTATGGTTCCACCACATGGAATCGCTCTAAGCAGCCTTGGGTCTTCATCTCCTTGGTGGGAGTGTGGGGCTCTCACCCGATGGCTGCTGACAACTTGGCGGCACTAAAAATATGCACACGGGCGTCTGAAACCCCACGTCGGAACAGGTCCCGGGGTGCCGTTACCGCCAACGCCGCTCGCAGGATTGTTGCTCTGTGTCTGTTTTTCTTGCTGTTGAGCAGGTTGTAAGTGAAAGCCAATGGCTTCTCTGGGGCATAAAGCAAAGGAGAACTCCTACAGGAATAAAATTATCTTCAATGGAGGTTTCCCCAGCTTTTAAAAGCAACACATGCCAAAGCCAAGGTAAAACCCAAACATCACATTCCATGGAATTATCTGTGAAAGGGCAGCCGCGCTACTGCTAGGGCAATCCCCTCGGTTACTCAGGGGGCCTCTTCTTAGAGGAACGAGCCTCGTCGGCATTAACCAACCGTGACGCCTCACCTAGGTGCCCGTCTCTTGCTAAGATGTCATCACAAGAAGCCACAAAAGCGCACGTGATGCTGTTTGACACACAACGCTTCCTACAACAGACCAGTCTTTCATCACCACGTTTTCATGAATATAAATCCTTGAAGACCAAACGACACCAGTACTTTAAGTTTCAAATTCTGTGTGTTGTGCCCTTTGAAAATAATGACTGTCAATGAGACTAGGTAAAAAAAAAATTCCTCTTTAGAACAGTTCTTTGGAACTACGTAGTAAGGACTACAAAACAGGTGTAACTTTGGAAAATAAAGATAGGCATTCGAGATAACCAAGGGCACAATCCATGGTTTCTCTTAATTTACAATGTTGGTGGGATAAATGCTCCTCGAGTAAGATAAACTTAAACCTACAAAATCCCTTGGAAGTTATATGACAGAAAACCAATCTGACTCTACCTTGGGTTTAATTTATGATGGGTTTAAGTTAATTCTTACAGGACATATTTTAAAGTTTCTAATAAACTAAACTCAGGATTTGTTATTCTCTATTCAGTTCTTATCGTAATAGCCATATATAAGCATTCTATTCCAAGTTTTGGCTTTTAATACCAGAGCATTCTTTCTCTCAGGTTCAAAGTCATTTTTCCGAGCAGCCTGTTTTATATGCACACACTACCTTTTGATAATTATTTCATGGATTACTGTGCAGACTTTAACACAAGCAACTTTGTTGAATACCTTATTGTTTTTCCAGGCGGTTTCAAATCCCTTGATGTTTGGCAAATTTTTGCAAAACTAATGAGGTTAACCTTCATTTTTCAGACTTGTAGACTTACTTTATGTTAACACAGACCCCTTAATTAACGATGACTCATTGTCAAGGACTTTTAAACTTGACTTCCCTTTTGGCAAAGTCTTCTAAGTTCAAGGTAGATCCTAAAATAAAAAGTATGTGAAACTTTCTTAAACAGTTTAGGGCAATTAAATACACATTAATTGCGCATAAAGTAAATTAGATTTATTAAACTATAGGCACCAGAACTAAAATTTAAAGGAACATTAATCATGTTTTTCATTTTTTAAAAGTTCCCTTTCATAGATACATGCTATGCTGGCATTTTCTCTGTTCTATGCCTAAGCATATATGGCTTCGTACAAGAAAGGAACTGAGAGAGGAACAGGAAATATAAAAGGGAATTGGGCAAGTTTTCCACTATCAAGAAACACAGTCTCTACATTTCTCCAGCAAATTCTGTGAACTATGGTAACATTACGATCAGCACAGTGGGGATTAGAGAAATGAGGCCGAGAAATTAAAAAGCTGAAGTTGACCTTTAAGAACAAGATTAAAGAGAGTATGACAAAAAAGTATGAAGTTGGCTACAACAAATATTTGCTATGTAGAATTTTAATTTACCTCCAGTTTGTAGGAAAACATGTCTCCCCTACAGAGAAAGGCCATATGTAAGTTGCTGAAAGTCCCACCAGCTGGATTAGAAAACAAACGGGTACCTTGTTTTGAAATACAAATGTGCGATCTCAGAACGCACCCCTGAGAAGGCAAAGGGGAAATCCGGTTTTAAAACACTCCTTCCTTGACCCCCGCCTCCCCAACCCCTCAGAATATCTTTGTACAGTTTTGTGATGAGGTTTCCCTTTTGTTTTATTTTTTAAATCTTTATTGTTATGACATAGGTCCTTCTTTCCCCCCCATTACCCTCTTCCAGCCCTCTCCTGTCCCGCCGCCCCCCCCCCACAGGCCCTCGCCACCCCATTGTTATCGTCCATGGGTTATGCATATATGCAGACAAGTTCATTGGTTGGTCTCTTCCCACCCCCCCACCCACCCTGCCGATTTTGTAATAACAGGAATTCACAGAATCACTGAATTCTTGGTTTGAAGTATAAAAATACGCTCTGTACATAAGCCCCTCTCATCTATGCTACTTTGTTTTCCAATTTCCCTAAGTCACTGTCCGAGGGGCTGAACGGGCGATTTCCAGTACCTGAAAGGTTCTTCGGTTTCTCAGTGAAGATGCACACACAGCTCTTGAATGAAAACATGCCTCCCAGTTCCCAGTTCCCATGATTCCCTGCTCAGCGCACAAAGTCATAACAGGCGTGTCAGCATGAGAACAGGGATGAAGTCCTCCCGGCTGATGGAAATGGAATTCTGACCGGGGGCCAGGGCTCCGGCAGCGCCATTACATCCGACTCGCTGACCCCTTTCAGGTCCTGCCCCACCTCGGCCCACACAGGCCTCCCTGAGCTGCCCTCCTTCCGCCCGCTGGACACACACCCACCTGAGCACCAACGCTCGGGGGTCACAGGACATTGCTTGGTGAGCCCAGATCTCCCTTTCCGTTATTGCAAGATGCCTGGTCTGTCTTGGTTTTTTCAGCTAAAACTTCCCCTCCATTGCCGGCTACTTAGCAATCGGTGAAGGCAAAACTCCGGGAGCTCTCCCGCTCCCTCCAAAGAAGAGACTGGGAGCGCCCAGCAGGTCCAGCAGCACTGGGAGCCAGCAGCACAGAGAGCCAGCAGCACAGGGAGCCCAGCAGGCCCAGCAGCACTGGGAGCGCCCAGCAGGCCCAGCAGCACTGTGAGCGCCCAGTAGGCCCAGCAGCTGATGAAGATGGGCGGGGCGAGGCATGGCTGCTTTCAGACCCTAAACTGGGTCTGAATCGGAGATGAAATTGCCAAATGAATGTGCCCGAGGATACTTGTTAAAATACAAAGCAGCTTTAGGAAAGGAATGCACTCCTCCTCAAAGGAGAGATGCCAAGTGCCACACCATTGTGCTAATGGGCAGATGCAGCTTCTGAAAGAGTGCTTTTTCCTGGGAGTCCTAGATGTTCAACAACCAGGAGACTGCAGGGGGTTCAGATAGGTCTTCCACCTGGAGGTGGAACTGCGTTCAGCAATGGCTTGTCAGATGTGTCCTCTTGTTCTGGAACCGACCCCCCCCCCCTTCAACAATTAGCTCCCAGTTCATGAGAAAGCCATAGAGCAGTGGTTCTCAACCTTGGCTGCACATTAGAATCACCTGGGAATCTTTTAAAAATCCTGATTTCTGGGCCTCATCCTCTGGAAATTCTGTTTCTTTGTTATGGGGTGGGGCCACAACCTGGGCATATGCCCTGATTGGGTATGGAACCAGTGACCTCTTGGTTCCTGGGTCAGTGCTCAGCCACTGAGCTGTACCCAGCTGGGCGACAGAAACTTTTATTTTAATATATTTTATTGATTTTTACAGAGAGGAAGGGAGAGGGATAGAGAGTTAGAAACATTAATGAGAGAGAAACATCAATCAGCTGCCTCTTGCACACCCCCCAACTGGGGATGTGCCCGCAACCAAGGTGCATGCCCTTGACCAGGATTGAACCTGGGACCCTTCAGTCCGCAGGCCGACACTCTATCCACTGAGCCAAACCGGCCAGGGCGACAGACTTTCTGACAACTGCCGACTAATTCAGCATTATGGAAGCATATGCATTGTGCACCTCCTGACCGCCTGACCCCGGGCGAGGTGTAGAAGTTTCATAAACTACCAAACAGCCCTTCCCTGGAGTTGCTCCTCGTCTCATTACAGAGATAGAAACACAAATCACTTGCCTAACCGAGGTTCTAGGAATGAGGTGGAGTCTTCGGGGAGAAAGCCATGTCTAACCTAGAATCTCCCGCGGAGATGATCTTGTTCAGCTGTCTCACTGATAGACAACATCTGAGACCCATCTTGTGCGCAGACATCTCTCCCAAAAGATGGGAAACAGACACGGGTGTCAGCCCTCGTCTTACTCTCCTCCTTGTTGAATTCATTAGTTTCTTTACTCGTGGGCCTTCGGTGACTTGTTTTGCTTTTCCTTTGCACCATATTCTAACCGGCTCATGCCTCTTTCACATGTAAAAGTCACAGAACAACAATCCTTAAGCTCAAATGCTGGTGCAAATGATCGCCAAGGAAATAACAGGTGTGTGCCTACTGAATGCAAAACGCTTTCAGCTTCTGTAAGTCCTGTGCACATGTGGCAATTCCTCGTGAGCTTAGAAATCTCGGGAAGCAGCAGTGATAACTGAGCAACAAACACCCCATCTTGGGTGTAACACCCAGGCCGTGGCCTCTGTGAGCCGCCTTCAGGCTTCTGGTCCCTTGCTCAGCACTCTGGAGATCGATGCGCTGGGAGTAATGCCATTCGGGGTCCCTCTTGTCTCCCCTGCCACAGGCACCGAGGACGGTCTCCGGTGAGCACGTAGCCTACACTCCCGGCCTCCTGCCCGAGTCCACGTTTCTGACACATGATGCCCGGATGTCAGGAGTTTGAGGCCTGACTTGCCCTGTTTGCCAGGCTGCATCCCTCCAGGGCTCCTTCCGGTCCTCCCGGGACTGAGGGGCGGGCTGAGACTTCCGTGACCACACAGACACGACCGCTGGGTCCTCACAGGTCACTCCGAGCTGAGCCAGCAGCCCCTCCCATTCCCACTCGGTAAGTGCACTGATCATGATGGCTCGGGGGGAGGAAGCCACCTGCCTGGGTGCCCCAGCGGCGGTAGGCAGCACCCTGCCATTGTTAGGGACCAAATGAAGGGCATGCGTGATGGGTGCCTCGCTCACAGGGAGTCCACGCCTGTGAGAAATACCTGCTTCCTGCTCCACCCGCACCGCCCAGCCTCAGTGTCCATGCGCTCTTTCACGTCAAGTTCTACTCACTACGGATCTGTAAGAGTAACTTTCCTCCGAGTCTACTCGTTATAGGCAGAAGCAATGCCCCAAAACATAGTCTCGTGTGACTACGAAACAGAACCACAGTGAAACCCTCAACACAAACCAAGCAGAGTGAAGGTCCGTCAGCATCGACGGTTCCAGAAGGGAGAGGAGCAGACGCCCCGCCATGAGCCAGCGCCTCCTTCGCTGGATCTGCGATGCTTTCCCACTGGCCCTGCGGAGGGGCCACGCAAGCCACAGAAGGGAACCCCTTTGGAACCCACCGAACCCCAATGAAAGCTGAAACCTGTTTCGGTTCCGGGACTATCTGCCAAGGGTGCTGCTGAGGAAGAGGAACTGTGGTCTCAGTAGGAGCCAATGAGGCGCGAGGGAAGGTGAATGACATCTGTGCACAGGGCGTGGGAGTGACCGTCCCAGCACCTGTGGGGCCCGCGGGGCCTCGCCGGCTGCTTAGCTTTATGGCTGACACCCTGCTCGGAGCAAAGGAACCATCTCCGCATGACTGTCTGATCCAGGTGACAACGAGACCCCCGATGGCGCGACAGCACTTTCCGGGTGACAACCGCCTTCCCACGGGCAGAGGGCGGAGCACGGTTCTGACCCGGCCAGACGCCAAACACCAGGCCATCGGGGCCGGGGCCACCGCGCCAGCCCAATAGTGAACTCCCTCCCCAGTGTGAAGTTCTGAGCTGAGCGGAGCATGTTCGTTTTCTCGGGCTCATCAAAACCGTGTTCCTACCATCCACTTGCTACACCAAAGCTCTCAGCTTACCTCCTGTCACCGAAGTGTCAGGAA
>NW_005871141.1:4000759-4001737 GCF_000147115.1 Myotis lucifugus | reverse complement strand
TTCAATGTTCCCAGATCAAAAGATCTTTGGTCCATTGAGTCCGCGATTATGCCAGACATACACACACACTGTCTCATGTATCCTCAGAGCCACTCTAAACGGTAGATGTTATTTCTGAGCAGGAGATAAAGGGCCAGGGTCCAGGTCACACAGTGGTGGCACTAGTGTTTGAACTTGGCTGTGGGATTCCAAAGATTTTGGTTACGGGAGGGAAGCCAGTGGTGAGCACTAATGGAGAGTAAATACACGAGCCACAAATTAACATCTTTATGAATGAAAGCAGCTTCCCCTTCGGAACTGTAACTAGATCATACATTTGTAAAATAATAAAATCTCTGTCATGTGTTCCACTCCTGAAACTCTCTTTTAATTGGCCTGTGTATAAATGTGGTTTTCCGCAGTGAAAAGCTGTCCATTCTACTTAAAATAAGATATCCTTCGACGCTCGGGATTCATAAGTATTTTTCACTTTTCTAAAAAAAAAAAAAAAATCAGAATGCAGTTAATTTCTCACTGGAATCATACATCAAGTTTCCTAGGAAGGAAGAACAATGGATTTCCACTGAATGCTTTCTCCTTTAGTCAAAGCCTGAAGCGGACCTCAGACTCACCAGGCAATGGGAAAAAATGGACAGTCAGCAGGAGTCTGCGTGCTTTCAATGGCTAAGTGTCCATGACAACAGGGAAACATGCCGCAGCCGCCCCAGCAACCCTGCTACAGGCTCACAGAAATTAAGGAAGAATTAGCCAGAGACCAATCTACCTCTTTGCCCCATTTCTAACAGACGGCTCATTCTGGAGAGAATTACGAAGCATGACGAAGCAAGGGCCTGCCTCCCCGTCACTCTGTACCCGTCTCTGAACTGAGCCGGTGCCTGTGCCACCTGCTACCTGTCTGGCACATCACTACAAGCCTACACTTCACACCTTTTATTGTAATTCACTAGAGGCCCAGTGCACGAAATTCGTGCATGGGTG
>NW_005871141.1:3990210-4000645 GCF_000147115.1 Myotis lucifugus | reverse complement strand
GCTGGTCACCATCTGAGGGGCGATCGGTGGGGCATTCGGGCCCCGCTAGCGCCCGCCTTGGCCTGGCGCCACCCGCCCACCTGCTCCACCATCCCGGCACAGTCCCGCTCTCATCAGGGCCCAATGGGGCCGGCAGTGTCTCCACTGCTGCCCACTGCCATCGCCACATTGCCAACGCCCGCCATGTTCCACGCCACCCCCTGATGGTCAGCGCACGTCATAGCGAGCGGTCAAACTCCCGGTCAAGGGGACAATTTACATATTAGGTTTTTATTATATAGGATAATCAGCTTATAAAGTTCCCAATAATGGTAAGAATCAATAAAAAATAAATTTATTTTCTAAAAATAAATACACAAAAATATACCATTCCATCAAAATGTCTCCAATTTTCTCAATAACATGACATTTGATTTTATCTACATATAATTTTCAGCTTCACTGAGCTACAATTGACAAATAAAATGTTAAGCTATTAAAATGTACACTGTGATGATTTGGTATACAAACACATTGTGAAATGATTCCCCCATTAGTTCATTAACACCGCTACCACTATATATATGTAAATATATATATACACACAAATACATATATATATATATATATATATATAATTTTTATAAGAACATTAAGTTCAACCATCTTTATAAATTTCAGTTACACAATACAGTTACCAACTATAGTCACCATGATACACAGGGAATCTCAGGCTTTATTCATCTCATAGCTGAAAGTTTTAATATAACTTATTGATGCAAGAAATTAATTAACAGCCAAAATGTATTTTCACTTTCTGTAGTTTCCCTTAAGTTGTGTTATGCCCTTTGCAGTGAGAACTGAGAAACAGCAGTGTACTAGAAGGGCTGGTAGATCTGAAAAACTAAACTGCTAAAAAAGAACTTTTTTATTAACAATATATGTGCTTTCACATTTTATTTACAGATTTTATTAATATTTTTGACTATGTGTGTGAAAGAAACTTAAAATTTTAAACATTAGAACAATTGATTTATCTTTACTCATAGGTAAGTTTTTCTGTGTTTATTTATTTTAAATCCTCACCCTAAGATATGCTTTCCATTGATTATAGAGAGAAAGGAAGGGAGACAAAGAAAGAGAAACATCAACTGGTTGCCTCCCACATGTGACCCAACTAGGGATCGAACCCGCAACCTGGGTATGTACCCTGACCGGGAATCAAACCCAGAACCCTTTGGTGCAGGGGACGACATTTCAACAAAATGAGCTGCACTGACCAGGATGCACCTCTGCTTTTCTAGGACCCAGTAATATATCCCTGGAATTACTGAAATCATGTTCTATTATCTTGCCTTAAGCGTGTTCTAAGTGAGAGGTTCTTTGGTAATTCCATGAGTAACCTGCCTCAGATGACGCCTAAGGTGATCTGTTTGTTCATTAAATCCACTCTTTACAATGGTGTTATAGCTGTGGTATCACTAATGCACTGAACACAAGTAAACTTTGATAAATTCTATTCCATGTTGAACACAAGGAGACAATCACCTCACTGAACATGTCTAATAACATCATTCATTCATTCAACAATTACTTTATTAAGCACCTACCATGTACCAGGCACTGTTGAGCCTGAGGAACACAGTAAAACACACACACACACACACACACACACACACACCACGTCAGGAAAATTAAGAAAACACTTGCATTGATTAACCAAGTTACTGCAGAAAGTTCAGGTTTAAAAGCACAGTTTACCCTTCTTTCTGCTTGAAGCCTGTGAAATGAGGATATGCTTGTCATTTCCCAAACAGAAGACGAATCAGAACACACAGTCACCACAACAAGTCGCTTCTCGCAGGCACCCAGTCCCGACAAAGGGCCCAAGCACCGCGCTCCTCCCCATGGGGCGCGACGTGTGGAGCTCGGAGAGCAGCCTGGACCTGCAGGAGCTGACGGAGACTCCTGACTTCTAAGGGCACTTAAGTTCTTCAGTGGTTGATGCCACTGAGCTTTCATTACATCGCATTTCACTTCACACTTTATGGCTATTCTTCCTGAGATAAATATCCCACCAGTACTATTCTTCTAATGATCATTAAAATATCACTGCATGTCAAGTGAACAAATAAAGATAAAAGAGATGACTATCCTACATCCTTGCACAAGAGGCCAGAAGGAGTGGGAGAAGCCGTGTTTACCAGGGAATGATCTGGGCTGACAGGACCCCCTTATGCCCACCCCTACCCCCCCCCATGGCTGGACCACTCATTTCTTTCTCGACCTCTTGGACTTCTGAACAGAGACAGGAAACTACAGGGACCTGCTGACAGGGTGTTCATGTCCAGCTGGACCCTGGAAGGGAAGTTCCACAGCAGCTCCACTCCTTGGCTGGTGACCTCTCACCTCGCTTCTCAGAGAGCTTTGTGGGATTCTTCTAATAGAGCACCCTTTTGCTTACGTTCATTCTGTTACTCGCACCCACAAGAACATTCAATCGCATCTCCTCCCACTAGTCCACCTCACAGACAGCAAAACTCCCACCGGTGCGTGTACCATTTCTTCTGCTCGGTGGAGCCGTGAATGAGAGCGCAGGGAAACGCGTCTGATTAAGCACCTCTCTTCAGGCAGCCCGAGGCAGGTGCACGGTGCTACCTTTGCAACTTCTAACTACGAGTGTCAAGAACCATGCGTCACTGATGTGCGAGGAACCAGGGGTTGGCTCTTGCGGTGGTTCCCAGAGGGACTCCTTTTCCCTTCCCATCTCCCACGGCCCGTGATCGGCGTGTTCCCTCCAGGCAGCTCCCACACAAATGCCAGGGCTCTCACGGGGGCGGGTTCCCAGCTGGAGGAGCAGCCCAGTGACACAGAAGCACGGAGGGACTTAAATACCTGGGAGCCAGGAGGCACGGAGATGCTCATCAAGGCTAGACACCCATCAGAGAAAGCCGTGGGCCCGTAGTCATGGCTGAGCACGAAGACATATCAAACCGGACTCTCCATTCTTCAGCACCAGATGTCTTCAGACCAGGGGTAAGCTCGGCCTGCCAGGCACTCAGCCAACAGACTGCGTATTTATGGCTACCCTCTTATTTAATTTTTAAAAAATCTTTATTGTTGAAAGTATTACGTATGTCCCCCTTTTCCCCATTGACCCCTTCCAGCCGCCCCGCCCTCTGCCCCAGGCCTTCACCACCCTATGGTCCGTGTCCACGGGTGATGCATACATGCAGACAAGCTCTGCGGCTGATCTCTCCCCCCTCCCCCTCCCCCATGCCTTCCCTGGATGCCCTTTTAAAATAGAGGAGACACTTGCCTCAGAAGCCAGGCTAGATTTCCGTTCAGTAAGTGTCAGGAACAAAAGCAAACAACTTTTCATCCAATTATTCATGTTCTCATCGTAAAAGACTGACATGAACAGATCATTTCCATATAAAGACTAAAGTCTCGGTAAGTTTGAATGGTGATATATTTTACCTTTATTTAGTGTTTGATGCTAAAACATAAAGATGAAAGGGGAGCAGAGCGGAAGTGAAATTCCCCATCACATGTCCGCATCGCCTGTCCGCCTGTCCCTTGGGACACGGGCAGGGATTTGATGATGTTAACTGAACACATGGCCACCACCCTGCAGCCGCGCAGCTCGCACAGGGATAACGATGACTCCGGTCGTTACAATGAATAGCTGCATGTGCTGTGTGATGTGGACCGAACGCCCCAGAGCAGGCGGAGTGGGTGCTAGAGAGGCATGCGGAGCTTTGGGCATTTCTCCAAGACCACGGCGCGGCCCGCGACTGTCCCAGACTGACGGAGGCGTGGCCAGTAACTGAATCGGAAGCACCCCCACCATGATGTGAATTTGAATGTAAGCAAAGGTGCTGAGGCCCAGCTGATGCGGCAGCCTCTCTACTTCAGAGCCGCAACCTCCGCAGCAAAGATGACAGACAAGCTCTCAGACCATGTTAAAACAGACATGGCCAAGCATGAAGCAGCAGCCCGCCACCAACACTGGGGTTAGATTTTCATCATGGCCGCTGACACAGCCCTCCCTGCCCACCTCTGTATGGAAAAGGGAGGGGGGGAGGGAGGGAGGGAGGGAGAGAGGGAGGGAGGGAGGGAGGGAAGAAGGAAAAGACTGCAGTATCCGCATGCAAGCAGGACAAACGTCTGTCTACTTGCTGTCTCCAGAATCTCCAGTAGCCACAAACTCCTTTTTTAAATATATATTTTTATTGATTTCAGAGAGAAAGGGAAAGCAAGAGAGAGAGAGAAGCATCAATGAGAATCATTGATCGGCTGCCTCCTGCACGCCCCACACTGGGGATCGAACCTGCAACCCGGGCCTGTGCCCTGCCCGGGAATCGAACCCTGACCTCCTGGTTCATAGGTCGATGCTCAACCACTGAGCCACGCCGGCCGGCCACCACCTCCTTTTTAGCCCCTATTTCATTCCCTGAGCCAATCTGATACTGCCACTCATTGTGCATTCGGGGGAACACACAGAAATATTTTTAAATTCTGGTGGTGACCCATCCCGTAAGGGGAAGTTTTCCACCAGAGGGCTGCTGACTGATTTGCTTGGGATCCTGCGGAGGGAAAAGGAAAAGTTGAAAAAAATAAGCACTTGAAAGTGACGAGTGGCAACTCCAACCAGCAACGTGACTGTGTCCCCGCAGCAGGCCCTGCGCTGAGCACACGGCGCCCGCCCCGTCCTGGCACCTGCCACAGGCCACGCGCTCGGAACTGTCCTGCGAGACAAACTCCACGCAGACACGAGGTGACAAGGCAGGTGTGCTCCCTGGTGGCGCTGAAGGCGGAGTGAGGCCGAATAAAGCGGGTTGATAGAACCAGCAGAAAACACCCTCCCTGGACTGGGTTCCCAACGCTACCGAGAAGCCCACCGGGCTTTCACATGTGTATTCGCACCTGTTCCCAGGCGGGGATGGCCCTGCACTGACCTGAGGATCCGCATGAGCCTCTGGACTAACTCACCACCGAACAGCACCCATGAGGAGGCCACATGCATGTTCAATGTCAAAAAGCAGGCAAGCAGCCCGGCCGGCACGGCTCAGTGTTGGAGCATCGACCTAGGAACCAGGAGGTCAGGGTTCGATTCCGGTCAAGGGCACATGCCCAGGTTGCGGGCTCGATCCCCAGTGTGGGGTGTGCAGGAGGCAGCCGATCCGTGATTCTCTCTCATCATTCATGTTTTCCTCTCTCTCTCTCTCTCTCTCTCTCTCTCTCTCTCTCTCTCTCTCTCTCTCCCTTCCTCTCTGAAATCAATAAAAATATATTAAAAATAAACAAACAAAAATAAGCAACCACAACAAAGCGCTTTCTTGGCCACATCCTGTGGAGGGGGTTACTGCTGAGAGAAATCCTCACTATCATGTAACCTGCATGCAATTAATCATCATTACGACGAGAATCCTTTTAATCGTTTGAGTTATTACACAGCAAGCCTTCACTAGCTCGTCCCTCCGCCTCTGGGCAGGATATACGACCCCAGGCCGCTGATGCTGGACTTGGAAACGTGACTTGCTTTGGCCCTAAGGCTACTGGTAGACGTGACCCAAACAAATGCTTGCAAAGTGCTGGCCTCTGGAGCACTGGGCCCGCCTCGTTGGCGGATGCCCTCGCCCCACGAGGAATGGGTCCCACTGAAGGGAAAGGGGTGGGGAGACGCGGTCCACACCTAAGCTCAACCCGCAGCTCTTCTCCAAGCGCAGCCCAGGCTGGTGGAGCCTGCCCAGCCCACAGGTGCAGGTGCAGGAAGGGGGAGCTCAGGAGGGGTTTACGCCACAGCAGGATGTTGGCAACAGCCAGCTGGGATCAGAGTCATGATGACGTGGTCAGTATGTCACCGTAAATAGTGCGGTGAGAAGCCGCACATATTAAATAAGGGGAGAGGGTAACATGAAAACAGATGTCATTCTTGCTGATGGAAGACCATAGAGTTAGAAGCTGTAGCAAAACCGGGCCTTCTTAATTTCACCCCCTCCGAGCGCTCTGCACCCACATAACTAGCTGCTCCTGTTTAGTAAATACGTTGTCTCAGCATCTCAGGCACTGAACGGCCGCTTCCTATTCCTCCGATCCTTAAAACACTTCCCCTCGTGTAACTTCATCCACCTCCCCGATAAGCAGATCAAGACTTACCGGGGTTAAGCAGCCCAGGCCCCAGAGCTAACAGGCTGCAGCCCAGGTTCAGGGAGGGGCCACCTGAATGCTGACCATAGTTCTCCAGCCTCCCCCTCCTTAAAAATAGCGCAAGACGGAACAAGCCAACCCCGTGGTGGAGATAGAATGTCTCTCTCACGTTTGTTGCTCTGCGGGGACCCATCTGGCGTGGAAACAGCTCCCCGCTCCCACCCCAGATGGTCCACTCGACAAGGAGAGGCCCTGGGGACATGCACTCTCCTCTCACACAGAGAGGCACGGCCTGGGATCGGGAGGAGGCCCGGGAGGGTCCGCTCAAGAGGATGCTTAACACACGTTCATCTCTTTGCATCTGTGGTATCACGTTCGTCAGTCTTGAAAGGGACTATGCAAAGGAACAACCAGAAGTTAAAAAAAAATACACCTAACCAGGTGTCTTTCCTAATTAACACTGAAAACACTAACTTCTCTCAAACAATTTTCCTTCCCAATTCTAAATCTTAAGCATGTTATTCTAAAAATTGACAACTATGAGCATTTTTCTATAAATGCTTTTCTTTAAAAAAATTTTTTTTTTTTATTTCAGAGAGGAAGGGAGAGGGAGAGAGAGACAGAAACAGCAATGATGACCCTGGGGATCGAGCCTGCAACCCGGGCACGTGCCCTGACCGGGAAGTGAACCGTGACCTCCGGGCTCTCAATGCTTTTCTCAAAGTAGCTCTTAAAGCACAGTGATGCCGCGATGAAGCTCTTGTGAGCGTTATGTCATTCTCAGCATTTCTGTTGCGCAGACAGTCTTTTATCAGATGTCCTAACGCACCAGGGTAGGCAGCTACCTGCTTCACAGCAGTGGAAACTGAAGTGTCGCTAACTGAGGGCAAAGATCTTTCACAACTGAAGCTGTGGGAGAACTGGGTATCATGAATCGTAGTAACCATGACCTTGGGAAGACACCAAAAGCCCTAAAAAAATAACCCCTGCATCATTAACGGGATGATGCTCTCCCTACAGTCAGTACCAGGGGCCTGGCTACTCCAAACGACATCGCAGCCTCCGAGTGCAGTGCAGAGAGTAAAAGAAGGGGATGCACGGAAGAGGACAGATCCCATGTCCCAATCATTCCAACGCCTGCAGGAGTGCATGGCTTCTAAAACTTAAGAGATGCAGAGCCAAACATTCTTAATAAAACAAACGAGTTTGCCCTGACCAATTTGGCTCAGTGGATAGAGTGTCGGCCTGCGGACTGAAAGGTCCCAGGTTCGATTCCGGTCAAGGGCATGTACCTTGGTTGCGGGCACATCCCCAGTAGGAGGTGTGGAGGAGGCAGCTGATCGATGTTTCTCTCTCATCGATGTTTCTAACTCTCTATCCCTCTCCCTTACTCTCTGTAAAAAGATCAATAAATATATTTTAAAAAAACAAAAAACAAATTTAACCCTCTGCTGCAAAAGAATCACATTCAAAAACACTTCCTAGTAACTGCAGAACTGGCCTGCTCTTGACACAGGGTCTTCCTTCGTTTCCCAGCACATGTGAGGGCCGTCAGGCACCTCTCGGTCTACAGAACAGCAAACTGTATGGGTCAACGGCCAGAATGTGGTAAATACTTAGTTATTTTTCTATGACATCACTATGTAACCACGTTTTTCTATTGACATCACTACGTAATCACATTTTTCTATGACATCACTATGTAACAATAATGATGTCATGGCATCCACTTTTACTGGGGTAATTGCAAAAAAGAGTAATACAATAAACTTCCATGGATCATCCAAATAGGACAATTATCAGAACTTGCTACCTGTGATAGGACAATTATCAGAACTTGCTACACGCGTTTCACCTGTCCCTTTTGTTGTCACTGCTTAGGTATTTTAAGGAAAAGCCCTGATCCCACTGGTATATATGCTTAGAGCATCACTATGCCGGTATAGCCCTAACAGTTAACGGTAGCTGTTTGCATCATGGAATAAGTAGTCTATCGAGTGCAAAGCAAGCTTGTTTTCTAACATAACATCTTTTACAAGGAACATTACTCCTATTCCTCAGCACCACAATACTTTTCCAAAAAGGAAAAAGTGAAGAAATGAAAAAGTAATTAGAAGAGTCATAATTTCCATTTTCAGTTTATTACACATGGAAAGTAATTTGTATAAGAGACAAAAAGAGAAGACATGATAGCAATATCTGTATCAAACTTGTAATTAAACAGATAAAGGAAGAGAAATCATTATTTGAATTTTAGTTTATATTTAGGCTATAACAATAGCAAATGAAAATTAAAATTAATTTTCTCAGACTTCATTGTCGTTGAAAAGCAGAGAGAAGCGAACTCTGAAACACCTCCTTTCTTAAGTTCAACAAAAAGCTAACATCATGTTTAATGGTTTGCTTCTCTACAAGGTCTTGTCTTACACTTCTTTGGAAAGGCGGAGAAATTTCAAAGACTGCGGGAAGTGTTTTGGAGCTATTAGATAATGCTCCAGCTTCAGTGTGGCTAGTGCATCCAAAAGAAGGGGGAAAACAAAGAAAAACACCAAAAGGCAAGGAAAGCAGCCTGGCGAACACCCGCAATGCGAGGCCGAGCCAGGACCAGCCAGCGCTTACTTAACTACACTTCCCTCCGCTGTGAGGACTTCGCTTACATTGTACCTGGGACTCGCTCCACAGCCGTTTCTAGGCTCACACTCCCTCCTTTCTACAGCTGTAAGGAGCATGCTTCTTCAGATGGATCTACTGCCATCTATTCAGCCAGAACCAACGCACAGTCATCCGGCTTGTTCCTGTGTTTAACACTTGGATTGCGGGAAACGAGTTAAGTCGGCTCGCGTGAATTGTGCGTACTCCGCGGGAGCCGTCTTAACTCGGTTCATATAGATTTGCGGTGGAGTGCGGGAAACGTGTAAACTCGGGCCGATTGTAACTGCGTATTACCAAATATTTGTTTGTTTGCCGTTCACAAAGATACCTACCTGTGTATGCGAACCGTTTCATACCCATTGGGGTAATAGGTATCATAAAAATCCCTTGTAAGTAGAGAACACTTTATGGCGCTGGTCGAGTACAATACCGTTAGGGTACCAATGTATTGTTTTCTCATTTTATAACCGATATCCCTGGATATCTCACCATGCAAAGAGAATAGTTATTGAGAAATACTTCTTGTGTCCGGACGTCTTTAGTTTTGAGTTTTGTGAATATTACGTGTTTAAATATTTAAATATATTGTGATAAAGACATTCATATAGAATTTTTTAACCAAATAAAATAAAATCATTCCGCAGTGTTCGCATAATAATTATTTTTTTATATCAGATATCTATCGGAGTACCGCTATTTTCAGTTAGTATTATTTTTATTTGCTTTAACCTAGAATGTCGCAGCATTCAGACTATAGTGATGATGAGTTTTGTGCAGACAAGTTGTCCAATTATTCTTGTGATAGCGATCTTGAAAATGCGAGTACAAGTGATGAAGATTCTAGTGATGATGAAGTAATGGTGCGTCCCAGGACATTGAGGCGACGAAGAATTTCGAGCTCCAGCTCTGACTCAGAGTCAGATATAGAAGGCGGGAGAGAAGAATGGTCGCATGTTGATAACCCACCAGTCTTAGAAGATTTTTTAGGGCATAAAGGATTAAACACAGATGCTGTTATAAATAATATAGAAGATGCCGTGAAATTATTTATCGGAGATGATTTTTTTGAATTTCTTGTAGAGGAGTCAAACAGGTATTAT
Source organism: Myotis lucifugus (assembly GCF_000147115.1). Lineage (NCBI taxonomy): Eukaryota > Metazoa > Chordata > Mammalia > Chiroptera > Vespertilionidae > Myotis > Myotis lucifugus. The sequence continues at coordinate 3,990,761 of NW_005871141.1, read as the reverse complement.
AATCAAAATAGGAATAATTTCAAACTTTCAAAAAAAAGCCTAAAGTGGAAAGATATAACCCCTCAAGAGATGAAGAAGTTTTTAGGGTTAATTGTTCTCATGGGACAGGTGCGCAAAGATAGAAGAGATGACTATTGGACCACGGAGCCATGGACGGAGACGCCATATTTTGGTAAAACGATGACGAGAGACAGGTTCCGACAGATATGGAAAGCTTGGCACTTCAATAATAATGCGGATATCGTAAATGAATCAGATAGACTTTGCAAAGTGAGACCAGTACTAGATTATTTTGTGCCTAAATTTATAAATATTTACAAACCTCATCAGCAATTATCACTAGATGAAGGGATCGTACCTTGGAGGGGAAGATTATTCTTTAGGGTATATAATGCTGGCAAGATCGTTAAATATGGAATATTGGTTCGTTTGTTGTGCGAAAGTGATACAGGATATATCTGTAACATGGAAATTTATTGCGGCGAAGGAAAGCGATTATTGGAACCGATAATCGATACAAACAGTCACCTGTCTCCATACACTGATTCGTG
>NW_005871141.1:3971355-3990110 GCF_000147115.1 Myotis lucifugus | reverse complement strand
CATATATATATGGACAATTATTATAATAGCGTCGCAAATTGTGAAGCACTTATGAAAAACAAATTCAGAATATGTGGAACAATCCGGAAAAATCGAGGTATACCTAAAGATTTTCAAACAATTTCTTTGAAAAAAGGTGAAACAAAATTTATAAGGAAAAATGATATATTGTTACAAGTGTGGCAATCAAAAAAGCCTGTATACCTGATTTCTTCGATTCATTCTGCGGAGATGGAAGAAAGTCAGAATATTGACAGAACATCAAAAAAGAAAATTGTCAAACCGAATGCACTCATTGACTACAATAAACATATGAAAGGTGTTGACCGGGCCGACCAATACCTTTCATATTATTCGATATTGCGGAGGACGGTCAAATGGACAAAAAGGTTGGCAATGTATATGATAAATTGCGCATTATTTAATTCTTATGCAGTTTACAAATCAGTGAGGCAAAGAAAAATGGGTTTTAAAATGTTTTTGAAACAAACAGCTATCCACTGGTTGACGGATGATATTCCAGAGGACATGGACATTGTTCCAGACCTTCAACCAGTACCGTCTACTTCTGGAATGCGGGCTAAACCACCTACATCTGATCCACCATGCAGGCTATCGATGGACATGAGAAAGCATACGTTACAGGCAATTGTCGGAAGTGGAAAAAAGAAAAACATTTTGAGAAGGTGTCGCGTATGTTCCGTTCATAAATTGCGCAGTGAGACACGCTACATGTGCAAATTTTGCAATATACCTCTACATAAAGGGGCGTGTTTTGAAAAATATCATACGCTAAAAAACTATTAATTTCTATTTGTTTTGATTTATTATGAAAATTTTATTTTAAACTTTAAAAATATGTGTATATTTTTAGGTAATAAGTATTTTTTGGGTTTTTCGTATTTAGTTTATATATATCGAATTATTTATGTACTGAATAGATAAAAAAATGTCTGTGATTGAATAAATTTTCATTTTTTACACAAGAAACCGAAAATTTCATTTCAATCGAACCCATACTTCAAAAGATATAGGCATTTTAAACTAACTCTGATTTTGCGCGGGAAACCTAAATAATTGCCCGCGCCATCTTATATTTTGGCGGGAAATTCACCCGACACCGTAGTGTTAAATGCTACAAACAACTTAAAATGGAACAGCCTTGTCTTTTGAGATAAACTTCTGAGATACTATTTTTCTAGCCATTTATCTACTGCCTTTTAAAACTTAAAAAGTGGCTAAAATCTTGTCAAAAGAACAAGAATATCCTGCAGGAGGACAGAGTGCTGGCCACGGTTCGTGCACTTGTCTACTCAACGAAAGGACCTACCAACTCTTCCAGTAGAAAATGTACAACTGAGCTAACGGACCACAATTTATGATCCAACAGAGTCGACTTGAGTCAACAGGAGGACCTCAGCTCGGTGTGCCTTCGGGATTTCTAGGAGCTACTGGGGATGGAAACTGTTACATTCCTAGGCTGGCTTTTAATTCGAAGACTATTTTTAAAACAGCTCCTTACACTGTAAAACAAGCCCTCTACATCAGACGCCTCAGCTAATAATGTCCACAGTCACCATGTTCACATGAAATCAGGCAGCTGCAGATATGAAAACTTTCCAAAGTTTAATGGTGTAACATTTACACAATGGTATGAAACATCACAGATTGTTAAATGCAGTTTCATAAAAGCCTCCTAGGCTCCCGATTGTTAAAAACTATAATATAATGTTTAAAAAGCAGTCATTTAAAAATCAGCTACTTAAATGTTACATTTAAGTAGCAGTGTCTGGCCCTCTTAAGTCTTTTTATGATGATTTAAAAAAAAAAAGCACAAAGCTTTGTAAAATTTTATTTATTTCATCAAAAAGTTTTGGGGGGAAAAATCGCACCACAAAATTATTATAGGGCAACAGCAATGTTTATACTACTTTTCTTGTGCTTTCAATCTCAGCCATTTTATTAGACATGTCATTACTAGTAGCGCCACTATTTGGTGTGTGTTTTTTGTTGTTTTTTTAAAAAGGTGGGTAAGAGCTGTAGCCGGTTTGGCTCAGTGGATAGAGCGTCGGCCTGCGGACTGAAGGGTCCCAGGTTCGATTCCGGTCAAGGGCATGTACCTTGGTTGCAGGCCCATCCCCAGTAGGGGGTGTGCAGGAGGCAGCTGATCGATGTTTCTCTCTCATCGATGTTTCTAACTCTCTATCCCTCTCCCTTCCTCTCTGTAAAAAATCAATAAAATATATATATTTTTTAAAAAGGTGGGTCAGGGAGTCCACAACCAACCACTGAGGAGACAGTACACTGACAAGGGGCCGGCGAATATCCCATTGTTGGAGGGGATGGAGGAGCAGGGGAAAATGAGGCATTCCAGCAAGTTCCCTATGGTGGCACACGCCACAGCTAGAGCGGGGCTCTCCCAGCGTCCTGAGCATAAAGCATCACCAACACATCCTCATAGAACCTTCCACAGGGGCTCCTCCTCATCCACATGGAAACTACGGTTGGCAGGAGGCCCGCGGCTCCAGGAGGCCGAGGTGAGGCCTGACCCAGCGATGAGCCGCAGCAGGGTGTCCACGGAGACACACTCACGGCTGGACGGGTCTGACTGTGTCCCTGTCAAACTTCACAGCGTTCATGCCCCGGGTCCCTGGGATTGGTAGACAGAAGTCACCTCTTCCGTGCTTCCACACGTATCATTAGCAGCCTTTCCCACACTTTCTTCCTAAAGGAGCTTCCTGTTATCGCTGGCATCCATCGACAGTCCACAATCTTCAAAAATCATTAACAGCGCAGCATACTGCATCTAATTGGCCCCCTTATTCTATCATTGGATCAACGCAGGCAAAGGAAAAAGCCATATAATATTTATTGCCTGAGTGGGGTTAACAGTCAAAACAAGTTAAAATCTACACCGTCCTTCATTTGCTTCTCCAGACGTGTCGAGGTGAGAAACATCTGGAAATCTCTTAAAGCTATGAATTCCTCAGAGTGGGGGTGGGGGGAGGGAGATTTTTCTCTCTCCTCTCTCAAAAGGAACCCCGACTCTAAATATGGCATTTGTAGGGAAGGGATCCCTGGAAATTAGGACAGTTTTCCCCACCCTTGTCTTTCACTGGCTCCCTATTCATTTTGCTATGAAGCACCATCAGAGGATGTGCGGATATACCAGAGTGTGATGTAAAAGGAAATGGAAAGGTGCCAAAATTAGATAGATACATACATGCATGCATGCATACATAGATAATAGATAGATAGATAGATAGATAGATAATAGATGATCAATAGATGATAGATAGATGATTGATAGATAGATAAAGTAAATGGAAAGACTAAAATAGAGACAGGGATGAATGTAGCTGGCCACCTCCCTCAGTTTCCAGGTGATTTGAAGGAAAAGAAAAAGCAAATGAATGTGGTGTCCAAACCAGAAGTACTCAGAAACCTGAAGCCCTATTTACCAACAGTAGGAAATATACAGTGAACATGTCCTCAAAATGAGAAAATAAATCGCACAAATCACCAGAGCCTGGAGAGGTTCGGTGTCTTTCCTCTGAGATCTCTTCACGCTGTCCACCTGCCTCCCCCTCCCCTCCCAGGACACCCTGAAATAACTCCCCTGACCCTATCCCTCGGGGCCGGGAAGCGAGGGCCTCACACATTTAGCTTCCTTCGCTCCGTGGCAAGCCGACCTGTCCGGCTCCCTACTCCCTCAGCGTGTCTTGTCCAAGAACCATGAATTCTCAGGTCCCTCCTCCCCAGCAGCTGGCCAAGAGCGTTGCAAATGACCTTGTACTACAGTCCCAATGCTACGCTCAGTGGATACTACAAACCGTACAGAACAGTGACCACCCCAGTTTGTAGCACTTCAACACTCGGAGATCCCTCTTACACAGGGAACTGGGGAGGGAGCCGAGCCAGAAACTCAGTCAGCCGGGCGTTTATCTCCTGTTGACACGTCACTGTTCAGAGAGGTGACAAGATCAAGCCAAGATCTAAGCCTGGATCCCAACTCTCCTGGGCTTCCCAGCTGAGGATCCATACAACAGAACACCCACTGTCCAGGATGCAGGTTGGTTACGGTGTCCCCACACACTTCAGTGACGGAAGATGCCGCACTGAAAGGCACTTGGGTTATATGTCAAGAGGCGTCCATTCCAGAGCAGACGCAGTAGAGGGACTGTCAGGACTGCTATTTTCAACCATACATGCTTCCGTCTCCTAATATGGAAGAGGGGTGACTGCGCCGCATTCTCAGACACTGGCTCAAGGGCTAAGAATGCGGGCTCCACTGATAATTCAGTCATCGCCAACCTCCGGGGAAATCCATGGCCGCTCGCTATAGAATTGGTTCTTTGTTTTCCCGGGGTGCTGGCCTTGTAAGAAACACTGCATCAGCTTCTTTTCCATCGTCCATTGTGGTCGTCGTCATCATCATCATCATCACCACAGCACCATCATCTTCATCATCACCATCATCCTGCCCAATCCTCCAATATTAAACTCTGCAGAAGGTCCTAAGCAAGGCTGGCTTGGAAGACCTCAGCAGTCCCCTGGGTAAGGAGGTGATTAATGTCTCTCGTCTATTTCTCGTAGGCAACGCAAGACTTACATGCCAGGGGTCTGAAGAAGATCACAAAATTACATTTCAGTCTCCTTAGGCTCTGATAATTATCTGCTGAGATGTGTGCCCCATCTGAGGAAAAGGCATTCATTGGGCAGCTCTCCAGCTACAGTGGGGGTAGTGATAAAGCTGTGGCTACAGCCCCCCCCCCCATTTGCTCATCAAATACTGGAGAGCTTGCTATGTTTCAGGATTTGCAACATAATCTATAATGAGAATTAAGTTTAGAACATATTTTTACTCTCCAAACCCTCACATCCCTTTAGCCACAACTCCCTCTGTTAACCATTTGAAAAGTACTTAATTGCTGCCTTTAAAATAATTATTTTTAAATTCAAGATATGTGTCTGAAAACTATAGCTCAACTGGATTGAACTGGACGGCATAGTTCAGCTGCACAGAAAAAAGGAAAGACGTAGCCACAGCAGACATTTACTGAACATAAAGTCATCTTATCTTCAAACCTTATTACCTGCAAACTTCAAAATTGCAGCTATTTCATCTAGAGAACACCACAGTTACACTACTGAGGCCGTACTGGGTTTCTTCAGAGCATTTTTGGATGTTAAGGTTGCCACCTTGCGAGCAGGAGTTCGAACAAAGGCCCTCGTGTTTACCACACCGACAATTCTCACAACAAGTGCTGAGAGCAGCGCGTGGAATTGTACGGACAGCCCCCTTCTCCAAGAGGAACCCTTTCACTTTTCAAAGGCAAAATCTCCTTTTCCTGCTCACTGTCAGACAGACAAGGGTGTAATTAAAACTGTTTTACTGATTCTCTTTTCAGTTTAGGCGCCACTGAAAAGCTGGTACTACTCAATTATTTGAATAATTATATTATAGTCACATTGTGCCTGATTTATACAAAGGGTAAGTTTTACCATTGAACCACATGGGAAAAATGTTGATCCTTAAGTCACAGAAATGTTGACTGTCGGAATCTGAAATTCACAATATGAGCACATTCAGCTTTCAGAAGAACACTCAATTCTTATTATTAATATATATGCAGCATTAATATATATTCTCCTCCAATATAAAGGCACTAGCAAGTCCCATAAAATATAAAAGCCAAAAATAAGTCTCAAGTAATACTTGAAATTAGTTATCTACTTGGATATTTCTCCTCATAAACCAAACCTATAAAAACTGTAGGGGCAAACAAACCCTGCAAATGTACTAGCAAATGCACTGCATGGATGTATAGACTTCCTGGTAATGGTAATAACCAAAAATTTATTTTTAAAAATTCACAGAATCAGAGAGCAAATAATTGCATACACATATTGGTTATGCATGTGTATTTTTGTGTTTTGTTTCTGTTTTTTATTTCTAGCAACACTAATTTCTGACCCCTTTATTAAGATATAATTCACATATCATAAAACTCACCCATTCAAAGTATGTAATTCAATGGCGTTTAGTATATCCACAGAGTTGTAAACCTATTATCACAATTAAGTTTAGAACATATTTTTACTCTCCAAACCCCTCACATCCCTTTAGCCGTCATACTGCCTTTACTAGCCCCATCCCACCTGCCTACCACCCAACCCTAGGCATCCACTAATCTATTTCCTATCTGTGCTGATTTATCTATGCTTGACATTTCATATAAAAGGAATCAGACAATATGTGGGCCTTTCTTTGACTAGCTTCTTTCACTTGTAACGTTTAAATTCTTTCTTTCCAATTTTATTTCTTTTTCTTGTCCAACTGCTGTGGCTAGGACTTCTAATACTATGTTGAATAAAAGTGGTGAAAGCAGACATCCTTGTTCCTTATATTAAGGAAAATGATTTAGCTTTTCCCCATTGAGTACGATGTTACATATGAGTTTGTCATATATGGCTTTTATTATGTTGAGTTCTGTTCCCTCTATTCCCACCTTGCTGAGTTTTTATCATAAATGTAAGCTGGACTTTGTCAAATGCTTTTAATGCATTTATTGAGATAATGTGATATTTATAATGCATTTTGTTTATATGGTTTATCATGTTAATTGATTTGCAGATATTGAACCAACCTTGCATCCCAGGAATAAATCCCAGTTGATCATGGTGTATGATTTTTTTTAATATATTGCTGGATTTAATTTTCTAACCTTTTGTTGAGGATTTTTGCATCTATGTTCATCAGGGATACTGGCCTCTACTTTTCTTTTTTTGTAATGTCTTCCTCTGATTTTGAAATCAGGGTCAAGCTCTATAAAGCATCCTCTCACCAAAGAAATTTACTTTCTTTTCAAAATTAGGTTCAAAAGTACTAAATGTCCCTGATTTTCAAAATTAGGTTCAAAAGTACTAAATGTCCCTGAGAATCAAGTGGCACTACTATTCCTAAGCACACCTTATAAGGGCCTCGATTTTCTCAATTATGAAACGATAAATTATCTAATTATGGTAAAATAAAAATTATTACTGAGTTTCAAGTTTTAAGAATCTAGATACTGAGGCTCAAAATGCAGTGGAAAGAATTATCCCAAAACGATACTAGTCTAAAGCCACTCTACATGTCGAGAGAGAGAGAGAGAGAGAGAGAGAGAGAGAGAGAGAGAGAAAAAATAAATGTTCTGATTCCCTTGTCCCTCCCTCCGATCTCAGCCAAGGATCTGATTGGCAATATCCATCCAGAAACAGGGCAAAGGAGCCCGATGGTGTAGTCCCTACAAGCCAGCCCCCTGGGCAAAGAGGAGATTGTGAGGGACAAGAAGACCCTGGTCCCCAAGCATTTCTAACAGCATTTCAGATTCCGTAAGCGAAGAGTAAACGAGGAAATAAAAATACCAGAGCTGCCTGAGGCAAGTTCTGAACATCATCAGCATGCGAAATGCTTATTTATAAACACAAAGAATGTTCCGGAGCGTCCAAATGATAAGGAGTCAGGATGCGTTTGTGGAGACCCAAGTATGTGAAATGAACAAATGCACACACACAGACCCTGACAATGTCACTATCAAAACCACTTAGAATACCCCGAGAAGGAACACACAGATAACTGTTTCTCACCAGCACAAAACTTATCAACGAATTAAAAATAAACTGACCTTGCTCACAGCAGATAACGCAGACACTCGGTTTTAAAAAGGGAGGTGTTAACAGCCTAGCCGGAATAGCTGCGTGAAGCCTCGGGTAAGGTCATGACCCTGACGTTCAGACATTAAGATGATAACATTAGCGACTACCAACCGGGACCAGCAGCGTAAAGACTGAGCTCGGTCTTAGGGAGGCTGGCAAGCATGGCCTCCCGCTAATCAGGAGCGGGGGAGGCCAAGGACCAAGTCACAGTGACCACGGTCCCAGGCTGGTCCGCTAACTAGCGGCGACTTTCACAAAACCCGAGGGGCGCTGCGCTGTGGAAAAGCTATTCCGTCTGAAACCTAGTAAGAACTCACCTTATGTAAGCAGAGGATAAGTCACTTCCCCACCACATACTAAGCCGTCTCCCTTCTTCCTGGCTCCTGCTGGTGCTGGTGCTGAGAATAAAAAGCGCAGCATCGGCACGTGCTACGCGAGAGGCCTGTTCCCGACCCTCCTGTGATTCCAGGACAAAGACTGACAAACAACAGGCGATTTCTACTTACCAGAAGCGGGAGAACCATCATGAAGATTTACAGTCATCTGGACACATGCCTTATTTGGGGAGATGCACTTATTTCAGCATTTATGCAAAAATATGTGTACATATCTTTAGAGCAGTGGTTCTCAACCTTCTGGCCCTTTAAATACACTTCCTCATGTTGTGACCCAACCATAAAATTATTTTCGTTGCTACTTCATCACTGTCATGTTGCTACTGGTATGAATCGTCATGTAAATATCTGATATGCAGGATGGTCTTAGGCAACCCCTGTGAAAGGGTCGTTCAATCGCCAAAGGGGTCACGACCCACAGGTTGAGAACCGCTGCTTTAGAGGATAGTATTTATATATATATATATATATATATATATATATATATATAGAGAGAGAGAGAGAGAGAGAGAGAGAGAGAGAGAGAGAGATTGAGATTTCAGAGAGGAAGGGAGAGAAAGAGAGAGTTTGAAACATCAATGATGAGAGAATCATCGATTGGCTGCCTCCTGCACACCCCCTACTGGGGATCAAGCCCACAACTTGGGCATGTGCTCTTGACTGGAATCGAACCTGAGACCCTTCAGTCCACAGGTTGATGCTCTAGTCACTGAGCCAAACCGGCTAGGGAAAGGACAGTATTTTTAATTTTGGTAACAGTGTGATGGTAACCTTTGCTTGTCTAGTTTATCTGGAATGTGACAAGCTTCTTCAGTATGTTTTGAGGCAACAACCTGGAGAGTTCTATGTGATTAGAACATTAAGTGGGAAAAGTCTCCATTCTGTTCTAACACCACTCCCACTCTATACTGAATTTCCTTCTTTCCACAGGGACTACCCTCTCTTTGGTGCTCTTTCTGTAACAGTAACCTCTCCCCGCCCCTCACTTTCTTTTCATCCTAAGATTCAAGTGTGACCACCACCTCACTCTACGGCCACTTCCCAGGGCACCCGGGCCTTTATTCGGTGGGTTCCTGCCTGCACGCCTCTCTGACATCGTGGATAACAGACAGCTCACCCGCAGACGATCAATTCCCAGTCCCTGGGCTCCCACAAGCTCGGCTGGCACCTGCGTGTCGGAATTCACAGAAGGATCGCCTGTCTGCCCAGAACGGGAGGAAGGCGGCCTCCACCGTGTTTCCATGGGGGTGGAATCGCCACCACCCAGAGTCCACACCGCTGGGACACTCCGCAGGATAGCTGCCGGCCTCCATCCCAACGTGAACCCCCGCCAGGTCCTGCTTTTCGGGGAGCTTCAATGAAACTGTGATCCAAGCAGCCCCCCGGGACAGAACACAGAAAATGGAAGTTTTACCTTAAAGGGTCCCAGTGCACTGACAGCCACAGGAGCCCAATAGGCAGGCAAGACAGGTGACTAAGAAACAAGGCCACCAAGCAGCCAGCTAACCCACCCCATCTGCATGGAATTAGAGACGGGGGGCAGCGGGGTGCGCGCTAGGGACATGGCTTTGAGTCAGGAAGGAATCTGCAGGGAAAGAACGTTTATTATATATAAATATATACACTAGAGGCCTGGTGCATGGGGCCTGTGGGGACCGCCTGCTGCGGGAGCACTGTTCATCCCGGTCAGCCGAGTGGCTCTCCCACTGTGGGAGCACACTGACCACCAGGGTCAGCTCCTGCGTTGAGCGTCTGCCCCCTAGTGGTCAGTGCACGTCATAGCGACTGGTCGACTGGTTGTTCTGGTCGTTCCGCTGTTCGGTCACTGGGCTTTTATATATGTAGATGGGCTTTTATATATATAGATGTGTATATGTGTACACACACACACACGTATGTATCCACCCTTCTCATGTAAGGCACCTTGTCAAGAGTCAAGGTTACACAGGAAGCACAGTACTTGCAGCTATTGCTCAGCCCTCTTACAAGCCCAGCTACAACGTGCACATTTATCATTTAAGCAGTGCTCTCAGGGTTATCTCATTGAATCATGTGACACCCCGTGGGGCAGGGACAATTACCGCATTTAATGGCTAAGGCGGGGAACGTGGGGCTTCAGAGTGGAGTGGGGCCGAGAGGTGCCTGGATTTCACGGAGTCCAGGCCCCGTGTGCACCCCCCATGCAGAGGGGGTTCGGTCCAACAGCCCCGAGGAGCCGGACGGAGTGCAGCCAGCAGCATGTCCAGCCCCATCACAAAGTGGGCCCCTCACAGGGGCAGACGCCCTCTGCAAAATGAGACCTGCTGGACTTTCCGGATACAGCGGGAACCTTCTGGAAGACCCAAGAGCTGACAGCGAGAACGCGGGACGCCTGGTCCCAGGTCTCTCGGAGCCCAGGGCCCAACTGGACACCCAGTGGAAACGAGTAATTCCACATCGTAAGGTCCGTGTGCCAGGGGAGACTTCACAGGTAAAGAGGGGGACATCAGGAAACGGCCCAAAGCACACCGCACCGCTAATCGCCAGCAATCCATTAGCGGCAGCATTTGAATTAAATTACAACTAGATTTGAGTTATTTATTATTCATGAGACGCTCTGTGTTTCAATTATTTTTTCTCTCCTCCACATCAGCCCACCCATCTTAAAGCCTCCAGCATTCATTTGATTTCCCGCCAATAATTTGAAGCTAATGATTTGTGTCTCGGTTGTGTCTGCGTGGAGCCTCCTCTGATAATTTGGGGAGAAAATGATGTGATGTGCCCCCCCGCCCCCACCCCTGGCTCAGGCAGTGGCCTCGGGGATTTGCTTCGAGTGGGGGCAGGGCCTTAGCCTTCCTCACAGATTTAGGAAACAGGAAGACAGCAATCCAGACCTGAACAGATCTGTCAAACTCATTTTCTTTCAGGGTTTTCTGCCAATTAGTGCTCGCTCCCCCCTCCCTCTCTCTCTCTCCTCTCCTTCCTTTAAGAGGAAGAAGGTAGAAGTGCTGTCTGCATCTCCCAGCCTTGAGGGACGGAGGCAAGTGCTGGAAGCAAAGCTGCCGGTGTCAGGCTAGGCCAGCCCTGCCCCTGGAGGATGAAGCAGGAAGCTAGGGGCCCGTGTGAGTGAGCAGGAGCGGCGACTCGGGCACATCTGTCCATAAGTCACCCCATCCTCTGGCTTCACAAAGGGCAGCTGGCCGAGAGCAGCAGGCCGCTGGTCCCCTCTCCTCCTCCACCCTCATCTTCCAAGCAGGGAGAGCATTAAACCTTTTCATCGCTAAATAATTAACCATCCACTGGCATTCTGACAAGCCGGCGTCCACTTTCTTCACCAGCAACCAACCCAAGCAACTCTGTGTCTAAGCTACTCAAGATGAACTTGTCACTTCAATATTCCACAGGAGCCTGCGGCCCCGTCCATTGCCTCAAAGGAGCTTCCTTCAGCCTTCTCCTTGCCTTCTCCCTCCTCCCAGCCTACGGGGACTCCTCCTCCCCAGCAGGGGCTGCACTATTGGCCGGAAGGATGCCAGCAATGCTGCCTACAGCAGGTCCACCTCCGTGAGAACGATGGCCCGTTTATGGGACTTTTTCATCATAGAATTCCTCTCCTAAGATCCTAGAGAGTCAGTGGACATGAGGGACAATGATGTTGCTGCTGACAGGGCCACCGATGGCTGCTGACTGTAGACAGCTGGTCTAGAAAGCAGCAGCAGCACTTGACACTGAGTCCCCTGTTCCCTCTGCCTCGAACCCGCGCCCCATAACCCAGCTCTGGCTCCACACTCCCACCTGCTCCTCGCCCAGGTTGGAGCCTCTTCCTCGCCAGGCTCTTCCTGTCCTCTCTCTCTCAAGTCTGGCTGATTCTCCTTTCAATGCCACTCCGAGCCTTTGGCCTGTCCCAGCTAGTGACCCGCCTGTCCCCAGCCTAGCTTCATGTGACCGCTGTCCCAGTGCCGCCGCCTTCTGCCGCGTCTGCACGCACCTGGCTCCCTTCCCTTTCCCGTGCCCCCTCCCGACCTGACCAAGGTCCGCTCGACCTTGAAGACTCTGCCCGGCCGGCCAGCTCTCTGTCCTCACCGCAGTTTGGGACCAGGCACTTGTTAGCTGTCTGTGTGACCACTGGTCCCACCAGGTCAGGGACTTGGCCCCTGCCGTTAACCATCCTACTCCTCCAGGACTTGGCCAGTAACCGATAGAGTTCTGAGTAGTCAACCTACAAGATGATGATATGCAAATGAGATGAGAAACAAAGCAAACCAACGATTTCCCATGAGACTTTAACATGTCACACAGGGAGACTCTATGACGTTTAGGATGCATTTACCATTGTAATGTATTAGCCTTCAAGTCACAGTAACAGGTTTCAAAACCTTAAGTAATTGTCCATACCCCAAGCAATGATCTCTGCTCTGTGCAAAGCAGTATTTGAACACAGGAGTAAGAATCCACCAATGACCAAAAGCATACGATCCCTAGCTGGCTTTGTGGGCTACAAATATGCTTCTGTGTGCATCTGTTTACCGACACACACACACACACACACACGCATATGCTCACACATACACTCACCTCGAGTTCCATTACTGTCTGAGCTATCAGTCTACGAATTGTCAGTAATCTCACATCTATTATATAGACTGTGGCACAGAATGTTTTTCTTTTCAAAAAACAGTCATAGTCCAGATCAGGGGTCCTCAAACTTTTTAAACAGGGGGCCAGTTCACTGTCCCTCAGACCGTTGGAGGGCCGGACTATAGTTTAAAAAAAAACTATGAACAAATTCCTATGCACACTGCACATATCTTATTTTGAAGTAAAAAAACAAAACGGGAACAAATACAGTATTTGTATTTGCATGTGGCCCGCGGGCCGTAGTTTGAGGACCCCTGGTCTAGATGCATATAAGCCAGAGTGCACTGCAAGAACAGCAATGACGCTCATTATGCCCCTGGTCAGGATTACGCTGCCTGGAGTGCTCTAGTGTAAACGGAGCTTCTCCCCAACGGCCCTGCTATGAATGAAATATTTGCATCGATAAATGCGCCACAAAATTTGTTGACCAAAACTGCTTGCCATGTAGAGAACTTCATTTCGCAAGGCATTTATTTCGCCCCCTTCGTCCGGGCTCGCATACAGTAGATACCACGGAGCCCTTTACAAAGCTTAATGGGCCCACTTTCTAATAACATTATACACGGAAGAGCTCTTACTAGATTGTTTGTCTCTGAAAAACACCGACCAAGCTCCTGCAGCTCGAGGAAAGACACTATTTTAAATGCTGCTTTTAAATCTGTCTTTCACAACCAGTCTTTACATGTTCACGTCTTTTAAGGTGGGAAGTAACTTTCTAAAAGGGTGACCTTGAGCCTCCTCAGCTGACCAAAGGCAGGTGATAGCATCCCTCTGCTGAGAGTTCTGGAAAGAGTATAATATATGGGGAGCACTAGTCTGGTACACCTGGTACCCTGGCGGGTGCACTGTACATGTTTACAGAATTATTTTCTAGAAATAAAGCTACTGGTAAGGGTACTATTGGCTCTGGAATGAGAGCACCTGGGTTCAACATCAGTGTGATGTTCTACTCGTCACGTGACCCTGGGAGTCATTTACTTAATCCGCCCAAGGTCAGCGTCCTTGTCTGGAACAGAGGAATCACAAGACCTCCTCGGCCCTGGGGTGGCTGCAAGATTCGATTAAACAGTGCACCTAGAGAGCCTAGCACTGCACCTGGCCGTAAAGTATCTTCTTATTTCCTCTGCATTAATTTCTTTTTTTTAAATCCTTATCAGAAGGTATGTTTTTGTTGATTTCTTTTCTTTTTTCTTTTCTTTTTTTTTTTTTTTTTAGAGCAAGAGAGAGGAAGGAAGAGAGAGAGAAACATCAATATGAGAGAGAAACATCGATTGGTTGCCTCCCATTCGTGCCCCACTGGGGACTAGGCCTGCAACCTAAGCATGAGCCCTGCCCGGGAATCAAACCTGCGATCTAAACCTGTGGATTGGTGTACAAGACGATGCTCCAATCAACCAAGCCCCTCGGCCAGGGCTCCACTGTAGTTACTTTATTAGCATGTTGAGAGAGGAGGAGACTGAGAAATGGCCAGGAAATTCTGGGAGACTACACATCCTCTACAGGAATTTTAAAAATAGACTTTTGGTTTCATTCACATGGTAATCTTTGAAGTTAATAAGAGTACTTCATGCCCACGTGAGTCCACATGCGCAAAGAGGTGTACAGCAGTGGTAAAAGGTGGACAGGACTTTTACTGTCCTGCCAAGCAAAGGTCTAATGAGGCCGTACCATGCTCTATGAAGTTTAGTTTATGTTGTGTGTGTTTTTAATATTTTTATTGATTTCAGAGAGGAAGGTAGAGGGAGTGAGAGACAGAAACACCAATGAGAGAGAGAATCATTGATTGGCTGCCTCCCGCACACCCAGCACTGGGATGGTCCCCACATCCCAGGTATGTGCCCTGACTGGGAATCAAAACTGTGACCTCCTGGTTCAAGGTGGACGCTCACAATGGCTGGGCTGTATGGAGTTTGGAAATCATTTAAATAAAGACAGCGGTGAGGAAAGTTGGCTGTCATACAACACATGACAGTATAAGCATAACACAGATTCCCTAGTGTAACACAGACACACTTTGTACAATGTTAGTTTCAATAAAACATCATCTATGACACTGAAATAACACTCTTCATTCCAAGTTAATGTTTTTGTTTTAGTGTTTTGGCATATGTTTAAAGTTTTTTTTATTTTAACCATTAACAGGAGACATGTATTATAAGACAGGTTTAACTAGCTTTATATTTTGCACATTTATAACTAACACGATGTGACTTAAATATTCACTGAAAGAAACCATTTTTTTTTTATTTCTCAAGCTTGAGAAACACTGTAGGGAATGCATTGATTAGTTCATCAGATCCCTCACAACATTACACCCAAACTTCTTTGCCAATCTCTGGTCAATGAAAAAGCAAAGAATTGTGAAAAGTTAAATGAGATGCTGTGTGAGAAGAGCTCCATGTAGTATCTTCCGGCGCCTTCAGTACAGGCTTTCTGTTCTCATTGTCATTGCTACTGTGATCACAGTACAGCGGTATCTACTCATCTCCATTGGGAATGAGATCTGGGTGCTCTCGGCATCAAACAGCCCTACTGGAAAAGAAATGTTAGTTTTACATATCCTATTTTGGATCATTATTGTTTCCTGCTCCACTGGCCACACTGCTGTTATAAAAACAAGTGGATGAACAGCATACCATTCTGCTTGTTTATAATAGCGGACATCATAACCTTTGGTATAAACAGTAAATGAATGAATTACATCAGTGACTTACAGAATCTCCAAAATCAAACAAAAAGGTATAAAGGAAGATGTTATCAAATCAAAAATTAAAACAAGATTTAAAGAAGTCCTTTAATAGAGGACCTTACCAGTAATACCAATATCCAAAATGCCTGCTTATGGTAGACTAATGCATTCTCCAGTGCCATCTGAAAAGTTGGAAAGGTCATTATTTTCGACTCCCTCCAAAAATCAACAGAAAAATAAAAGAAATTGCAAACATGTATCCTGTTCCAAAGCAAAGGAACAGTGGTTTTCACTAACATTTATCCTCCCCGTAAAGTGGAAACTCTGCAAAAGTCTGCACCCTAAATCCAATCTGTGGCCACTGCAAGGAAGAACTTGGTTATCAAGTTCAAGACGGATTAGGTTGTGTTCAGAGAACAGCAAAGTTGGGCTAAGCTTTGCACAAGGAGACGCCCAGGCCATACCACAGTCTCACTCCTTGAAGACTATCCTTGCCTACAGGACACACCACATTCCTTCTGCATTTGCACTGGACATGAAAACAGAGTTTGCATGGAACGTTGGAATGTGCTTTCCAAGATCCATTCGGCACCCAAGGTCTCTCCAGGATAACTGAAAGGAGTCTCCAGAGCTAAAGAGAACTTTCCGGACCAGCCAGTTAGGCTCCTGGTCTTGGGCCAACACTACACTTATTTAATGCATCCGAGGAGAGTAAGATGGAGATTCCTAAAATTTGTTTCATGGATGCCTTGGAAAAAAGAGGGGCAGCGGCACTTGGACAGCGGGGAAGGGAGCGCTTGGGGGGAGAACCTAAGGAAAGACAGCGTAGGCAGCAGAGGCCACTGTCGGTGACAGGGACACTGGGATCAGGGGCGGGAAGGGTGCTGTCTGGCCTTCAGCACAGCTTCCTTCCTGATTTCACCTGCCCGCCCGCCTCCTGCACCTCCTCTCTCACACCCAGTTCCCGGGGCCACGCTAACTCCTCCTCCCTCACAGCGTGTTCTTCCAAGCACCAGGCCTCCTTCCCGCCTGGACTACCTTTCTCCAGCTGCAAGCTCCTATTTCTCTCTCAGGACCCTAGGAAAACTCTCCACATGTCAAAAGCTTCCTATTCTCCCCCCCTTCCCCCCCCGCCACCGCCCCAAGTTTAATCCCTGTCCTGTGTGCACCCAAAGTTCACTGCTCACTCTTCTCCCAACCATGCTACTTCCCACCAGGCTGCCCAGTCCAACCTGGTCACTGTGAACGGGACCTTCCCTGGGTGTTGAGGGCACCATTCCTCCGCACACGAAGGAGAGAGGAGAACCCGCTGAATGTACTTAGCTGCTTACCTGGTCACTAACGGACTCTCAGTTCCTTACACTGGCAGGAATGTTTTTATTTTATTATTGTTATTTTTTTGGGCAACTGGCAACTTAGTAAGTGTGCTCAACCATTTTTTAAAAATAGTCTAACACTTAGCTATCTAAACTGTCGAAGATTCCTTCCTATGCTTAGCTTAATTCATCAAGATAAAGCTGTAGTAAAAAATCAATTCTCCTCCACATCATCAACCAGAGATGGGGACAGTCTTTTCTGTCCTTGCTCTAGATTATAAAAACCGCTGCTCTCCATTCATCCCTTCTATTCCTTTCTTTCATTTCTCCACTGATTCTTAAAATATGGCAACCGATCCAGAAAATAACATTTTCCGGCAGAGACACCGCAAAGGAACAGATGACTCCCATCTCGAGGGGCTCTGAGTCCTGTCCATCTCTGAGTCCCTGGGTTTCTAGGCGTCTCTGGGTTTCTCTGATGACCTGTGACCCACAGCTGTGCACCAGGCTGCTTCGTAAGAGATCACAGCCTTACGTTCCATAAGCCCCGTGACCGGCTTTTCCTTCCCCTTTGCAGGATCAATTTACTTACACAGGAAAGAAAGAAAATAAAGATCGACGTTCTGGTCGATAATTTAAAGCAGTGAAGACTCCCAGTCCAGTCCTGCCTTCAGGCCAGAGGTCAGATGCCATGACCTTGAGGAGGAGAGCGCTGTCCCGCAGGACCCAGTCCTGCAGCGCAACCCATGCACCCCCCCCCCCCCATCCCTGCAGCAGACGCTTTCGTTCTAAAGGGGCGGTCACTTCACAAAGTGAATGCTTTTCCAGAGAAAACGTGTCACAGGATCACAGGGAGTTAACTGATTTTTTAAAACCGGCCCATTAACTTATAAGCAATAAAACGAAAACTTTGGCAAAGGAAAACACGAGGTCGGAAATATCTCTCCCTCCACCTAACTGTAGTTCTCTGGAGTGACATCACCCAGGGTCTGGCCCAGGGACCCCGGGGAGCCTGCAGGGACCAGTGGCGGGTTCCTCAGCAAGAGACTGAAGAGAAAGAAGAATATCCGGGTAATTAATTTACCAGAAGGGGACGAAAAGACAAGAGCCTGAGAGCGAGGCATGACCCAAAACAGCACTTGCCCTAAGTCCAAAGAGAAACGAGCAATGACCATGGAAGGTCACTACCCTGAGAGCGAACAATCGGAGGCCTCTGGGGGATGTGCTAAAGACACGGGCGCTCAGAAATCTCCGTGTCTTACGTAATCGGCCACTTCAAGCATCCCCCGTTCCCATCCAAGCGAAGTGAGAATCCTCCAGAAGCTCTGCTAAACAGTGTGCAGTTCTAACTATTTGATTTCTGCTATAAAGATGCCTCGCTTTCTCAATTTTAAAGTTGTTAGGAGATATCCCAAAAATGTAATCATTATGGCTTCCAATAACTAAGGCAGCACAGACAACAGAGAAAAAAAGACAATACTTTAAAAATCTGATACCTTGGATTATTGAAAAATGCTGAAACAAATTATAATAAACTGTGATAGTTTCTTTTGTTCATACGTTCCTTACAGCTTATCCGTGAATCATGCCCAGGCTAACATTTAACCCAATGACTAGCCTAATTTAATATATTATGCCGTAAGTTGGGAAAGATGCCATTCTCTTTCACTCAATCAGCTAATATTAGTGAGCACCTAGGAGACTCCACACCTCGCAATAATACAAGGAAACGTTGAACAAGACCCCCAAAGGTCATGGGTCATTCCTACTGGAGATTCCCAGGAATCACAGACTTCCTGTGAGCCGTCCCCTCCTCACCTCCTCGCTCCTGGGAAGGGCCGCTGCCCACGGAGCAGCTTTCTGGGGGTGAGCGATGAGGCTCTGGGCTCTGGCCACCCCCATTGGGAAACAGGCTGCTGCAGGGCGTGGGCCACAGGTGGAGGGGGACAGCGTGATTCCCAGGCACCCAGGAAAATCACTTCCCCCGCAGCCACATCATTCCTGGACCCAGGCCCTGGTGCTAGTTAGTCCTAGGGCCAG
>NW_005871141.1:3969139-3971185 GCF_000147115.1 Myotis lucifugus | reverse complement strand
CGGCTTCTGTGCATGGGCCACGAAGTTTCACTCGCACTGTATGTGCACGCCCGCACGTGGTATTTTGTGGAAGAGCCACACTCAAGGGGCCAAAGAGCCGCATGTGGCTCGAGAGCCGCGGTTTGCCGACCAAGGGTCTAGGCAGCACAATCTCTCCTCGTCTGGGTCCTGGGTTCTAACAGCAGAGCACATAATTGCCTGGTGCAGGTGCGTTAGTGGCACTCCCAGCTGTACTTTATTCCTCCAGGACCCCGTCTTCCACCTGAAGCACCTTGTCAAGTCCCAGTCTAAATAGTCATCGACTCATAGAGCCATTTAAAATATGTTTTTTTTCAAAAAGCAAATAACTTCTACGCAGATATTAAAAGCCACTTTCGGGAAAATGTTTTCAAACTATAAGGAATCTTTCACAAAAATGACAAAAATGAGCTCTATTTTTTATTTTTTTTACAAATGAGTCGTAATATTTTATCTGATGTTTTAAAAGTTGCAATAGTATACATCTTCCAGTGTTCAGATCGTCCTACAAAAGCCAATCTTCTCCAGCAAATGCGTCCAATACACCCCTGACTGTATTACTCACCCGTCCTGGTAATGATGCTTCATGGGGACAATCCCATCTGGCTCCAGGGCTGTTCATACGCCTGCCCTGAATAATGAGTCCACTGAGTCCGCTGCATTTAGAAAAGTAGTTCTTGCCCGGCTGGTGTGGCTCGGTGGTTGAGCACCGACCTATGAACCAGGATTGCCAGTCAGGGCACATGCCTGGGTTTTGGGCTCAATCCTTAGTATGGGGCCTGCTGGAGGCAGCTGAGCCGATCATGACTGTCTCTCATCATTGATGTTTCTATCTCTCTCCCTCTCCCTTCTTCTCTGAAATCAATGAAAAATAATAAAAGGCTAATGCAAATCGACCAAGCAGTGGAACTACCCATCGCTATGACATGCACTGACCACCAGGGGGCAGATGCTCATGCAGGAGCTGCCCCTGGTGGTCAGTGTGCTCCCACAGGAGGAACGCCACTCAGCCAGAAGTACTGAGCTGGGCTCACTGCTGGCAAGTGCAGCAGTGGTGGCAAGAGCCTCTACCATGGGGAGTGGGCCCAAGCCATCAGTTGGGCATCCATTGAGGGCTCCTGGGCTGCCAGAGGCCACAGGCCCGGGCTGAGGACCTTGCCCAAATTTCAAGTGCACGAATTTCATGCACCGGGCCTCTAAGATTATACATATATATATATATAATTTTTTTAAGTAATTCTTTTCTGTCTACGTGCATCAGCATGTGGGCTTGCTTACATGGTCAGCGCAGTGGCTGAGCCTCATGGATAAGTTAGCGTGAGGCAGTGAAATCTGTGTGAACACTGTTTGCCGAGTGAAACATCTTACAAGCTATATCCCTGAATCAAAATACGGAGCATCAGCGGGCAAGAAAGACAAGAGCTGAGCATCTTCTTCATCATCGTCGCTTGAAAGAACACCCTTTTCCATAGCAACTCCGGACACAATGTAAGTCCAGCGTTAAGCGCAGGGCCCAGTAAAACCTCGCTATGAACTACTAACAAGCTTACTGAAACCAAAGGACTGGTCCAAGTGTTTTCCACTTATTCTTACCAGGATCACAGCCACCTCGGGATTTTTTAAAAAGTCTTTCAAATGGCAACTAACTCTCCCAGGCCTGGCTCCATTCCCTCTGGAGACTCCACGACATAAGCCGGCACAGGCCGGCCAACCTGGATCAAGTTCCCATTGAGTCCTTCTGTGACACTGAAGATTTTAATAGACCTCCCCGTCTAGAAATTAATTTACATTTTTTCCCTACAGAAGTGCTCAAACATGCACAGAGTAATTCTTAACATCTCATTAACCCTATTTCATATTAGACTAGAGGCCCAGTGCACGACATTCGTGCACGGGTAGGGTCCCTAGGCCTGGCTGGCGATCAGGGCCAGTCTGTAGGACGCACGCCGGGGAGATTTAGGGCCATTTGAAAGACTTTCAAAAAATCCCGAAGTCGCTGTGATCCTGGTAAGAATAAGTGGAAAACAC
>NW_005871141.1:3943279-3968898 GCF_000147115.1 Myotis lucifugus | reverse complement strand
TTTTTTGGGCCCAAAAAAACCAAAAAAGGGAAAAAACCCCCCCTCCCCCACGGGGGGGGGAAACCCCCTCCCTTTTAAAGGAAAACCCCCGGGCCCGGGGGGGGGGGGGGCGCCCCCCCCCGAAGGTTTTTTCCTTTTTCCCCCCCCCCCCCCCCCCCCCCCACCGTCTGTGACCACAGGAGCAGGGTTTGTTGTTCTCCTCCTCACACTGACCTAAACCAAAGGGGTCTAAAAATGCTTTCTGATCCGCCTGAAAGCAAGTACCAACTGATGCCCACGGAGCAGAAAGGAATGCTGATGTGAAATTTCCTGCCCCTGGCCTTGCTAGGGGCGCGGGCCTGGTAAAACATGTTTGCGGCTGTTGATCCCGTTTGCACAGTCATCCCCTCAATTAGCTCCAGGAGTCACAGATAGCAGAACAGAGTAACTAAGGATAATGTCCCCCCGGAAACTCATTTCCAGCATCAGGACTGCGAGTACGGCGGCCGCTCGCCTGCATTCCCTAGGTTATTGTCCCTGCCCACCTGTGCTGGGCGCTAATGAAGAGACAAGCAGCCGGAGGGCGCAGGGCACACAGAAGACTAGGAATTTGCAAAGGAAGGGCTGTTCCCCCCGAAACCTGGGGAGTCTAAGTCTGAGCACAAGTTCTGTTATACCAGGAGGAGCTGGGCCACACTGACCTAAGTTGAAAATAGCAAGAAAAAAAAATACTGTTTTGCAAATCTTTCCAACACAATTTAAAAGATCATGAATTATTAAAAGCTGAAAAAAGGACCTTGCCCTGACCAGTTTGGCTCAGTGGATAGAGCGCTGGCCTGCGGACTGAAGGGTCCCAGGTTCAATTCTGGTCAAAGGCATGTGTTGAGTGTTTCCTTCCCATGTCCCGCGTGGATCAGGGTTCAGGACCTAGAAGCGGAGCTGCACACAAATGAAAGAGAAAATAGACAAGATAATTGGAAATATTGGGGCACCAGGCGGGCAAGTCCAACTCAAGGGGAAGGACTTCCCCCTGTGCTCAGGCCTCACCAAGATTTTATTGATCTGGGATGCACCCATAGCATAGCCCTTAGTCAGGCGACCCCCCTGCAACAGGCAGACTAGCCCATCAGCAAGGATTTACATAATAATAAATGGGGAAGTTACTTCAGCTACCACTGTCTGGACAAACAGAGGTGGTGCCTAGCTCTAACCTTTGCTAGGGCTTCAAAGGCACCCAGCTTTCGGGGGTTCTCTGTCTACACTTACCAGATAGTGAAGGCAATAAACTGTTTCCCACAGGCATGTACCTTGGTTGCGGGCACATCCCCAGTGGGGGGTGTGCAGGAGGCAGCTGATCGATGTTTCTCTCTCATCGATGTTTCTAACTTTCTGTCCCTCTCCCTCCCTCTCTGTAAAAAATCAATAAAATATATTTTTTTAAAAGACCTTGAAGTTCATGTTACGGCTGAGGAAACGAAGACCCCAGAGTAAGTGACCTGCACACATGACAAGGCTGGTTAGTTGCTGAATCAAAACTAAAATCCAGATTTTACTTATTCCCAGGCCAAGGTTCACTCACCAACCCCACACCTTGATTTCAACACGCTGTCTCATTCTTAAACGGTGTCACACATTCTAGAGCGGGTTGAACATATGCATACACAGTGAAATGAGCTGAACTGTGCTTTTCTTTGAGGCAAACGGGAACAGGCCTAGATGCCACGGAGTCGGGGCTGGCGAGCCCTGGACAGTCAGTATTTGGAGCCACAGCAGGTTGGCTCTGTGACCAACACTTCCCCATGCGAAGGTGCACGTTTCAGTTTCGCTAGTCCTCCATCTGCCTTGCAGAGTCAGGCAGAGCAATCTTGCAGGGCTTAGCGCTGTCGCCAGCGAGGCTCCCGCCCCATCCAAAGCCTGCCCCGCGTAGCCAGTAAGCAAATGAACCATGAAGATTTTTGTCTGACAAATTCAAACCACATAGCAACAGTACATGACTTAGTGCTAGCAACCAACATAAACAAGCCCTATTTACTCCTTCCTCTGTATACCTGCTCGCCTCTGAGCTCTCCCAATATCACTCCAAGGCAGTGCCTACGTCTCTATGTCTACCTGAGCACTAACGAGCCATCCCGAAGGCAAAAGCCGATCCCTCACCCAGAATTCCAAGGACCATGTGGGCAGGCTCTGCAAAATGAGTTACTGAGCTCAAACACAAGAGGGAAGGCATTTTCTTGGCTGAGTTGTTATTGTTTCTTTGTCAATTTGTCGTTTGTTTGTTTTTAATATTTTTTTATTGATTTCACAGAGGAAAGGAGAGGGAGAGAGAGATAGGAACATCAATGATGAGACAGAATCATGGATCAGCTGCCTCCTGCACGCCCCACAATGGGGTTCAAGACCATAACCCAGGCATGTGCCCTGAGCAGGAATGGAACCGTGACCTCCTGGTTCATAAGGTGACACTCAACCACTGAGCCACACTGACTGTGCTATTGTTGTTTTTATTTATTTATTTATTTATTTTTAACTGGAAGACTCAAGAGTACCAAACAGTAATAAATAATCAGCATCACCAACATTTCAGGAGCTGCTTTCTGTGTCTTCCTCAGTTGTTGAGTATCTGAGACATGGCCAGAGAATCTCCCTGTTTACCCACATGGGAAAGAAAGCCAAGTTCAACACATCCACAGAGAAGGAAGGGTATTGAGAAGCAATGGGGGCAGTGCAAACGCATACACACACACACACACACACACCCATCATGGTCAACATGCCTAAGCCCAGGGCGACCCTTTATAAGCTCACTGACCAGCTAAACAATGATTTGTTCCCCTTTGGCCTGATCCTTCAACCTCACTCACCCAGCCAAACCTCAACACTGGGATCAGGAACGAAGCACCATCTCTCATCCAGATGCAGAAAGCTGAGTTTCTGGACAAAAGTCTTGCTGCCACGCATCTCCTCCCATGCATTCCTTGAGTCCTAACTGGGTATCCAGTAGCCATTATTTTTTATTGTTCTTGTCCTTGTTACCTCTCCTTCTTCCATTCCCTCCAAGACCATACTGAGCCATCACTAGGCTCATCTCCCTGGAACACATCTCGCTTAGGAAAACGGAGGCCATCGGCCACGGTCGAAATTCAATTTCCCACTCATCTGTCAACAAACCTATACATATACCCACACCCATTCCTAGCCCCAAGACTCTAGTTTTAAGTTCGCTTCCTGTCTGTGGCTAGCTTTCCAATTGCAATTGTGTCTTTCACCCTGACTTCATCTAGAGCAGTGGTTCTCAACCTTCTGGCCCTTTAAATACAGTTTCCTCATGTTGTAGTGACCCCCAACCATAAAATTATTTTCCTTGCTACTTCATAACTGTAATGCTGCTACTGTTATGAATCGTCATGTAAATATCTGATATGCAGGATGGTCTTAGGCGACCCCTGTGAAAGGGTCCTTGGACCACCAAAGGGGTCTCGACCCACAGGTTGAGAACCGCTGACCTAAAGGCATAGGCGGACCCCCTTCCTTCCTCCTATTCTCTTTACACCTTCCTGTACACAGCCATCAACTTGTTCAAAAATGCTCCCCCCCCCCCCACACACACACACCCCTAGTCTCATCTTAATGTACTTCTCAGCTCTACTTGGCTGTCTCCCTCCTCACCCTCCACACACAACTCAAACATGGAGACGCCCTCCCCTGACAACCCCCACATGGAAAGACCAGCCAGGGCCCCACCTGGCGACCACGGCACTGCATTCTACTTTCCTGCCCTGCGTCACTGAACAGGCCTGACTTTCCATCTCACGCTCCTACATTTCCACAGGCCTCTTTCTTATTTCCTAGGACATCTCCTGTCCACATGTCCTGGCTCTTCTCACTTACCTGGTAAGACTTCATCCAGGGCCGTAGGGTATCATCCACAAACAGCATGCTGCTGTGGCCTCTGGATCTGGATCTGTGA
This sequence comes from Myotis lucifugus, assembly GCF_000147115.1. Classification (NCBI taxonomy): domain Eukaryota; kingdom Metazoa; phylum Chordata; class Mammalia; order Chiroptera; family Vespertilionidae; genus Myotis; species Myotis lucifugus. Next base: position 3,964,952 of record NW_005871141.1, on the reverse strand, counting down.
GCCCAGGCGCAGCCGCCTCTTCAGAAACCCAGGTTCAAAGATCAGCGTGACCCTGACTGGTGTCACGTGTGTGGGCATCTCAACATCGAACTGCTGAGGGGACTTTCTCTAAGTCGGGTCTTGTCCTCGATCCCTTTCCCCAGCACTGAGGGCGGGAGTCATCCTCAAGTTCCTAGTGGCTGGCACTGTATCTGGGACTTCATAGGTGCTTAATGCGCTGAATGAATGAACTGATTAATTATGGCTAACGTCATAGGACGGTACAGGCCATCGGACACAGACTATAAACTCCTACTGCACGCATGTTCTCAAAGAGGAACAGAAACGTTACGGACCTACAGGTACCGTTCACCCCGTGTTATAAATGTACTTTAGAAACTAATGACTTTTAGTGACCAGACTACAGGACCTTTGAGGCCACGTTAATTTCGGTCTAACACAGGGAGAAGTCCAGCTTTCTCATAAGGCTAAATTTACTCTGGAACAACCTCGTTTGCAATTGAAAAGTTGATGCAATTAAGAAAATGTGTTTATACATTTCTAAAGATGGGATTAAGGAGGTGAGTATTTTCTTAGCCTAATGAAGTCCCTTTTCAGCTCCAGAATTACCCTGAAGTCCTTTCCAACATTACAATTCTGTAATTCTTCAGTTATTGTTATGCTTAAACAATCCCTCTCCTTCTGTTTAATTGTAAGTCTCCTGGTCGAACTTTGCCGATTTCCTTAATGTCTCAAGACCATATTGTTTTTAGGTGAAAGGCCACTTACTCCTCTCTCAGCCACTTCTGGGGCTCCCGCCGCAAACAGGCTGTGTACCCAACAAACAGCTTCAGAGCGGAACCAGGAAGAGAAAAGAGGAGCACATTTCCTGGGCCAGCCCCCCATCCCCTCCAAGTCAGGACCCTCCGGGCCTGTGGAGACCTTGACCTCGGTTCTCAATGCTATATGAACCCCGACAATGACAAATGTATGTTTCTGCTTTTTGCTCCTACACAAGCCAGGCTGCGGCTCGCCTCCCTTGAATGGCTCCTTGTATTCCTCCCTTTCCCAGCCCATGCGCTCATCTCATTAGAATTTCTGTATCCTCTGGTCCTGCGGAGTTCCTTCACCTTCCTTTGTATCAGACAAAAGATGGCAATTTACGCCTAATTAACGGAACTGAGTCATAATGAGTCCTTTTCTCTTAGATGGCATTTCAATGTCCAAAATAACCAGGGACATTGGCTTCGCCTCCTGCTCCGGCTTGAGGTTTGGGAGCACAATGCTCTCTTTCAGGCCGCTGTGCGCAGTCCCGGGCGGGAGGTGATCCGCACTGCCAGCCGCTCTGGCTGCGATGCCCGGGGTGACTGAACGCACGCGGGCACTTCGCAGAGTTGCTGCCAGGCAGCTCTGCCGAAACAGTCAGGCCGACCCTGGCATCCTTTTCCTGTCTCTGCCTCAGACTTTGAAATGATGTCTTTTACCAGCTGATGAATTCGAGAGCATTCTGGATGAGATCAATTTCCTTGCAAAAGATACAAAAGACAGGAGGAAGGAGGAGGCTGGTGCAGAGCACACACAGGCTGCGCATCTGTGTGCAGAGGAGCAAGGACAGGCACAGGGCCTTCTGCCCACCCCACGGAGGGACGGAGGGACAGAGAGGGAGAGGGAACGAGCCTGCCTGGAGAGGGCGAAGACACGTGTCCCCACGGCAGCAGTAACCGGGTGAAGGTCCTAAAGGCATCTTCTCACTTTCTCACAAGCCGGGGTATTTTAGGGTGCCCTCTCCACAGGCCCGCACGCCAACACCAACAAACCCCAGTCTCAGCCTCGCACCCGCCCACAAGGACACAGTGGCGACACACTGGGTTTTCACTCCCTGGACTCTCTTCACCCGATCTTTTCACTGCATCGGGTTAAGAAGAAGAACCACTCATCTCTCTACACGTCAAATACCTTGACACCCAAACCCACATTCCATTGATCTAATATCGCAATATTTTCAAGAGTGTGGCACAACCACTTCACCATCACCGTCTTCCGCCGAAATGCCTATCGCCTCGGCTCCAATGTTCAAAACAAAAGAAAACAAGACAAAAATAATGCTGACCAGACTCTCCTCACGGGAGCCCTGGGACCAGGAAATTATAGCTGTTTCATGGAAGGACAGTCTGGGCTGCAGATGACTCAAATTTCATTGTTTCTCCCTCCTCCTCCCTCTCCCCCTCCAGCCCCCTCCCCCAGAGAGGGTAGAAGGGAAATGTTATAAACACAAGAGCTTCAATAGATATACTTGATCTGCCAAAATGCAAAGATGACTCTCTGTCAAAAACATTAAACCGGACTTACGTAAGCCGGAGAACGTTACATACAACTTGATTAATTGGGTTCCGTGGGTAGGAAGCAACTAATTTATAACGTAAAATTGACAAAAATGGGTTAAAGAAATAAAAGACTGCTTCACATCAGATTATCGGTTTTTTTTTCTTATTTCCTTTTTTGGTGTAGGAGATAGACTGGTACTCAAAAAAATACTAGTTGTTTTTTTTTTTAAATAAAAATCACTAGAAGAACTTTCTAAGCGACCGTCCTTGCACAACGCGACTGGGGATCTGGTGTCAGGGGCAGACACACCCAAGAAGTCCCGAGTGTGCCCATGTGTTTGCAAGTTCATTTGTAAATCCGACACGTGAACCATGTTTTTCCAAACGAAACTGAAAATCATGGAACGTCTGTCTCCCAGCCAGTTCAGGGAATCCTTTCTAGCCCTGAGCCGTGAATTCGTGGCACAAGGAACCTCGAAAGGCCGCCTTCCAGCTCGTGACCTTGAAGGCACACAGACCCTGAGAGTGATGGGGGAGGGGGTGTCCTGGGGGAGTCTACCCAGAAGGTCTGGTGAGCAGGGTCCCTCCCAAAGCAGGCAGGTGGGGGAGCGAAGGTCTCCAGCACCAACAGCGCCCCCGGTGGTGGGAAGGGCTGCCCACAGGACTGGCGAGGCTGCTCCCCGCAAGGGAATGTTTCTAAACTGGGGACTGTCTGCACTTCAGCAAAAGATAACAGTGGCGGAGCGGGAGTGAGGCAGGAGGGGAAGCAGATGCTGTGCGCCCTGGAGAGCAGCCGCTTCACGAGGCTGCCAGGCAGGGACTAGGTGCAAACCCGAGGAAGCCAGAGCCAACCTTAAAACATTAACACACGGATTGCTGAGAGGGGCAGACGATCAGCTAGAACCGCAAGAATGTGAATCATGCTCTGTTCTCATGACTGTTCTGTTGGCTAGAGAAAGCACGCGGGACCTGGGCGCTCACCTGGAGAGGCAGCCTGCCCCCCGCCACCCCCATCCGGAGCGGCCTGTTCTCCTGGGACCCTAACCACCTCATGGCCCGCAGGGCAGGCCTTTGCAAATCTCCAGGCCTGTACACTGCCCGTTTGGCCTGCCTTCGGCCTACTTCCCAGGAGACCTTTGTCCCCCCACCCGAGATAAGCAGCCGGCTTATGGGGGGGGGGGGGGTGCAGAGCAGCTTTTCGTGGCTGACCTGCCGCCGGCAGGATTGGAATAAACGCTCATGTATGATCCCACCCTGTCTCTGCTTCACTGGTTCACGTAGTGACAGGCAGCACAGACCCCCTGACTGTCCGCTCACATTCCCATCCTTATGTGTCATTCACAGAACAGCCATTCTGAAAGGGCTTTTAAACTCATGAAAACCTACACGCCTATGACTGTTTCCTTCACTTGTTCTTTCTCAAAACGGAACATAACCTAGAACAGAAAAGGGAAAGGAACATGGTCACCGGTGACAAGCATGTCCCCTTCCCTTCCCACTCCCAGCTCATTTCACACGGTCTGACAATGCAGACCAGCGAGAGACGTGCTGCACAAAAGCCGAAAGCGAGGCAGACGCCTTTCACTCGAAGGACAGGACGCCAGGTCAGGACACCATGAACTGATAGCTTTCTGGGAAAAAGGTTTTAGGGCCTAAAATAAAGGAGTCAGAACACAGTGAAAGTCCTTTCAGGCAAAAACTGCCACAGAAAATCAAAAGCGATAGTCATAACTTAGAAAGTATGGCCAATTGCATACATGTCTTTACAATTGTATCATCTTCACATTTTAATTATTCTTACAGTCAATAGCATTTCCTAGATATTAAGGAATAATTTAAAATGGTTATTGTGTTTCCCTCTCTGTATAGAGAAGTATTTAGTTTTTCACCATCTTTTTTTCCCAAAAGGTTGCATATAAACTGGTAGTCTCTAGAATCATATTTTAAATGTTCTCAAATTATTTAAATAGCTAAAAACAACTTCAATTTTGTTCAAGTCCAATAATATTTTCTAAAGAAAATGGTTATCTAATTTATCTATTTCACATTTGGTTATAATATATCCATAACTTCTTTTAAAGAAAGATTCGAGGACATATTTAAAAGGAAGAAGAAAGGAGGAGGAGGAAAAGGAGGAGGAGAAGGAGCCTGGCTAGTGTGGCTCAGTGGTTGAGCATCTTCGACCCATGAACCAGGAGTTCACCAGTTCCATTCCTGGTCATGGCACATGCCCAGGTTGTGGGCTCATTCCCCAGTAGGGGTGTGCATGAGGCAGCTAGTCGATGTTTCTATCTCTCTATCCCCCGCTTCATCTCTCTGTAAAATCAATAAAAACATATTAAAAGAAGGAGGAGGACAAGAAAGATTGGAGGAAGTAAGGTTATGATTGAAAATATGAAAATATGATGGGTGCTCTTACCAGGACTTATTCCAAGAGATCCCGTCAGAAACGAGTATTCAGTGGGCACCTACCCCCTTAAAGTAAATGAAAGGTGCCAGGAATGCAGCTGGAAACAACGCAGAGCTGATTCCCATCGAAACGGAGCGCTCCACGCTTCAGAAAACCTTCAATACCCTCCATAAATTGTGCTCTTAAAAGTCCTCTGATTACATCATTTTAGTAAATCTTCGGGGTCTCAGGGATGAGAAACCAAAGTGTAGTGAGCATGCTTCAAAACCCCACTGGATGCCGTAGGTATCCGGGTCTTGGAGATCATTTGGTCTGGCCGCTCCTTGACTTTTTGAATATAAGTCCTCATTTTTAATTTGTAAACAAAACAACTGCACAAAACCAGAGCCCTGAGGACTCTCCCCCACATGTTAGTAATAGTTCTTTTTAGCATGAGTTGACTAATATACTGCTCTTTGAAAGAAACACATCGATTTCAGCATGCTTGTAAATATTTGCATGTTACACTCATCTCAACATCTAAACGGACTTGAAGGACAGTGGCAAATGTGTGCTCCGACCGACTTACGCCTTTACGTACTGGACACTATTCTGAGGCCCTATAAAGGAAAGAACCCCAAATCTCCATTTCTTTCATGTCTCATCGCTGACCAACTAAAGGCCAGAAATGACCAACCATCTTCCCAGGGTTGTCCTACTGGCTGGCAATAGAGTTGACCTGACAACACAAGTCGACTGGCTTCTACCCGAATAGCTCCTACAAACACCTCCTGAGGTGCTGCCCCTCACCTTCTCCAAATGTCACCTTTCTCCTTCCCCTGCAAAATCCAAAAGGCAGCCCTGTGCCTGCTAGTCAGAGTGCCTTCCACTGTGTTCCAGCAAACTCCGGGCAACGCGACGAATGCCTTTCTCCTTCCAATCTCATGGTAGGTAAGGATTTAATGAAGGCTAAAATATAACTTTAGGGCAAAAGAGAATTTTTCTTTTATTGTACCGTAGACTGTTGTATCTATCATGGCCTAAAAATACCCAGAAGCCTGTATAATATTTCTAATGCAGCATGGATCTATCTGGTTTGGGAAGAAAAAATAAAAGGCCCTTTATACCTTCCATTCTGCAACTCTAACACTGAGATAATGGCTATATAGCCTTAAATTTCTATATTCAATAGCGGGAGAATCACAAGGGGACTGAAAAAGCATCTGTCTCTACAAGCTAATACCCAGTATGTTCGTCCTTTGGGCAGTTTGCATTGATTTTACATTTAATTGTATAGAGGCTGATGTTCTCACATTTTCTAGGACAAAGCTGTATAAATGAAAGCATCTAGAGATACTCTGATAGGACGAGAAAAGGAGAAATAAACTGAAGTGTGGTGGTTTCTGTAATACCTACATGATTTCAAAGCGTTTTCTTCTTTTCCTCCTAGAAATGCACATTTCTAGGAGGTTCCTTAAACCAAGGTAAGAGCAAAGGTGATAGATTTGTGCTTCCTTCTCTTTCCCTCATTTCCCCCCAATGTTCTTAAATTACTTTGAGAAACTGAAAGAAAGTGGAAACCCCCTCCTGACACTGAAATGCTTTCCACCTACTCTGTGACTAACCCGGCTTCATTCCCGCTAGTTCCGTTGGCCAGTACACTCCCCCATTGTCTGGTGAACAGTCCACAGTTTTTCAATATGTTTCTGTAACGTGGTAGGGGAAGAGGCTCATTTAAAAACCTCATTAATTTCTCTCACCATCGAAGAAGGCAAAACAATATTTTGATGGGAATGAAGTGATTAATCCCAATGATTAACTCAAATTATTTTTCAAAGTATAGGTTTCCTGAAGCTTCAGAGAAAAATGCACTTTAAAGAAAACCTACTGAGTGCTGCCATTGGACAATTAATAAATAAAATATCCATGATTTCAGGCTACCCTCCAAGGGATTCTGAGGACGAGACATTCATGAAAACTGCGTTTCCAAGGAAAAATGATAAATGTATAGATTTTCATTTCATTAACTGAGCTACTTTGATCACTCTTTAAACAAGGCCCCTGTAGTCGTCTGCCCGGGCTGCTGTGACACAGCACTGCGGACTGGGCGGCTGAAACAACAGAAACGTATTTTCTGAAAGTTCTGGAGACTGGAGTCTGAGGTCCAGGTGTTGGCAAGGTCATTTCTTCTGAGGCCTCGCTCCTGGGCTGGTAGCGATGGCCTGTCTTCTCCCCGCCCCTCACAGGTCTCCCCTGGGTATGTCTGTGTCCTTCTGGCCTTACTCAGGTCATATTAGACGAGGACCCACCCTGACGATCACATGTTGACCTAACGTCCTCAGTGAAGACCCTCTCTCCAAATACACCCATTGTTTGAGGTGCTGGGGGTTTGGACTTCAACATATGAATTTTGAGGGGATACATTTAGCCCACAACACCCCACTAACAAGAAAATTAACACTATATTTCCAAGCGGCTCTACAATGTCCAATTCTCCCAGCCAATGTCGTTTCTGTACCTTCAAGGTCGAGGAAAGGAGGCTGTGGGAAAGTCAGCGACATCAGCGCCCAGGATGCCAAACCAACAACACTCAGTGCGCGCCGTGGTCTAAATCTTTAGCTTTTTCTTTTTTTATTAAGGGCTACTTTTGAGTATAAATCCTACATTATTATAAAATAAAACGTAAGTCAGAGGAACAGTTGGGACACACAAATGTTGGTCATCACCACTGGGAAATCCCATGCAATTCAACTGCATCAATCCAGTCACCAAAATTCCTGGAAGGCCCTATTTCAAGGAACAGGAATAAAATATCGATCAGAAGAGAAAAAACAACAAAAAGGCGTGAACATTGTAAAAGCTTCACAGAAAATAAGCAGTTTAAAACATTAATATAGAATATCATTTTGATAGAGACTGTATGCTTGAAGAAACCACAGCAAGACAAAATTCACACTCAGTGGCTGTATCAAATCACATTTTAGCCTCAGTTGACTCTATCCTTTTAAATACATGCATATTACACTCATGTAAAAAATGTTTTTTATTCCATAGAATGAACAAAATTACAGGAGAAAGATGGAGTATATAAATCTTCACATCTATCCCCCTTAACAATGAAGGAAGAGACCCATTAAAAATAAAATGTCTTGACAACTAGGTAGGATCAGTCAGGACTGAAGCCTAGGCCCTATATGTAAGCCATCTCCTTACATCTAAGTTGTGTAATAAATTTGAGTATTTTTTATATTACTGAGAAAAGTACAAATGTAGGTGACACTGAACTGTCACTTGTGTCATTCTGAAATACTTGTTCAAACGGATAATGACAAGGGCCTCGTTTGCCATCTCATAAGTCACCACACTCAGTCTAGCAGGTACTGAGTCCAAGTCTGGAGCGATGGTTCTCCTTCTTTTTGTCCAAAATCACCTTTGAGAATACAGCTGATGCTGCTAGGAACACTCTTCTTGAGAAAAACAAACATACTTGCAAACTTTGGCATTTCAGGGAAATCCAAGTCCTGTAAAGTCCTCAGGAATTCAAAACCTCTGACTCAGATAACAAACAAAGCCCAGTGGGAAGGTGCTAAGCAGAGTTTCTTGCCCCAGCACCCTCATCTGAATTGAAAGAGTTTCCCTGTAATAAAGTAATAAGATAAGAGCTCTAAGTTTTTAGAATTCAATGACTAGATAACACGGTTTCAAAGGTATCTTCCCTCCCCTTTACACCATTCTCATCCCATGTGGAGGCCACTGTGTTGGCTTGTCTGGTGTGATTAAGATAAATATGTCTTTATCTTTTAAAGTCTAAGCAAAGTATAAAAGAAAGCACTGCATTGTTCTCACAAACAATAAAACACTTGACCATACGGGTCAGATAAAACATTGTCAAAAACACCACTATTTGCCAGCCAGTCGCATGGTTAACACAATCAACACAATCGCCTTGACATGGTTTAGTTCATTCCTTTACAATTAAGCATTGTACGTACTGCAAATTCAAACTCAAAACTCAGTAGTGATTTACACACGTCTCTGTCACAAAGCTGGGGACCATAGCTGAACCCCAAAAAGTAAATTCCACTCTCTCTTTCTACAAAGCAAAGGACATACAGATACATACATAGCCCGGTTCCCAGATCCACGAAGCGTTTTTGGAGCTGCAGAGAGGAAGGGACCTGGGACACAGTGTGAGCACAGGCTGCCGGCAAGGCCCACTGCACACGCTAGCACAGCCCCGTGTTAGCGAATCCACATGGTGCTTGCCTCGCACTCAGAACTCAGGCTCAGATGTGCAAGAGGAACAGAAAGCTCTTCATCGTATTTATTAAGAAATACTGGCGGCCCGATGCATGAAATTCGTGCAGGAGTAGGCCTTCCTTCCCCCAGCTGCCGGCACTGGCTTCCCTCTGGCTCCTGGGACCCAGGCTTCATCCAGAAGGATATCTGGTCTAATTAGCATATTATGCTTTTATTATTATAGATTATTATAGATGTCCTTCCACATTTTAAAATATTTTCTTTTCGAAGGAAGGCCTCAGCCTGCCTGGGGGAAGTCAGACCTGCCTTGAAGTTCAGTGTCTTCAACTGTACAAAGGAGTTTAAACTAGATGATTTCTAAAGTCTCTGCCAGCTCTACACACAGTTCTACGACTTAACGTCGTTAACGAACGAGGGTGGGGCTTTATAGCTGGCTGCGCCAATTTAACTAAAAATCTATCAAGTCTGGGAAAATAGCCTTTAAAAAGTTTATAACATGTTATCCTATATTTTCCCCGATCATTCCTGATCACTGCTGCTTTAATAAGGTGTCTCAACTCACATATTTTCGTGCTTAAAGGCCATTCTATGCTCTAAAATCAGACTTCACACTCTGTCAATTACCTGGGGACCCAGGACCCCTCCCCTTCCCGCAATCCCGTAAAGGAGCTGGCCAGCCTTCAGGGAACAAGCTTTTCCATCACTACACACTCCATGCCCAATAAAGCTGAGCACAGCACTCAGCCAGCCAATGAACGCTGGCTGGATGGATACACGACTTCAGAGACGGCAGTGCCATGTGCTAGGCAGGAGTATAGGCTCCCTCCTTGGGAAGCGTCCTGAAGCAGGAACACAGGCAAGCAAAAAACAATTACCAGGTAATGTGACGAAGGTGCACATTAATGTATATATGTGAGGTACAATGACAACACAGAAGGGAGATGAACGAATTGATGTGAAGCATAAGAAGTATCACTGTGAGTCAATGGATGCATTCCAACATGAGAAAGTCAAGTATGCATTTTTGTACTGGCCCTGCTCCTGTCACAGGTCATTATGAGGGTGGTTCAGACATGTTTTCTACTCCTTAAAGTGCTTGGATCCAAGTAAGAGCCATTAACATGAAGTGCTATTCCCTCTATACTAGTAGGTCTTCAAAGGTTCATGTTAAAGGTTTTCAATTTTACACACATCAATACCTATTTAACTTGGAAGAACTCCATAAAGTATGAAATGACCTTAACTGTGGCCAAGAAAAGGCTCTCTTAGGCAAGTCTTCGGGTAAAAAATGATAAACAATGATTTTACACAAGGCAAAATTCCAATAGCAAATACCACTAGGAAAGGACAGATCCTTGCTGGTAATCAAAGATATATACATTAAAGCAACCAGGATTCTTTTTTTATTGTTTTTAATAGATATAACATACAATTATGGGGTAACCACTGTTTTTGGAAAGCAACCTGAAATTCACAACAGAAGCAGTAAAGCAGTTCCAAGGAATTCCATCCTAGGAATACATGCTCTAAAAATAGCCTACAAGACATAGAAAAGGCAGGAGCGTTAAGCTGCTCGTTTGGCAATATCCTTATTGATCGAAAAGCGGAACAAAATAAACGATGGTCAAATTACGGGAGAATGCTAACAATTTAAAATATATTGGCACAATCTAATGTGGTATATCCAATAATATATGATCGCAAAGGCACTGCAGAAACAAAACCAAACACGTGTTACTGAGAAACGTACAAACTACAAAATGCCATGCGCACTTTGCACATAGGAGTTAAATAGCATGAATCAACATTTGCCCTCTGGTAGCAGCAACGCTTAACATAAATGATAAGCGAGACAGGCTCCATGCTCGAGAAAGACCATATGCAAAGTTAAAAACGTGCCCGTGCAGTACAAGCACGCCACGGCCTAGCCGTAGCTGCTTTTCCCACGAGCATAAGTCATCTCTCCCTGTCTAGCGCACAAGCAGCCTCTTTCCGCTGCCAGTTCTCACAGCAGAAAGTAGCATTTGGTCCGCCCTCTGCATTGCCAGCGCATCCTGTTTAGATTTCTCCAGAGGCTCCCATCAGGGTCTTCTCTGTGGCGGAGGGTCGCACGGCCTGCTCCGACTGGCTGGGTGGAAGGGAACGGTATAGGACAGTACCCACCCACTTCTGCACCTGCCTCTCCAGGGAGGAGGTGTGTGGCCTGCATTTCCTGGGGCCAGCTACCTGAACCAAAGCCAGAGGAAAGAAACCAGGAGGGCTGGGAATGGAGGTGGACAGTCTAGGTTCTCCTCTGCGCTAGTGGGTGATGATATTGAGAAGAAAATGCAGTATTGTCCTTAAAAAAGAAAACAGAACTCACAACAACATGTTCAAACCATTCCCCAGCTTTGTCAATAAAAGAGAGGGGCTGGAATACAATACCCTAATAACTTCTGCAAGGGCATTGTTATCTAATCTGCAATTCTCCCCTAATATCTAAAGGGCACTCCCCTGCAATGAAACACAGTGCCGAAAATTACTATAAATGGCCGCAGAAATAAGAGATAAAAACCACTTATAACTTTCCTACATTCCTCTAAAGGTTTTCAAAATTGCCTAGGAATGGATCGGTTTTTTGTTAGTTTCCTTTTATCCAGAAAAGAACACAGAAAAGATCACAGAGGAATCTTGCAAACAGCAAGTCTCAATTTGCATATCCTGTGTTTCAAGAATTTCATTTGCACAAAACTTATCCTAAGGAAATAATCAGGGATGTGATAAAGATTAAGCTACAAGGATGTTTATTCCAGAACTGCATGTCACAGCAGAATGCCGGGTGGGCGCTAGTCACTGTTCTATAAAAGGATTTGGATTAAATAAACTGACAGCCCATTCGTACGCTGCGCTACAGAGAATTAAAAAGGGATTGAGGAATACTGAATCCCACAGGAAAATACTCACAATATACCATTAAGAAGAAACGCACAAATGTACAAAGACCTCAATTTTAAAAAAATTAAAGTTGGTCTCATTACCCATGGCAGTGATGTTCTATAAAGTCACTTCAAACACTGATTTAGCGAAAACACTGAACTACTGCTCCTAGGAGAGCACAGGTAGGGTTTAAGCCTCTGGTCATAACATTTTTATCAACTGGTCAACATACAACCGTCTTAGGTGCGTTTCTGTATAAAGACATCTTACGAAAGGTATACAGTCCACTCATGAACACTGAACACACAGCCAGCTCAAGCCTGAACAAAGCTTATCCACCACACACATTCTCTCCCAAAAGAAACCGTTATCTATTCGCATTTTCTACAGCAAACATACCAACTTCTTGATTAGAGGAAGAAAACGATTCCCAACAAAACCCCTGAAATTGTGGTGCAGCCATCATAGCTTAAGAATGACTTGTACTGTTAAACATTGTGTTATATGAAGAGTTATTTGAAATTAACCATGTCCCTTTAACATCGGTCGGTCTACTCTGCAGGAACTAAAAGGAATGCAGGTCAAGAAAACATGATAATTCTATGGTGAAAATATCAGCTTAAGAGATAATAAACTTATTACAGAACATATGATTCATTGTCAAAATATTCATGTTGTATCTCATTTTTTAAATATTTGTCGTTATACTATGAGGTTGCTATTAGCTGTAGGATTTTATCTAATACTTTTACATTAATTACAAAATAAAAATTCATTATTTTACAGTATAAATAAAGGCATCACTATAAAGCTTATTAAAGTCAGAACCAAACCAAAACCAAAATGAATTAGGGTGAAGAAAAGATAAATATTAAATATAAATTAAGTAAGGACAAAATTAAATATAAATATTAAGCACCACCTTGATAAGAAAAAGAGGCCATGGAAATATAGGGAAAAATTGAGAGGAGGTCTGATATTAAAGGAAGCCAATAGCAAGTAAAAAGTCCGATTTCGGGGAAGAAAAAGTTTAGGTCCTTTTAAGTATTTCTGAGCCCATTCAAAGGTAGGAATAACCTTCAGCGCGGCCCAGACACAGGGGTTAAAGAATACTATGTTTCAAACAAACATCTGTAAAGTTACTGATGTTTAAGCAGCAAAAACAGAAGTATTTCCAGATTTACAAAATGGAAACTTGGCGATTCTTCCAGTTTTGTGATGAACATTCATTCATTTCTTTATCCATATGCCAGCAACCACCCACCCACCCATCATCACTGAGCACGGACGCTGGGAAAGTCCCCCCGGGCACTGCCACCGACCCCACGCGTGACGGTTCATTTCACGTCCACTTTACTGAGCTCGGGGGCCCCACGTGTGACGGTTCATTTCACGTCCACTTTACAGAGCCGGGGGCCTGGGCAGCTGGTCAGTCGCTGCTCTGGGAGTCCCCGTGAGGGTGTGTCTGGATGAGCCTGACATGTAAATAGGCAGCTGAGTGAGAGAGACTGCTCTTCCTCCTGAGGGTGGGCCTCACCTCATCAGGTGAAGCCTGAAGAGAACAAAACGCCTGGCCCTGGCCCAGGAAGAGAGAAGCCTCCTGCCTGGCCGCCCTCCGACCAGGAAATCAACTTTTCCTGCCCTCGGATTTCAACGGAACGATTTCCCTGGGTCGTGAGTCCCAGGGCCCTGGGGCCGGAACTGCACCTTCAGCTGCTGGGTGCCCAGCTGCCAACTCCCCCTGCAGAGCACAGGAGCCGACTCCTTAAATACACCGCCTGTGTGTGCGTGAGCATGTGTGTGTACATGTGCGTGTGCATGTGCGTGTGTGTCCACCCTCGGTCTCTGGTCCTCTGGACACCCTCACTCACTGACCACACCTGACCGACCGCGGGGCACAGGAGCGAGCAGAGGCCTGGCCTGAGGCGCCCACACCTGGGCCGGCACAGATTCCCCCTGGATTCAGTCCCGCGGGGCAGGGTTCTCAACCAGGAGGCCCTCCAATGTCACTCACACGCACATCCCCAACGCTGCAGGGGCTTTTCAATAAAACCGAAAACTTTCTGTTGTCACTTAGAGAACTACACTCACCAGCATCTCTACAGCGAGGCAGCTGCGCCCCGTCTGCCCCCAGCAGGACGCCCGGACTCGGGCACAGAGACCAACGCTGCGGGGAGGGGCCCACGGGAATTCACGGGACACACCTTCCAGAAAGGGACGTCCTTTCAAAGTATGTTTTATTATTTCAGAGAGGAAGAGAGAGGGAGACAGAAACATCAAAGGTGAGAGAGAATCACGGATCGGCGGCCTCCTGCACGCCCCGCAGTGGGGATCAAGGCCGAAACCCGGGCATTTTCTCTGACCGGGAATCGAATGGTGACCACCTATTGAACAGTGACCTCTTATCGAACTGTGACCTCCTATCGAACGGTGACCGCCTGGTTCATAGGTCAATGCTCAACCACTGAGCCACGCCGGCTGGGCTCAAAAAGGGCAATTTTGAAAAATGTGTTAACAAGTATTAGTGCCATATGACATATGTCCCAGGACATAGCTGATCCCAACACATACATTCAAGGACCCCGTCTACTGCGATGGTTCTGGAAAGGGGAACATATCTTACCTCCGGCACAGCTACCGCTATGACTACAATTACTGTTAATAGTGTCCATCACTTCCCAGCCACATGGGATCTAGAACTAACCTTAGTGGTTTGCTTCCTACTTGAGAGTTTATTTCAGATCCAAACTCCTGCCCCCGGGTTTCCAGGGCTCCCCGTGCTGCCCAGTTTTAACGACACACAGACTCGCCTCCCTAGCATTGTCATGTGACCCCTATAGTTACTTACATGCCCCCCACCCCAACTTCACACAACTTAACTGTCCTCCAGCCCTAACGGAGGTCACGGTAACTTCCCTGCCTTTCAGAGCCATCTGCACCTGTGTGCATTTTTTTCCCTTTTTTTGTGCCTGCATTTCTTTAACGGGCCCTAGTAACGTCTATTTCTCCAAAAGCCACCTGGAGGCGTGATGGGAACCACACCTGCGATTTATAAACAAATACACCCGAACACATGTGGGAATTTAATCTCACCCATTTTAATACCTTTGTGCAACTTAATTTGAGTAAAATGTTATGTTTGCCAGAAACGGATGTTCTTGGGGATTCAGAGTTTTCAAAAGAAAAATAATGGACTTGGATTCAAAGAATGAACTTTTCTGGAATCCAGGAAACTTAATTGTGTAGCTTGAAGCACCCAATAGATTACAAAAATCCCCACCTACACATGAAAGGGCTTCTAATTTCCTTGATTGCTTACCAAGGAGAAAGGATTCCAAACCCACGGGAGTAACAGAATGACCTCACCCTGTGAGGACCGCCTACTGTGGCCTCGATGCGTATCCCCGGGAGCCAAACTCGGCCGCCTGGGCCCCCTTCAGTTCTCCTCTGCCCTCCCCAGGGTCCCTGTGGGCCTGCCCGCTTCTCCGGGGCGCAGGAGGGGCCTGGAATGAGCAGTGCGATGCCGAACATGTCCCGTTCTGTTCCCCGGGCCTCTGCAGGAAATGCCACCGTCAGCTCCCCGCTCCCGAGGCTGAACCCCCTGCTAGAGGCCTGGGGCTCGGGTTCCAGAAGAAGGAGCAGAGCCTAGTGCAGCCGTGGGCAAACTACGGCCTTGGGGCCGGATCCGGCCTCTTTGAAATGAATAAAACTAAAAAAAAAAAAAAGACCGTACCCTTTTATGTAATGATGTTTACTTTGAATTTATATTAGTTCACACAAACACTCCATCCATGCGTCAGCTCCCCGCTCCCGAGGCAGTTTAAGAACCCATTGTGGCCCTCGGGTTCCAGAAGACGGAGCAGGCCTAGTGGCTCCTCTCTCGCTGTTAGGTTTTCCATCAGCTCAGGAATCACGCGTGCATTCCAGCAGCAGGAAACGTTGCTGATGTTTTACTTTATTAAACGGAGAGATGAAATCCAAAGTGTTTGGAATTGACTGCAAAATGCCTAACAAATGAAGACGCGAAACACGGCCGGCACAGCCTTGGTCTGCAGCCCCGTTTCTGGAAACGTTTGCCCTGTTCTGCTCCATGTGTCCCCGGCACTGCTCTCCCTGCTCCCTGGCTCTGTGAGTGCCGCCTGTAGTCCAGGCTGCGGACCCTGCAGGACCAGGGCCCGGGTGCACCCCGAGGGTCCGATGATGACCACGGTGGCTGGTCCCGCGGGGAAGAGCAATTGCAGAGCAGAGCATTTCATTTTTCACGGACTATGCAGAGTATCCCCTTACCCGTTTAAGTCCAGAGGGTAGGCGCTTCATGCAAATTAAATACAGACCATTTCAAACCTATCTGGTAGTTTCGAGTGATGAGTCACTAGAGGCCCCATTTATTTGGCTTATTTGTGGGCAAAGTGGCAAGGGGTGGAGAAATGGCCCCAAATTCCGTACCTGAGAAACTTAAATGGGAATTAGAAGGACCATAAAGTATAAAGATCGGTCATTGGTATAGAGTGGGCAGTGCCAAATGCCTAAGAAGTCCTAACACTGCCATGGAAACTGGTTTTCAGTTCATGAAAGAAATGAGAGTATGGCTCTGAAGTCAGGCGAAACACATAACATATGCAGCAGAGCTGATGATAATCATTAAAGCGTTATTTTCCCAGAAAGAACGCCCTGTTTCCGCCAGTTACCTAATGGTAGGGACTGGTAGGAGGCGGGTTCTCCGTAAGTAGCCATTTAAGAGATAAATGAAGGGACAGAAGTGTCCGCAGATGAACTGATAAACTTTTCTTATCATATACTATTTAAAATGCAGTTTTTAAAGACGTGTATTTTGGGTTCTATAGTATGAAAACAGGCTGCGCACTGAATACCAACGGCCGGGAGAACGCGGAGCGGCACTTTTCCTGGCAAACCCTCCTGGCTGTGGCCAGCGGCACGGCGTCCCTGCCGCTCCCAGGAAACAGTCCTTTCCGATGGGGCACAGGATTGGTTCCGGCCACTTCCACTGGTTTATAGCGGAGGAAGGCTACACCTGATGTTACCAAGTTTCTGTTGGTTCTGTTGGTACCAGTACTATGACTGTGCAGATATTTCCCATCTTATTAAAAGGTTCCCAGCCGAAACTGGTTTGGCTCAGTGGATAGAGCGTCAGCCTGTGGACTGAAAGGTCCCAGGTTCGATTCCGGTCAAGGGCATGTACCTGGGTTGCGGGCACATCCCCAGTAGGAGATGTGCAGGAGGCAGCTGATCGATGTTTCTCTCTCATCGATGTTTCTAACTGTCTATCTCTCTCCCTTCCTCTCTGTAAAAAATCAATAAAATATATTTTTAAAAAAAATAAAAATAAAAAAAATAAAAGGTTCCCAAAACATTTGCTTGGGAAGAAACGAACTAAAACAAAATGAACTAGAAGCGCACAGGTACTGGTTCCATCCGTAAAACTTGGTTACATGAAAGTTGAGATTATAACTGCTGGCATCTTGAAATCCAGGGTCATTTACAGGTATTTAATTTTCATCTTTCTACAAATATTTTTTAAAAAATTAAAGTGATCCAAGAATTTAAGCCAAGTGTTTGATACTGTACCCCTATTCCTTTACATTTTCTTATGGAAGGGTTATTAAGGAGCAATAGTCCTACTAAAACTGGGTCATGAGAATAAGTAAAATTATCCTCATCCAGGTAAAATTAATCTCCTTCTTGTAATTAACATGTTGAATTAAAGGTACTTTAATAGGAAAAAAATTAACTACCTGTACAGATATGCATGCGAAAGCCAATTCCCGGTGGTGAAGTACACTGAACAGAAAGTTCAGTCCCTTGCAGCTTCACACCAGGATTTTTTGAAAAGTTACACTGCATCTATTGGAGGGGATGTTCCGTGGTAAAAATGCCTGACCTGGCCCTGACCGGTTTGGCTCAGTGAATAGAGCGTTGGCCTGCAGACTGAAGGGTCCTGGGTTCGATTCCGGTCAAGGGCATGTACCTTGGTTGCTGGCACATCCTGAGTAGGGGGTGTGCAGGAGGCAGTTGATTGATGTATCTCTCCCTTCCTCTCTGTTAACAAATCAATAAAATATATTTTTTTAAGTCAATTGCTTTAAAAAAAATGCTTGACCTGGAGCCCAGAGTCCAGGGTTAGGACCCTTCCCACCCTGCTCTGCAGACGTGTGTCCTTGGGCGCGTCATTGACTCTCCTGGGCCTCGGCCTCCTCTCCTCCCACTGCAACCTGAGAAGGTTGTGGTTGAGTGCGCCGAGTTCCCTCCTGTGCTAATACCTTGCGAATCTGGGAGGAAAGTTCATAAATATTCCACCATCTTCCTTTCACCAAAATGTTACTTCCAAATATAGATAACCTTTCATGACACAAAGCAAATGTTATGACAAGGTACTTTCCAATTAATGCAAATTTCCAAGGGACTATTTAAAACAATTCAAAAATAGAGCCGACTCTATCAAGATGTTGTGATCTGGGATATTTCGGATCACCACATGGAGATCGCACGCCAATCAAAGAAATCTGAATGAAGGAATTACTGAGCATGAATTTCAGAAAGTTCTGGAATACTTTCAAATTCCTTCTATTTTTTTCAAAATAAGCTTTGTACAAGAAGAGAGCGAAGTCTTAATTAAACAGAACCCATCAATAAGATACATTTAAAGTTTTAAATTATTTTTTTCTCCAATCTGAGAGGAAAAGTTCAGTCTGACAACAGAAGAAATTTATATCAGTTATTCAATAAACCGTATCAGTTTTTCAATCAGCCTTTTTTGCTGTCCTCTAACTTCAGGGACATGGCCTGTGTCACAGAACTATTTAAGATAAAAGTTCAAATTTAGGAAAGTATTCACCCTGGTCAATGCACAGTCCTTAAATAAAAACATAATCACATTCATCAATGGTGTTATAGCAGTGAAAGTGTCCTAATACATTTTATAAAGATGTTTACAACCCTACATAAGTTATTATGCAGAAAAAAACCCATTCCACTATATGTGGATTAATAAATTGCGGATTTTAAAAGCATGAACTAGAAGTTGTAATAAGATTAAAAATGAGTAGAATACATTCTCTTTAATAGTATCCTCATGGCATTACTTCACGTGAGCTCAGGGCTAAGTCACACATCCCCTGCTCTGAGGTTGTGAATGTGAGATTCTTGAAAATCTTATTTCCTGCCAGCAGTCAGTTGCATCAGCATATGTGGGGAGGGAGGTGTCATATGCCTATTATGGGCATCAACTTACCAGGGTTTGGGTGTTTTTCCTCCTAGCCAGGTGGCTTTGAACTTATTTTTTCATCCGAGAAAGGTATAACTGTATAGATACGAATTTTTAAATCATGTACATATAACTGGCTCACAGCGAGACAGTCCACAAGATGACGACGCATCTGCTTCTGAAAGGCAGCGCATCTGTCCCATTTCACAGCCTTGCTTCTGGCTTGATCAAGCTACTCTTTTCAAAACTGTGTTGCTACATGAATGGCATATCCGTATTGTAGAAAACTGAACTCAAGTCCTTAACTTACAATGTTGATTTAGCGTCTCTAATGGTATTCATTACATCATGGGCAGCAGCCTGAGGGTCTCTTCCTATAGTATATCTAGTTGCACAAGTTATTTTGGATAAAAGTGCAAAAATCAAAATTATGTACAAAGAGGCAACCCAATACAGCACTGACTAGAAAAACTAAACCTCCATCACCAATCCCAAGATGTTTCCTTAGATGATAAAAAACTTGAAAACAGTAAAATTGAAAAAACCCACAAGTGTGACAGTTAAAAGCAGGCATAAGGCCCAGTGGTTGAGCAGCAACCTATGAACCAGGAAGTCAGGGTTGGATTCCCGGCCAGGGCACAGGCCCGGGTTGTGGGCTTGATCCCCAGTGTGGGGCGTGCAGGAGGCAGCCGATCCATGATTCTCTCTCATCATGGATGCTTCTATTTCTCTCTCCCTCTCCCTTCCTCTCTGAAATCAATAAAAATACATATTTTTTTAAAAAAAGCAGGCACAAGTAGAATGTACTGCTTAATACATTTATTGTAGCGATGCCTCAAAAAAAACTAGCACCATGTTCAGACTAGAAAATCAGAGTCCATCAACAGTATACCATCTGGAGCAAGACGCCTACTAAAACGAACCTAAAGTACAAGGCCCCATGCTCAATGCTTACAGACAGGGTGCTTAAAATGTTGAAAAATTAGTTGATGGTCAGTGTGATGGTAAAGTCTGAAATGGGAGTATGCGTATCAACACAGAAACCATGGGATCTGTGACATATTGCAACATAGGAGACTGCAGGATCACTAAGACCTAAGGACTTAAAATGACACAACACTAAATAAGAGAAAACCCTACGCAAAAACAAAGCCAAACCAAACTGGAACTGAATAAATGACTTCATGGGACTATACTGTGTATGCCCTCATACTCATGAAACGTGGGCATAAACCTCACACTTACAAGTAGGACCCATCCCTCCAATACTCAAGGGTCACACATAACCGTATCAGAGTTTCCTCAATTGGCGAAAAAGCAGTCAATAAACCACAGAGAATGCCGGGAAAGACGGGGGAAGGTCAGACAGGCAGCTGTCTAAAGAAGCCTGCTTCTCTCTGGGGGGAGGGGCGTGAAAGGTTGGATGCATTTTAATTAGCCAGCCTGCAAAAGCAAGAGGAAAACAAATCAGGTGGCGATGACTAATTATCACTCTGCAGCCTCTCTAACACTCTGTAGTCTAGCAAAAGGGGAAGGGAGGGGAGGGGGACGAAAGACAAAAAGAAAATAAAAGAAAAACACACTCTCCCTCAAGGCCCTGAAAAATAACATACAATCAAGGCTTCCCTCTCGCATCCTGCAACAGAGACTGCTCCCTTCATCTGCTGAGAACTCTCTTGTTTACAGCACAGGTCTCCCCTCTGCTACACATTAAACCCAATTATCCCGTGCTAGTTTCCATGGTAAAACCTGGTAGAAGGAGGAGGCAGTAACCTTCCTGCTTTTTCTTCTCCCTCCATTGACAGCCCACAGGTCTCAAGATGGAAAACCCTCCCTTACTTATCCAATTAACACATAGGTGTTGAGAGAGCAGGGAAACCCCTGGAAAGATAAATGGCTTCATCTTCCTTGGGCCCAGCTTTTGAGACAACTTCCCAAATCTGAAAGGGTGCTGAAAACCCTGGATCCATAACTTTTAAAACTACCATGGGAAATGGAACTCTGTCGTTAAAAGCTTCATTAACTCTTTCTGGTGGACGGAATTCACGGGCATTGGCGCATCCAGTCCTCACTGAAGGACAAACCGCAAATACTCAGAGAAACAGATCTGTCTGCTGGGAGAGCAGAGAGATGAAATGCAATCACGTGCACTTGAGCCCCGGCCAAGGCTGACTCGCCCTGGCTGATGGGAGCTCAGCTCTTACTCAGGCAGCTGCTCAAAGACACACTTGTGTCCCTGTCACAGTCCCACGCGGCCCCTGTCCAGTGAGGACTCTCAGAAAATCGAGTTCATTCTACGTCCAGATGCATGTGTGCAAGCCGGATACATGCAGACCTGAATTACAACTTTACAAACTCTCAGTTATTCTAAGGCAGTGGTTCTCAACCTTGGCTGCACATTGGAATCACCTGGGAATCTTTTTAAAGTCCTGATATCTTCGCATCATCCTCTTGTTGCCAGATTTCTGAAGCACGGGAGAGAATCTTGGGACCCTGAGGAAAGTAAGTGTCTTTTTGTCCAACAACTTGCTCTTGAACATGCCTATTCAGCAAGTAGGGGCTGCCCTGAGAGGTGCAGCCAGA
>NW_005871141.1:3902053-3943179 GCF_000147115.1 Myotis lucifugus | reverse complement strand
ATATCCTGTTTCTTTGTTATGGGGTGGGGCACACATTAGTAACAAAGAAACAGAATTTCCGGAGGATGAGGCCCAGAAATCAGGATTTTAAAAAGATTCCCAGGTGATTCTAATGTGCAGCCAAGGTTGAGAACCACTGCTCTAAGGCAATATTTTGCATTAGGTAGAAGATTTATCAGAAGGGTTTTAACTAACCATTTTTCTACTGATGTGAACTCCTGCTTTGCAAACACATTAGAGACACTTATTTTTAAACTAGAGGCCCGGTGCACGAATTCATGCACCAGTGGGGTCCCTCAGCCTGACCTGCAGGATCTGGCCGAAACCAGATCTCCGACATCCCCCAAGGGGTCCTGGACTTCGAGAGGGCACAGGCCAGGCCAAGGGACCCCACCGGTGCACGATCGGGGCCAGGTAGGGATGCAAAAGGTTGGCCGGCCAGGGAGGGACCGCAGAAGGGCTCCAGGGTGTGTCCGGCCCATCTCAGTCAGTCCTGATCAGCTGGACCCCAGCAGCAAGCTAACCTACCGGTCAGAGCATCTACCCCCTGGTGGTCAGTGCACGTCATAGTGAGTGGTTGAGTGGCCTTAGCATATCATTAGCATATTATGCTTTGATTGGTTGAACAGCTGACCAGATGACTGGACACTTAGCATATTAGGCTTTTATTATATAGGATATATTTTTGTTGATCTCAGAGGAAGGGAGAGAGAGATAGAAACATCAATGATGAGAGGGAATCATTGATCAGTTGCCTCCTGCATGCCCCACACTCGGGATCAAACCCAGGAGCCTGCAACTTGGGCATGTGCCCTGACCGGGAATTGAACCGTGACCTCCCAGTTCATAGGTCGATGCTCCACCACTGAGCCACGTCGGCCTGGCTAGAGGCACTTTTAATAAAACAAGGCCACCAGGAGAAGATAATTACTTTCCCCAAATGCGTGACTTTAAGCTAGAAGCAGGAGTAATGTCTAAACACATGAGTTTCCCTCTTTTTCCTGGAGCCTGTAGAATTCCATTTACCTGACCAGTCAAGACACACAGAATAATGAAGCCCACACCCAGTCATCCCTCAACAGGCTCTGTTGTGCTGAACATTAAATAACACTGTGACCACGCAACAGCCCTTCTCCAGCGCTGGAAGTACAGTTAATCGTATTAAACCAGCATCTGAACCATGGCCCGATGCAATGGGAGAATCATTAGACTGCTAATGGCATAAATACTGTATCTACAAACTCCTACTTTGGGAGCTAAAGGGAAGCAGAAGAGAAAGTTCATTTTTGAAATGCCAATAAAAATGAAGAAAATTGTACATAGAAATAAGAGTCCTATGCAGCCAAATAAATACATGAAGCCAAATAAATACGTTCTGCATAGACTGGCCTGTGGCCCTCATTGACCTTTTCTTTAAATGTTTAACTCTGTTGGGGCCAGAAAACAAGGTTTGATAATTTACCGAGAACTGACAAGTAACTCAGCGAACACCGTCTCGCTCTGGGTGGGGGAACCCCACGTTCCTACAGGTTCGGAGGGACAGAGCTGCGCTTCCCTCCGTACACAGGTCGCGAAGGATTTAAGGAGCAGGATGAAAACAAAGTGGGACCCTTCGGCCATGTTTCCTCCCGAGCAACAGAACAATAAGCAAAGCCATGTGAGGGGAGCGCAGCAGACAGCACCTACATAAGGCACTGTGGGCCATTATTCTCACAAACGGGGATTTCTCACTGCAAACTCCACGGTCACTCAAGACAGAGCCCAGTCTTAGCTTCCGGTGATCTCGCCAATGGCTGTGTCCAGATCTCTCTGACTCGTCCCCACGACTCTGGAACATCAAACCCTGGAAACCAATCCTCGGTGTGGAGCCCACCAAGTCAGGAAGCACGCTCTTCCACGGTTTAGGGAATTATGGGCCCTGATTCTTGGGGTTATGAATTCCTCTCCCATGTGCCCAGCTTCCAACACGCTGGGTAACAAATGCAACTTCCTCCCTTTCTGGGCGATAGGCCAGGAATGTCCACGCCACGCTGCTGGGGAAAATCACTTCTGACAGGAGTGGTCGTGGGTACAAACACGGGCCACGGGGCCTCCTTTCCTGAGATCAGAGGTGAAAGGCCGTGGGCCGGCCCACTGCGGAGTGCATTGCCTCTCTGGGCTATGACCTTGGAGTTGCCCGTGTTCACATATGAAACGAGAACGCGCTCACACTGCGCTCCTGAGACACGGGACCTCTGCTGGTATCTCCATGGGCTCTGTCCTCGGGTTCATCCACTTGGATTTAGTTTCAGCCAAAAACTAACGAAATGCTTCCCTATGGGAGACCTATCAGCCACCGTCCTTCCCGGCACCAATTAGTTCTTGAAAACAAACCTTTGCCTTTGTCCCCAGCCCTGAAACAATGAGTCTGTTCTGACCCACTGAGCCACAGGGGGAGTTACCCGGAGGACAAGGGTTATGCAGCCCTCCCCCGGCATCCAGGGAGGGGTTCCTGGACCCCAGCAGATACCAAGATCAAGGATGCTCAAGTCTCTTCTAGAAAATGGCGTGGAATCGACATGTGACACGCGCACATCCTCCTGTCCACTTAAATCTCCTCTAGGTTACGCATGAAATTCAACGCCAAGTGCTACGGAAAGAGCTGTCATTGTGTACAGGGTATGGAATGATACCAAGACAAAGGTCTGCACATGCTCAGTACCGACAGCTATCCCGGACCCATCCACGGTACCATCAGCAGTAAGACAGCATTTAAAAATACGTTCCGTCTGTGGTTAGTTGCTTCCGCGGGTGTAGAACCCACGGACACGAGGGCTCCCTGCACGTGCTGTCCGGGAGCTACAGGCAGGCTTGTGTAGGCACCACGGAAACGAAGGCCAGAGAGAGGTTGGCCAGGCGTGGCCAAGGGCATCCAGACACGTAGGAAAAGCTGGCCATAGGACCCAAAGCCTGATCCTCCAAACTGCAGCTTCTCTCCACCAAGCCAGGCCCCGGGGCCTCACAGAAGCACGGGCGTCCTTCCTCCAACCTCTGCTCAGCACCTAACAGATTCGCTTCGGCATTCAGTCTGCATGGATGTCACACCCATGCATCGCTGTCCATCACCGGAGAGAGAGCAGGAGGCAGCCTCAGTCTACCTTCAGCTCCTCACCAGCACGACATGGGCCCATATCGAGCTGAGCTGGTGGGGGACGGAGGGGAAATGAGAGGGTGGGAGAGAGAGAGCGGTCGGGGCAGGCAGAGCTCCTTGCTCAGGGTTGTAAGGGGAAGAGAGTTCTTATCAACTTTCCCATCCACCCCCGCTGACCTCCAGCGGCTCCCTGGCCTACTTACCGGCCCTGGGAACAGAGCAGGCCTTCTATTGGCAAACCTCAGCGCCTGAGTCTGGCCTCCTGGGGCCGCCCTGACCTGCCTGGGGACACACCACGCTGGTGACCACTCCCGCAGGTGGACCAGGGTCCCTCCCCCGCCCAGCCATGACTCTCACAGCCCCCTTTCTCCTGGGTCTCCCCTGCACTTTGGATGTTACTCACTGGAAACTGGAAACAGAAGTGAAGTGGCTTTGGAAAAGGTTGGAGAAAGAAGGGTTTGGGCGAATAACACTATCCACCTTCCAGAAGGGCGGACTGTGCCGTGATCTCTATGAGCCGGGACACCTTAGGCCTCAGCGCCTGGGGGCCCATCATCTCAAAGGAAGGGGCCCGGCAGAGAGCGGGCGGCGTTCGGGAAGTTAAGACACCGAATTCCCAGGGTCCTGATCTGCCAGAAACTGTCTGCGTGAAAAACATCAGATGCGGGCGGACAGAACCTGAGCGTGAATGTCAGGGGCTAACTTCCCGTGCGGCCCTCGGCGGGGAGACTTACAAAAGGGCGCTGGGCTTCTGGAAACCCCTTTACCCACCTGCACCTGCACCGGGAAAGCAGGGAGCTGGAGAGAGGGGACCGCTTTTCCAGGAGCAAACGACAAGAACAGAGTGTGAGCAGCTTAACGGCTTTTACAGCGACGACTTAAAACATCCCGCTAACCAAGTGCCTACGTATTGGCTGTCCTAGCCTCTGCCATGCGCACGTCTCTTTATATCTGCAAACCTCGCAGGACAGGCTGACCTGAGCCCTGCGGGGTGACAGGCCGGGCGCCTGCCCAGTGGCTGCCGAGAGCAGATATATTTAGCCTTGAGCGCGCGCTATCAGTCCGCCCACTGGAAGCATTTGGAGTTTCGTCATCCGCCGATACAGCCTGAATCACGACTGTGTCACCCCCCGACCACCCGGCTAATCTCTCCCACGGTGCGTGCGAGACGCTCTGTCTCCGAGCTGGCTTAGTTCACGTTTCAGCTCCCCGGTCACAGACACATCCAATGAACCAAAATGAAACCGTCCGACTCCCTGCACACACTGACCTCCCCGGGGCTGGTGAGGTCTGGGCCTGGCCTGAGGAATGCCACCCCCTGGTCCTAATGAGCAGAAAGCATTCATTCCCTGCTGCCCTCAGCAGAGAGGACAGGAATGGCCAATGAGCAGGCCAGACTCAAATGCCTCTGGCGGAGTCACCCAGGCGATAGATTCGGCAAAAGGCTGTGAAGTTCATGCAAGATTTCGCTAAAGCTTCACTTACTCCTAAAGTAATGACAGGCAGGTTTGGGGAGAAAGTTTCTTAAGACTACACTGTAGTGCTCATCTGGTCATCGTTTAATATCCAGTCACGTTTATTTCCCTAAAGTACGTGACCTCTTAAAATGTCCTCTAATTGGTAACCCAAGATTTATTTTAAAAGATTAAAAAAAACTTCCTGCAGATCCCAAAAAGTAGCACATTTACAAATGCAAACAAGCACATCAAAAACAGGAACTCAACCCTGCAGATCAAAGCCACACTCCAAGACCCCTTATCTCAGCAGCTGGCCAGCAAACAAGGCAGGGCCATTAAGACAGGGTCCACTAACTCTGAGGATGAAGTCAGCTCACAGCGACAACACAGGGCAGGAAATCCAGGCGGCCAAATTCATAGAATAAAAAAAAATTAATACATTCATCATTTCTTGCTAAAATTTAAGAATACTAGAGGGCTGGGTAAAAGACCAGGGAAGTATTCACAGACTATGAAGACAGCAAATGTTACTTCAACACTCTCTGTATTTATCAGGCCTTGAGTAAAACACTGAATCTGGGTGCTGGGGTGCAAATAAACTATATCGATTCTATAGCAGCATCGCCCCATGGAAATGTTATGTGAGCTGCGTGGGCAATTTTTAAGTTTCTGGTAGCCTTTTTTTTTTTAAGGGTAAAAAAGAAACAGGTGTAATTAATTTTTAATAGTAAACGTTATTTAACCCAACATATTCAAAACATCATCATCTTAACACGTAAGAGATCTTTTATCTTCAAAATCCAGAGTCGCCACATTACAAGTGCTGGACAGCCATGGGTGACCACTTGGCGAGCGTTCTGAACAGAACATTTAAACGCATGCTTCGTTTTCATCGTCTGCAATGCGGAATTGTCAGAATTCTATGACAAGCCAAGAGAAGGGGGACAAGAGATGGAAAAGGGGGCACATGTTCACCAAAGATGTGGCACAAACATATGCCCTGCGTCTGAGAAGGGGTGAGGCAGAGCTATGAGGCACACGTGACGTGAGAATGATTGATGTGTGGACGTTATAAAGACCTCATGGCTACTGGGACTGACTTTTCTACTGTAGGCATTCAGACAGTTCCTCCAACTCAGAATGCTGAATAAAATGAACATGATTTTGAAAAATACTATAGAATTTGCTCTGAAAAAGGACAGAAACGATGAAATGCTACTGAAAGACATCGAGTTGTTCACACTGACTCCTGGTGTATATAAAGTTACCCCCATAAAAGACTAATTTATACAAAACCCAAGAAGGCATCATGAACATATGCTTTTTCCTTTTTAAAAAAAACTAAAGGAAGTACCTTTAAAAGGAAAAAGACTGCAAAGGAAGAGCAGTCATTTGGAAAGAAATCAAACTTCGTAGTATCTAGTAGCGTCATCCTCCATGCCAGCCATTAAGATGTTAGGTAGAAGGAGAGATATTTCAGGCCGGATCCTAAAATATTTCCCATTTACTCCAGGCCTAGATGCAGGCACTGCTAATTATTCTTTCCACTGATTCTCCAACATACAATTAGTGCCGAAGCCATGTGTTCAATAAGAAAAAAATAAGTGATTACATACTTCATATCTGGATTACTTATGTTTCTATTTGAATTCATTTCTCAATTTCCCTGACAAGTGATGAGCAATAACATCGGCTTTGGTGTCCCGGAAACTGTGCCCCCTCCTGTACTCCTTTAACGTCGATGGCATGCAGCTGCCAAACACGGCTTTTAATGATGACTCACATCAGGCTGCAGGGCCGGGCTGACACGATCGAGAGCTGGTGTCGGGGAAACCCTGAGGCTCCCGGTCGGAAGAGGTTCCAGAGACGGGCGTCTGAGCGCCGAGGTCCGGAGTCTGTTATTAATATGCCGTGACCTGAGCGCACTGCAGTCTTTGGCTCAAGCTGTCCATCTTCTAAAAATATAAATGTCACACTCTACATCTAAACCACAGGCTTCTTTTATAATGGAAAACAAATATTTGGGAAAATATCCTACAAGGAACAGTATGAAGGTTTAGTTTCTGTTTTGTTTTTTCAGAGCTCCCGTGGTTCTCATCTATTCTCTTGCCCAACCCACCTGAGGGATATGACAAACCCTAAGCATTATGGGGCTCCTGGGTGGTGGTGTCCCCCCCCCCCCCCCACACACACACACTCTCACACTGGAGAACGGACCTTGTCTGTTAACATTCACTGGGTCCATGGCCTGGGAGCGCCCGGAGTGTCCAGCCTTTACCTGAAGCCCGGGAACCACGGCCACATCCGGGAAAGAACTGGGGTCACTCAGCGTGCTGGCCCCCGGGTGGGTGTGAGGCAGAGATATTTTGGGGGGGCATGAGGCGGAGATATTTTATCGAAGACATTCCTGACTGATCCCACCCACAAGAATGCCTGTGGGATGTTACGGAATACGGCATTTATGGAATGGGCGCCGAAGAGACAGTTGGACACGCTGAGGTTTCGGGAAACGCCTTTATTCAGAGCAGCGCCGCTTTGTAAGTTGGGGGATTTAGGTAAATCTCTTGCAGGACCAGACCGTTCAGGAAGGGCAGTGACTCCGCAGTGTGCACTAGGGACACTGATTAACTCAGGTACAGAGTCCGGCTGCTCGTCTCCTGCCTTCTTTCACTAATGGAGTTAATTATCGGCTGGCAAGAGCGGGCAGTGGAAAGCAGGGGACTGGGACAAATCCAGACGGCTACCCCCCAAAATGCCTACGCTCCCCATCAGGAAGAGAGCATGAGTCCTGGTTCCTGGCCTGTCCCCCAGACCCTCCCAACTGGAAGATGCAGGCCTGTCTCCGGCAGGAGTCACCATGCCCCTCTGGGAAGAGGAGATCAAAGCAGCCACCCTCTCAGGATTTGCAAACACTGGCCCGGGTTTTGACTGGCTGCTGACAAAGCTGCCCGCGGTTACCTGGGGATCTTTCCTGGGAATCCCCGATATCCGGGCTCCTCGCTGCCAAATCCTGAGGATCAACCCGCAGCCCCATGACAGCCGACTCAGAATATCCCAGAGCCACGTAACTGCTAAAGGATTCCTCCCACTGACACCGCCATGCTGAGGGGAACTGGAACTTCTACAATGACTGTGACAGGACAACTGGGGTATCTGAACCCCACTTCGCCTTCCTCGGTCCGATCTGCAACTGCCAAACCTGAATCCAGAAAACCTGGAAACTCCACCCATCTCAGAAAACGTGCCTGCGGAGCTGCTGTGAGGCCAGCTGTTTCGCACACGACATCCTTCCCTGAGAAGGCGTGTTCTTCATTCCGGTACCCTTGGCGTTCAATGGTGGTAGTCATGGCTTATTTAATGCCGTGGCTCTCAGCTGGGGGGGAGTCCGCCCTCCAGGGAATATCGGGCAATCTTCAAAGAGATTTTGGTTGTCACGACCCGGACATCTAATGGGCAAAGGGATGTTGCTAAACTCTGTTCAATGCCCAGGACAGCCACACACACCAAAGATGATCTGGTCCAAATGCCAATGATGTCGAGGTGGAGAAACCCGAGCTCAAGCCCCCACTAAGCGATGCTTTGAAATTTTACTTAATTTTCAATCCCAACGGCCCAGAGTTGCTAGGCTGACAAGAATGATTTGTTAGGAAGTGGCCACTGGTTGATAATAAAGATTAGAATAAAACAAAAATATTTGGATTACATAACTTTGAAACCTGAGCACCTATAAAGATGAAGGTGATAATTAATGATATGTTGGCATAAGGGCATAATGTTTAAACTGTTACTCGCTGTTTTAGCTTATTTTCTGATCTAACTCTACATACTATTTTGAACGCCCTTTAACAAACCATTTTGGGCCTCACTATGAGGATGTAACTTAGTACAACGTAAAGTTTCTCCAGGAAATATCTATTCCAGTGGGAAGCGCGTTCCTTATCACGGTGACAGTTTAAGTGGAGGGTGGACGACCATTCCTGAGCCTATTTTAGAAAGAATTCCCTAAAGGTCAGAGGATTCAAGGAGATGATACCAATGGTTGGTGACCTTGAAGCTTTTCAGAGAAAACCAATCAATGGCCAAGACTACATGCCTCACACTTTTCCAAACTACCCTTCTGTTTATTAATAGCGTTCACGCTCTTCCTCCGTTTGTCTTTGATCCCGAACACAGAACCAGTGGGACACAACAGACGCTCCACATCTGAATGACTCCAAGTATGAGCTCCTGACTCCATGAACCAAATGCAACCTCACTGGCCCTGGCCGTTTTGGCTCAGTGGATAGAGCATCGACCTGTGGACTAAAGGGTCCCAGGTTCAATTCTGATCAAGGGCACATGCCCAGGTTGCAGGCTCCATCCCCAGTGGGGAGTGTGCAGGAGGCAGCTAATCAATGATTCTCTCTCATCATTGATGTTTCTATCTCTCTCTCCCTCTTCCTTCCTCTCTGAAATAAAAAATATATTAAAAATAAAACTCACTGAAGGCAACAGAATTACCGGAAAGAATGAACACAGCACAGTCTAAAGAAATAGCTGCGTCTTTATGTACTAAGTACCCATCTTAGGAATGAAGAGGGAGGAATCAGTTTTTCATCTTTTTAAAAACGAGATTGCTCAAATGTTGTGGGTGGGGTAGGGTTCACCAAGCAGCTGCAGTTCCCTCTGTGTGCCCACCTGTAGGTTCTGTACTCCTCCTCCCCTACAAACTACAATGCATTTGAAACAAATCTCCGAACTTTCAAAGTTTGAAAAGTGGCTTGTTTCTCTTCCACATTTTTGTCACACTGGTATTTAACAGTCCCTTCAAATTACGATGGATTGCTACTACCAAAGGAGAAGCAACCTCCTGCAAGAGAAATCCATTCGCCTACTGGTAACAGCTCGTGTCCTAAGTGAGGTCAAGTGACACCCCCAATCCCACCCTCAGATGGAGCAAATGGACTCCATATGGCCAGACATGTGGCCCAAGGGCTGAAGGAAAAATACACAACAGGGACAAATGCTCACAACCAGCAGCTCAGGAACTCCCTGACCAGGCTGGCCACCTCGCAACCGCAGAGAATACACAACCCGGAGGGCCGCCCACCAGCTCACACCAACAGCTTCACGTGTGAGCTGGTTCCAGGAGATTCACGGAAGTGCCCCTAGAACACAGAAGGAAGAGGCTGAGCGCTGTGTCACCCCGGGCCTAGGGCTTAACATCACGGCGACATAAAATGTACTCACGCGGTGCTTAAACTCCCAAGGAAGCCTAAAGGAATGATGAATGACACTGTGTGTGCACAAATCCTGTTTTTGTAGAACATGGCTTGAAAAAACACTGTTTTATGTCTGTGCTATTTTTAAGGTAAAAGTGACCAGAAAAATGATAATCACAGACCTGAGAGAAACCTCAGAAATCACATGGAGCAAGGCCTACAGTTTACAGACGAGAACCGGTCACAGGGCGATGCTACAGGCCCTGGGAGCTTCCACTGACGTTAGGAGACGAGCTGAGCTGAAACCCAAGATCCCTGGCTCTTGGCCTGTTTTCTTCCCAGTAGGTTAGTCAGGACGCCTGTCCCCGAATCCGCCCAATCTTGGGGAAATTTCTAAGAGCTCTCGTCTACCCAACCCTATGAGCTTAATTTGTCAAAAAAAAAAAAAAAGAGCAAAGCAAAGGATAGCGCTGCTATAGCTCCATCTTTATTTAAATCTTATCTGTCCTCCTGCCAAGTCTAGGGAAACACAGACTTCTCCCTTTTCTGTTTGTCTCCCTTG
Organism: Myotis lucifugus; assembly: GCF_000147115.1. Lineage (NCBI taxonomy): Eukaryota > Metazoa > Chordata > Mammalia > Chiroptera > Vespertilionidae > Myotis > Myotis lucifugus. The sequence continues at coordinate 3,932,829 of NW_005871141.1, read as the reverse complement.
AGGTTTTCCCCCAATAGTACAATCCTATTTATGGCATAAAATGGAAACTTTCAAAAGGTGCCTACATGGTATCAATAGTCCTATATCTCCATGTTAAAGGGCAGACAGCAGTTCGAGGTTGAAAGAAGAGTAAGAAATGAAAGGACAGACGTGCAATAGGAAAACAATGAGTTAGGAACAGATGCTGGCCGTGCCGCAACTGGATTGTGGCATCTTCTATGACACATGCCATTTAGTAGCATCAACACTGGTCCTCACTCTTGCCGTGTGATTGAAGAAACACTAATAATCAACCCATTTCAAAAGAAGACTGTTAGAAAGAACAAGTTCCAAGCTCCCATTAAAGCGAATTCAAAAACAAAGAAAAAGGCTAGGTGAGCCGGTGTTCTCTGCTGTTGTTCTATAACACAGTACATCTGAGGTTTGATGAGTGCGGGGTGTGTGTGTGTGTGTGTGTGTGTGTGTGTGTGCGCGCGCGCTTCTGGGCAATATGAAGGTCATACCAGGTTTTGCTGCGTCTGGGATTTTAAGACTAAAACCCAAACAGTGCACCTAACGGAGGCTTAGCCTGTATCCTTTAATGGTTATTGATGTATTCCATTACTTGGTATTAAAGCCAGCCTTTTATTTCTTAAGATTAGTCATTCTAAAAAGTCCAGAAGTTATAGTCTGATTAAACAGGGAAATTTAAATCTGAGTTAAGAAAGGATTATTTCTTCCATTACTAGTGAAAAGTTACTATTAACTCAAGTACTAGCCAAAAGTATATTCTGTTATATTAAAAAAAAACATTCCAAATCATGAAAAAGCACTAATTAAATAGACATAGTTATTTTCCTGTTCCCTGACATGACCAACTGATTACAGTGGGGCAACTTCCTAACCCATTAGAAAATTCGAAACCAAAAAAATAATCCAAGGAAAATGAAGAATCTGAACCTTCAAACGTTTTTCTCACATTAGCAACCAGGGACCACAATGCAGAGCAGACTGGGTAAATGGGAGGAAGTGACTTGGGGGCGGTTTCTCTGGCGATTGTCACCAGGTTCAGCCACTTCATCAAGACCAGCTTTTCACTGTAAAAAATGACTAACGCTCGAGACTGTCGGAGTCATGTCCTACTTCATGCAGTGCCTCAAACAGGACCCTCACTTACGAAAGTGCAAGAAAGACTTAAAGTGAATGAATAAATAGAACGGTACTGAAGAAGTGGTCAGACGCTGACCACCCGAAGCTGCTAAGAAACAAATGCATTTCCATCAGTAATTAAATGCCATCTACTACACAACCACATTCCTCAGAGACTCAAGGTCTGGAATTTGAGATCATCAGCTCAGTCAATGGGAGGAATGTCTTCTGCATGATTTATAAAGCATTCAATGCTGCCTTAATATTGAGCATACTGCGTGGTTACTCAATATGATCTATAGTAATGCACACACAGAAAATGACATGTCTGCCCTTTAGGCACACCAACTCCACTGTGCCCGGGGACGGACCCTATAACCCAATACTCATCCTCACTGCTTCCAAAGTCACAGAACCTGAGCTGGGCCCAGTGCAGCTCAAAGTGGAGTTCATTTCCTGCCTTCCTTCAGGTCGTGGTGCCTCATAACAGACCTCCTGCCAAGGGGATGCCATGGCTGTAGATATGTGCAACCTCCAGGTCATGCCTTTAGAAAGCAGCGTGCCTGCCCAGGGTGGCTCAGTTGGTTGGAGATCATCTCCTACACCAAAGGTGGTGGGTTCAACTCCTGGTCAGGGCACATAGCCAAGTTGTGGGTGCGATCCCCAGTTGGGGCGCCTGCAGAAGGCAACCGATCAATCTTTCTTTCTCACATTGATGTTTTTCTCTCCCTTCCTCTCAAAACAAAAACATAAAACAAAACACCAGTTGAAAACATAAAAAATTTAAAAAGGTGCATTCTCTGCCTTTTAGCTGCTTAGACTGTGGACTTGACTGTTAGCGATCTTGGACTTCAAATGAAGACAACCTTCTAGGGCGGCAAAAAAAATAGCCAAGAAGAAGCCAAATCCTCTGAGGGGCTCCATGGAGCAACATGCCCCGCCTCCCCTGACGGCCGCCTTCTGAAGGGTTCCCTCCCAGAGGAATAAACTTCCCTCTGAAGTTTTATTTCCCGCCACAGCACTTGCGTATTACCCAATTCATAGACCAAGGGAACAAAACACGGCGTTTGAATTACCCCTACGTACTTTGGCTAAACTATTTCACACTCTCACAGGCACAACTAGAACAACAGACACAGACACGCAGACACCTGCAGTGTGCGTGTGCGGGGTCCCAGTCATTTGTATATGACACATCATGGGGATACGCCCACCGTCTTTCTTAACCTCCTTCTCCCTCCTTCATGCGTCTGGACTGGACGCTTTAAAGTATGACTAGTTGAGGACTTAAGCAAAGAAATGCCAGAATATTCAATAATAGAAAACAAACAGATTGTGATACCTAAGTTGTATAGATCACTTTGTTTTCTCCCAAGTTCTGCTGCTACAGGGTTATAGATAATAAAACAAATATATGGCTATTTATAACCAAAATTGATATTTCACCCAACAGTACATGGCTAGACAGTCTGTGTGTATGTCGAAAACAAATATGACCATAATAAAGAAGACAGATGAGCAGTAATATAAGAGATAGATATAAAAGGCATGATTTATGCCCAGCTCAGACAGAAAACCTATGGCACTTCATCGACCCCATCCATCCTGCCCTAAATCGTAAACCTAAGCACGAAAGGACAGTCATGAAGAAACACACAGACACAACACGCTGGACATCCCAGACAGCGGTCTCTCGGATGACCAAGAAGTCGTCATTTTTATTGCCCTTGATAACCATTTCCCGACTAGAAAATTCAATTGTTTGGCAAGGGTTTCAGTCTTCTCAAGAGAAACCCCTTGGGCCACAGGTGTTAACTTTGACTCGAGGAACCCGCCGGCACCCAGGCACTCGGGCCCTTCAGCTCTGAGGCTCCTTATGGATCAGGGCCAAACAGAGGCACCGGGAAACCACGGAGAAACACGCATGTTGTTCCGGGCACTTTCCCAGAAGTACCCAGCCCCGAGGACGCGTTTTACCCAATAACCAGCTTTACATCAACTAAAACCACAAGAAATCCTTAGCCTTTGGTTCCTAAGGGGCGAAAGGTCAACAGGAAACACCTAAATAAACTAAACTGCCCAGCACATCATTATGGATGACACGTGAAAACATGGGAATGTTTTCTTAAAGAAACACATTTTTATCCTAACCGCTCGCTCTCTTTAAACTGCTCTCCAGGGCCTCCGAGGCTGCCCACTCCTGACTGCAACCTTGTCATTAGGCCTCGTTGCTCTTGGCCTCCACACAGAGTTTTACCTCCCCTCTGGACATTCCCTTTGTCCTTAGCTAACGTTAGGCCGATCCCCCCCTCGCACCTCCTTCAGCTCCCCATCTGGGTCCCACAATCCAGTCCTCAGCATGTTTTTATCTTCTCTCCAGTCTGGCTCCAAAACACCCACTCGGAATGCATTAGCGCCCCAAACCTTTTCCCCAAATCTAGGCCCACGCCTCGGCTGGGGATGTCCTCCCCTTAGTTCTCTGTCCGATGTTCGGCACCCTTTATCCTCTTTCATTCACCCAGCAGGACCCTGCTGAGCATTACCTGTGTGTGGGATTAGAGTTACCAAGAAAAGCAAGGTCGCCAAGTAAAGCCACACTCATTAGTGTCTGAGCCATAAAGCTTTCACGGGGGGCAGGGGAGCATCTGTCCCGGGGCCGGACACAAGGCCAGGGCGCTTGACCTGGGCTCTGTAAATAAATCACAAGCAGAGAACGTGGCTGGGAGAGTGGGAAGGGGGAGCAAAGGGTCAGAGTGACGTGAGCACAGGGGTACAGCTGGTGTGTGCGGATCTGCGCCCACTTCCTGGGCAAAGCAAGAACCACAGGTTTCAGAGGAGGAGGAGGTCGTCCCTCTCACGCTTGAAATTTGGTCTTGCTGCTTATTCCACTCAGCGGGGCCAGCAACCTTCTAGTTCCTTACACTCACGCCTTGCAAGTCTCTTCCATCTCAATCCCTTCCATCCGGGGAGCCCCATGCCCAGCAAATGCCCAGCAGGGAGTCCCAGGTGGGCCCAGCTACTTCATGCTCAGATTTTTTTAGGTATATTTTTATTGATTTCAGAGAGGAGAGAGAGGGAGAGAGAGAAACATCAATGATGAGAGAATTATTGACGGGCTGCCTCCTGCATGCCCCACACAGGGGATCGAGCCCACAAACTGGGCATGTGCCCTGACTGGGAATCCAACCAGGACCTCCTGGTTTGTAGGTCGATGCTCAACCACTGAGCCACACCAGCTGGCTCCATGCTCATAGTTTAGCAGGGAGCTCAAGTGCCATGTCTCCCTGAAGCCGTGTCCAGCCTCCCCCTCAGGCAGGAAACCACCCCTTCAAGGACCCCTCACGCCTCCACTGCCCGCACGGAGCTCCCCAGTCCACCTGAGGAAACACTAGCAGAAAACAAACTCGTCCTCTTCGCACTGCACTGCGGTACCTGCACCACCAGGTGCTCTGAGGGCTGCCTCCACCCGCGCAGGGCTTTCCTCCCTCCTCGTCTTCCCGGGACTGGGACCCCCAAGAGGACGTGAGCCCCCTCGCTGTGCTCTATTAGCAAAGTCAACATCAATTCCGCTAGCTAAGCGGTGCGGTTCCTTCTTTAATTAACGGGCTCCATAGAAGGAGGGGCACCTAGGCCAGTGGTCGGCAAACCGCGGCTCGCGAGCCACATGCGGCTCTTTGGCCCCTTGAGTGTGGCTCTTCCTAAGCCTTAGGAGGACCCTAATTAAGTTAATAACAATGGACCTACCTATATAGTTTAAGTTTAAAAAATTTGGCTCTCAAAAGAAATTTCAATCGTTGTACTGCTGATATTTGGCTCTGTTGACTAATGAGTTTGCCAACCACTGGCCTAGGCCATCGGCAAAATCCCTTCCAAGCCCCAAATTCTAGTCATCCACCTTATACACTACGGTTACCTACAAACTGCTTGTATTAAGATTTCTAATGCAACACTGAGGAATAAACTGCTTTAAATCAACGCCTTAGCAGGCATTCCCTCCACACTTCTGTAATGCAACTCTTCCGGTCTCGCCTAAGAGTAGAAGCGCTGTCTTACAAAACTTCCTAAAACATAAACTAGAAAATAGAAATTCTCCAACGGGCCTCAATTAATTATTACTAACTATCTTATATTAAAAATAAGTCATTTCTAGTAAGTAGACCCACCTGTATTGAGATAAGACTTTTCCAGCAGAAACAATCCTAGGACACTGCTAGGTCACGATGCCAGTTTGTAAAAAGTGTATTAAGCCCTGACCGGTTTGACTCAGTGGATAGCGTCTCAGCCTGAGGACTCAAGGGTCCCAGGTTCGATTCCGGTCAAGGGCATGTACCTTGGTTGCGGGCACATCCCCAGTGGGGATTGTGCAGGAGGCAGCTGATCGATGTTTCTCTCTATCCCTCTCCCTTCCTCTCTGTGAAAAATCAATAAATTTTTTTTTAAAAGTGTATTAAAATGTCACCAACAAGGTGCCCACCGAGTTTTTGCACTTTATGTAATGGATGGATCTGCCGGCCTCCGGTCTGCCCACCCGGACGCAAGTGTTAGAAGTCGGAGACGCGGAACACTCGGAAACACGACTCCCAACACATCGGTATTTTTAAAGTTAAGATGAGAGCCAACCCTGACTGCAGCGTAACAGCCCGGAAGGAAAGCACACAGCTCCGGGCTTGGTGGGGTCCCGCTGCAGAGCCGTGACTATGGAACTGCCAGCCAGTCGCCTCTCGAGGCTGAGCCAGTCCATCGCCTCTTCACAGGCCAACCCGCGGGCACGTTTCCCTAAGATGAAGGATTCTGTTCAAAACCACGAACGCAGCAACTGTCCTGTGGGGTGAGGTCAGACGCTGACGCAGCGTGCTGCCCGCACCCATGTTTCTTTCTTGGCTCCTGAGCACCGTTCTCCTTCCTCTCCCCTCATCACAGGGACCTGCCTCTGGAGGGATTGGTGGAGCTTGTGTGGATGCGGCTCCCGGGCACTGCTCTATCCTCGATGAGAAGGAAAAAACCCTCCAACATAATTTTGATTGAGCTTCCAAACCGAAAAACAGACACCCGCCCGGCCCGGCCTTGATGCGTGGAGGGAACTGGAACGCGGACTTCATTACACGGTATCGATCCACTAAAGAAAGGTTCTGGGTGTATCGATCGGCGCGGGCTAGCCCCTCACGGTGCGCCCGATGTGAAGGCCGGTTCGGGGAAGGACGAACAGAGAGCACTTCTGTTCTGGCGGCCACAGAGCAGCGCTGCCCACGAGGCAGTGGATGAATGTGATTGAAAAGAGGCAGAATCCGGTCAGGGAGCGGCCGGGAGATCAAACTGCGTTCTGCAAAGGACGTAACAACAAGTCCGAGGCGAAATGATTTCTGGAAGAGGAATACTTCCTTTGCATATTTCTAAGCAGAAAGGCAATTTCATTTCCTTCAGAGCTGTTCCCTGGAAACCCCCAGATGCGTCTGGAGTAATTTTTTTAACCCCAAATATGCGGCAGCCTCCCCCTCCCACCGCTTCCCTGGAAACATCCCTGTGCAGCGATGCATGCTGGGAGGGGCACAGCCAAGGTTAATTTTCAGGTTCATTTAAACATCTGCTCGTGTTCATTTGGAAGGACATGATTTTCTTTCGTCAAACTCAATTTTCATTCAGAATAAGCCCGGCTGTGCTGTGCGCTGATCTGATTACCACACAACAGCGCTGCCAACAGGCACCGCAGGCTCTGTTCTCAGGGAGACACCCACACCCCTTCATCCTGGTTTTCAGAACATGGAGCAAGCCCGTGTCACCAAAGGCTGAGAGTGTTCATACGTGCACGCAGGAGAAGTCCTCGGCTTTAACACGGACAAGAGGGAACACAGGTTGCTTTTCTAAACAGCAGCCGAGGGCCTGTTTCCAAAAAGCCTTTCCACCTTCTCTCCCAAAGAGAAAGGGGTAGGCGCTCTGCCCGTGGCTCCTCCACCATTCCTCCTGCAACAGCATTACTCAGCACTCGAGAGAGAGGACGGCGGTGACTCAGCATTAAACCACTGCCTTCATCTCTCCAGCATTTCAAGTCCACTCATAATGATTAAAACGGGACTCACTGAAAGCTATAAAGTAATGGGTTGTCGTCTGGGGGGGAGGGGGCGAAATCCAGTCCGGATACTGAGCTCAAACTTGAATGCGATCCAAATCCTGCTTTGGCCCCCAGGGTGGTGGGTGCGAGGCCTCAGGCACCTTCTATGTCTTTCCGTGTTCAGTGGGCTGGTTATGAAGTTTTAAGATAATTATTTGAAAGCAGTAATACATACAAATATGACTATATGATAAGACCTTAAAAAAATCAAAATGAATGATTTATTTAAAATATAGCAGTCTATAATCAAATCTTAGAAAGGTGACATATAGCCTGTAAAATATATACATGTGTATGTGTGTGTGTATATATATGTATATATATATATATATATATATATAGAGAGAGAGAGAGAGAGAGAGAGAGAGAGAACTATTTACTATCTGAGAGCTTGTGCAAACTCCCAAACTTTAACTTTTCTGAATGTGTTTACTCAATTCCTTTAAAATACAGGGCGCCCCCCCCCCAAAAAAAAATGTATACACACTTTAACAGCTGCTAGCTCAATTTTGAAAACTAAATGTATTTTAATAAACACTGCCTTTATGATTATTCAAAGTGTGTGTATAGATTTTTGGGACACCCTATATATAAAATCTATCCCTACTGACTATTATGATAATGGAGCAAACACAATTATAGCCCCTAACCTAGTATCTGGAACTCAAGCAAATTTGGTACACTCCCATAAACACAAAATACAGTCACAGGTTCCTAATCTCTCATCTATAAATAATGTGCCTTGGGGAAAAAATCTTAACAGTGAATAAATCTCTCAATTTTCTGATCTGTTAAATAAAGAGAATGAGTGAATGATACCCATCATTGGTTTTATTTTTAATTTTTTAATGTATCTTATTGATTTCAAAGAGGAAGGGAGAGGGAGAGAGAGAAAAACATCAATGATGAGAGAGAATCATATATCGGCTGCCTCCTGCACACCCCCGACTGGGGATTGAGACTGCAACCCAGGCATGTGCCCTGACCAGGAATGGAACCATGACCTCCTGGTTCATAGGTCGATGCTCAACCACTGAGCCACACTGGCTAGAATTCATCCTTGACTTTAAACATTGAGTGTGCTGTGCTTGGCAAAAGATGTAAAAAAGGCACAGGCCATCCTGGCAGAACTGGCAGGCTAGTAAGGAAAACAAATTCCTAGAATGGAGAGGAAGGAACCAGCAGGTTCCGGAGAGACACAGCAGCAGAGACAACGGTATGGCAGTGTGATGCAGTGGTGCGGCCAGCACCCATCAACAGCAGCTCCACAGGACCAGCCCTGCCAGGGCGACGGGCCGAGCCCCTCAGAGGCACCCCCGGGACCAGCTCTGAGACCCTGCAGGCTGGGCCAGGCAGCCAGACCTCCTCCTTCCGGCACCTGCAGGCCTGCGCCAGCCCACGCCGAGTGCTGAGGCGGAAGAGACAGTATCTGCCTTTGGTAAAGATGCCCAGCAGCAGCATAGAAGGGAGTTTGGAGAGAAACTGTATTATAAAGAAGAAAAAGGGTCAGTATTGCTTTACTTATTAAATCTTCTGTAAAAAAAAAGAATGACTGTCAAGTTCTCCAATCCACCAGCCTGGTGTGGGAGAAATAACACTAAAATCCGTAGGGCTTCTCCCAGCTCCTGGGGGAGCAGTTATGGATTCTGCTGATGGATTCAACTTCCGAGTGGCTTGGGAATTTATAAGCTTCCCCTAATAACAGTAAATTTAAATTCCGGTAGCCATAGTGACAGGTTATTCTAGTTCTATCAGAAATTTGGGAAGCAGCCATCAGTACCAGGCCCCGAGGCACAGAGAAAATCCTTTCTTCATGGTGAGCAGCGGTCAAACCAATTTACCCACTCAAAGTACAGGTGAGATTTTATTTAGCATTATTAAAATAACAGCCATCCCACTTTTCACTAATGTGAATAATCTATTCACAGAGCACCAAGGCTGATTACAACACAGCAATTTAAGCCATGCAAAAAAAAAACAAAAAACCTGATAACATACACACACACACACACACACCATACACAATTAAGTCAGAAAAAAAGTGGGGTTTATTACAGTTAGCATTGCCCTCATGTTACCCCGTGGTCGGCAAACATCGGCTCTCGAGCCACATGTGGCTCTTTGGCCCCTTGAGTGGGGCTCTTCCTAAGCCTTAGGAGCACCCTAATTAAGTTAATAACCATGTACCTACCTATATAGTTTAAGTTTAAAAAATTTGGCTCTCAAAAGAAATTTCAATCATTGTACTGTTGATATTTGGCTCTGTTGACTAATGAGTTTGCCGACCACTGCAAGCTATTCCGGTGAAAATACAATTAGAAAATTCTTTTGTAAAAGAACAAAAATGGGTGACATTTCCTCTTTCATTCTATATACACGTATGAGCCCCGCTAATTGCCAGGTTCACACACGACCAAGCCCCTGTGCTCAGGCACCAAGTGCACAGGTGATGCGGCCAAGGATGATGGGGGTCAAAGATTGGGCAGCGTTAAACATTACCTATGAGCATCCAGGCCTAGAACACTCAGGGACACAGACTTAGGCATCGAACGGAAGAATAAAGAAGTGACCCAAGACCAGTTGGCTGCCATCCTGAGGTACCTCCAACGTTCCCAGGACACGTGACTAAGAAACCTAAGAGCCCTGACCGGTTTGGCTCAGTGGATAGAGCACTGGCCTGCGGACTCAAGGGTCCCAGGTTCGATTCCGGTCAGGGGCATGTACCTTGGTTGTGGGCACATCCCCAGTGGGGGGCGTGCGGGGGGGCGGCTGATCGATGTTTCTCTCTCATCGATGTTTCTGGCTCTCTGTCCCTCTCCCATCCTCTCTGTAAAAAACCAATAAAATATATTTTAAAAAAAAGAAACCTAAGAAAGTCTGGTCAGGGTGCCACTAACAACTAAACTGAGTTGATGGCAACCCATTACCACACTCCTGGTGGGGGGCCTGGAGGTTTGGGGGAGGGGGATGGGAGAGGTCAATGGGGGAAAAAGGGGACATATGTAATACTTTCCACAGTAAAGATTATTTTTAAAAAAAAGAAATAAAAATATATAAAACTGTGATGTTCACAAAAAAATTCTATCACAAATTATGGGTTGGTCTTTATAATCAAACGTAAAATTAAAGCGAATGAATAAGCCACACCAGGATATGTGATGAGGTTCTGAAAATCTTTTCCAAGTGCCATTAAACCTCATAACCTTATCACGTAGGTTATTTCACAGATGGTGCATCAAGAACTCTGTGTGGACAATATTATAAGTGTGTACCCACAATATCAGATGCAGGTGGGTTTAGGTCTCACATATTTCACCTCCCTCCAAAGAAGTCTGACTGCGAAGCTCTGATGGCCAAGGTCTCCCCTCAGTGGATCCACGACTGAAGCAGGAAGTGAGTCTGGCTGGAGCATAAACCCCGTTATCAATGCGCCCGACTCCCCCAGAAGGATGAAAAGCATAATGAATTGAAGGAGCTTTGCCAGCGGTTCTGGCAGATGCACCAGTGGCACCGACCAAAGCCTACGTAGACCGCTGTTGGGCTTCTACCTGAACTAAACGTGTGCCCTAGTTTCCAATACAGCCAACAACGGGCAGGTCACACCCACGATCTCCAACGACATGGAACCTTTATATACTAGCTTCAGATGCGTCCGAATTCAGTCAGAGCAATTAGGCGTCATACAGCCTGTGACCTCTGTCCCTCGGGATTGCCATTATGTGACCTGGTTAACAGCCTCTCCATTGGAAATTGAAATATGCCTTTCAAAACATCATTGAGTCCAAAGCTGACATATTTGCAATGCTATGTTATTTTTCTCTGGAAAAAATTTACTTTCATTAGTTTAATATTTTTACATTACAGCTATAAAAAACTGTAAACTCATATAAAACGTAACTACCCGCACATAAAAATCTATCTACAACTAAAGCAAAAATGCTTGAATTGTGGCGATTCTCAATAGATGTTGGAAAGAAATCAAGCCTTGATGTCTTTGGTTGACCTAAACCAAGGAAAAACATCAAGACTTTATTTTTCTTAAAGAAAGTTCGGCTTATAATTTGCAAAAGAGATGAATCCATTGGACGCTAGTCCTGCCCACAACTTAAAAAAACGCCAATTAACATATAAAAAGGGGATGACGACTCTACATGTCAGTAATCACAATTGAAACACCTTCCTTATTACCCATTTATAGAACGTGGAGAACCGCATGAGAAAAGTGTTCCTAGGTCAAAGAGCAGACCGTCTGAAATAACGAAGCGCTGAGCAGTGTCCTTGCCCTGCTGCTTCCTGGGCAGGAAAATGAACTTCTCTCTTCCTTTGGAAAACAGATGTGCACTCACAGCGCTCAGACCTGTGGGATGACTGTGCGGCCTGCAGGTGCCAATTCATAAAAACACAAACACCTTCATCTCTGACGCAGAGCGTTCCCTGAAGAACGATCAGCAGCATGTGATCCTCTCGGAACGGCATTCACACTGAAGTGACCATGGGCGCAGGCAGGCCCTGCCGGCCACCGGAGCCATTTCTGCTGGAGACCAGACAGAATCCTTCGGAGATGCGGGCGGAGTGCTCCCTCCACCCCAGGAAACAGTGCCCCACTTTCCCAGTGCAGGTGCCAGCAGCTCATTCGAATGACACGGGGTGGACAAGGAGTACCCCACGGCCAAGGGCAAGCGCGTGGTCTTGTGAGGTATGTGTATGATAGAATAGGAGCATCCAGGCCCATGATGTGAAAGATGTTTCTGACCAGGTTTCCAGTCCTAACAACGTGAAAACGGCTGCTCTCAGAGGCCCGGGTGGACTCTCATCCCAACAGGACCTTTGCACAGCAACCTCCCGCGCCCACCTGGAGGCTGAGGCAGAAGTCACTGCCACGGCCGTGAGAAAGCGGCCTTTTCCGGGCGCCTGGGGAGAGGATCTGTCCCTCCCGATGCCGGAAACCTACCACGGTGTTCCCTCCTCCAGGCACAGAGAGCTGCCGTGCTGCCAGAACTTCCCCAAGTGGGGTCGACCTTGAGAGCACCAACCCCTCCTGGAACGACCTTGAGAGCACCCAGTGATGGCGAACCTATGACACCTCTGACACGCGAACTCATTTTTTTGGTTGATTTTTCTTCGTTAAATGGCATTTAAATATATAAAATAAATATCAAAAATGTAAGTCTTTGTTTTACTATGGTTGCAAAGATCAAAAAATTTCTATATGTGACACGGCACCAGAATTAAGTTAGGGTTTTTCAAAATGCTGACACGCCGAGCTCAAAAGGTTCGCCATTACTGGAGAGCACCAATCCCTTCTGGAACGACCTTGACAGCACCAACCCCTCCTGGAATGACCTTGACAGCACCAACCCCTCCTGGAATGACCTTGACAGCACCAACCCCTCCTGGAATGACCTTGACAGCACCAACCTCTCCTGGAATGACCTTGAGAGCACCAACCCCTCCTGGAACTCGGTCTAGAATCCTGAGCGAATTCCATTTCCGTGGGAGGCGAGCCTCCTGTGACCCACATTTGATGAGCTCCCTTAAAGAGTGAATTAAAAATGCAGAATCAGACGCGTTTATGAGCGCACACTCATCCATTTAATGCGATCTCTTTCTTGTTTAACACAGCTCCTTAGACCATTTCCTCAGCTAACCAGATCTGTAACCAAAACTTAGTTTCAAAAATCTAAGAAGGCCAATGTCATTTTCCATCAGCAAGGACCACATAATTTGTTGACAGAAGGACCTACATCAAAAAGCCCAAAGTAGATATTCTGAGTTCCACAGTATTTGAAAGTGGTAATTTCCTTTTAAGGTTCTTTTGCCCTATTCACAAATCTAGAATTATGAAATATATCATATTTTTTAAAAAGTACTAACATTTGTTTTCTGCTAGGAATTGCTCTAGACCAGTGGTTCTCAACCTTCCTAATGCCACTACCCTTTAATACAGTTCCTCATGTTGTGGTGACCCCCAACCATAAAATTATTTTCATTGTTACTTCATCACTGTAATGTTGCTAGTTATGAATTGTCATGTAAATATCTGATATGCAAGATGTATTTTCATTGTTACAAATTGAACATAATGAAAGCATAGTGATTAATCACAAAAACAATATGTAATTATAGATGTGTTTTCCAATGGTCTTAGGCAACCCCCTGTGAAAGGGTCGTTCGACCCCCAAAGGGGTCGTGACCCTCAGGTTGAGAACCGCTGCTCTAGACAGTACCGGTGGCTCAGCAAAATTCCTATGTTGCGGCCTATTCCTTCAGATGAGGGCTTTGGAGGGAAGGGTGTTAGGAGGTTTGTGGTTCTGAGGATAAAGACCCAATGATGGAATTAGAATCCTTAAAAAAAGAAAAAAAAGCAGCCCTGTGAGTCCCCTTGCCCCCTCCGCCCTGTGAGGACACAGTGGGCAGACACTGTCACTGATGCAGGAAGCAGGCCCTCACCGAATCGGCCAGGGGCTGGATCTTGGACTTCCCAGCCTCCAGGACCCTGAGAAATAAACTCCTGTTGACAAGTAATCCACTCTGTGAGTTTCTGCTGTGGCAGCCAAAACCGGCTAAGACAGAAGAACTACAGAAAAAAGTTTCCCGGAGAGTCAATTTTCTGTCCATTTTTAAGAGTCTAACTTTCTAAATAACTTCTGCTTCACTACTTTGCAAGGAAAGAGGCCACGGAAGTAAGATCAGCACAGCAAATCCCCACGCGTGCACACTGTGGGTTCCGCACGGCACCCCGCACCTCGCGTCCAGGCGCCTTACAGGAGGCCTTGACCAGAATCCTCACGCAGCCTGGCGATCACTGCCCTGCGATTTTCCGCTAGGATCTGACCTGGAAAAGGCCCTTAATGTTTCTACCTCTACTCTCTGTCTCACAATATAGCCTCCAAGAAGATCAAAATATTTTGGTATACATTTAGAAAAAATGGTCCATCTAAAAAATAGGGGGAAAAAAAAAGGATAAACTAGAGAAGAAACTGTTCCCAAAGCAGTTTTTTGTGTGTTTTTGTTTTGTTTTGTTTGTGGCCTGAAAGAGTGTGACCCAACAGCTTAAATTTTCCTTTTACCCAAATACTTTCTACCAATTTCACAAGCTAGCATCCCATTTCCATGTTCTCAATTACTACTTCACTTTTTTAAAAATGTCCGTACTATTCCCTGCAAAAGATGACACAGTACTCTATTTCCCAGTAAATCTCCAAACTTTTGTTCATATTCATTCACTAATCTATCAACTAGGATTAAGGCCAGGATCTGCCAGGCACTGTGCTGGGCACAGGGGTCCTAGGGGCACAGGTGATGCAGCCCCCGCCTCGGAGAGCCGAGGGCCACCTTGGGGCCACAGCAGGAAAGACCCCTGACCAAAGCAACACCCTTCATCTCTGCCTGATGCTTCCCCTCTCTGGCCATGACCACATAAAGGCGATTCTTACTCACCGAAGGCATAACCCTGAGCCCCCCTCCTCACCAAGGCCTTCAGTGAGCTCACAGGCAGGCAGGATGCAAGCCATGCCCGTCGGGAAGGCTCCCCGTCCACTGCCCACTGCCCTCCACAGCTGACGGCGCTCATCAGCCAGCGGGCCTGGGAGCCCAGGGGTGGGAAAGCTGGCGATTCTGTTAATCCAGCCTTTAGTAATGGCATGGAGGGTCAGGTTTCTGCCTAAAGTGGATAAGTGGATGCTTGACAAGAACTCCTGAGCATCCGTGCTTCTTTACCGCCATCGAGGGAGAGAAACGCATGGGGGGGGGGAAGGGCAGGAGGTGAAGGGCCTGGGGACGGAGCGGGTAAAAGACGCAACAGGTTTGCGAGGGACTCTCTACCCGTGACCCCCCGGCCCAGAGGGTTCCACCGCAGTCACAGGAATAGGAGTGTGATACTTTAGGGCAGTGGTCGGCACACTCATTAGTCCACAGAACCAAATATCAACAGTAGGACGATTGAAATTTCTTCTGAGAGCCAAATTTTTTAAACTTAAACTATATAGGTAGGTACATTGTTATTAACTTACTTAGGGTACTCCTAAGGCTTAGGAAGAGCCCCACTCAGGGGGCCAAAGAGCCGCATGTGGCTCACGAGCCTCAGTTTGCCAACAACTGCTTTAGGGACCAGAGGCAGACTAACTCCTAAAGCGAGGACTGCGAACAGTAAAGAAGAAGGTACCCAAACACCAACTGAGGGACGGATCTCAGGGGAGGCCGCCATGATGATGTCCCCCACGCAACTGATGTACACAAACATTATTCACCTGCTGTTTACAGCCTCTACCATCAGCTTCATCCATGCTGTCCCCTCCGGAAGCCATAACGGCCTAATTCTCCTTCCCAGCTGCGATGATCCCCACCCTCATCAGCCAACTGGGTCCCTCACTCTGGCACTCCAGGATCTTGGGGGCGTATCCACCAACAAAACCTTCCTCCCGTGTCAATCTGGTCACACACACACACACACACACACACACGCACACACACACACACACGCCTTCTCTCTCTGTCTCTCCTCCTCATCTATCCAAACTGCCATTCTCCACAGTGTCTTCTCCAATGGCTGGTCCCTGCTGGGTCCAGGCCTTGTTCACCTGAGCATGCAGGTGCACCCCATGGAGACCTCGCTGGGGGTTAGGACGAGGGCAGGAGCGGGAAGCCCTGCAGACCTGGGTTCCACTCCTCATGCCACCACTGGCTACGGGTCTACTTGGAGAAAGCACTTGAAAACTCTTTATATCCGAATTTCTTTTTGGTAACACAGGAGGAGCACTTTTGCTGAGCCATTTCAAGCATTAAAGATAAATTCTACTTAGAACCTGGTGCATGCAAGTCACTGATAAATTAAAAAATCTACTGCCAAGCCCTAACCGGTTTGGCTCGGTGGATAGAGCGTCAGCCTGTGGACTGAAAGGTCCCAGGTTAGATTCCGGCCAAGGGCATGTACCTTGGTTGCGGGCACATCCCCAGTGGGGGGTGTGCAGGAGGCAGCTGATCGATGTTTCTGTCTCATCGATGTTTCTAACTCTCTATCCCTCTCTCTTCCTCTCTGTAAAAAATCAATAAAATGTATTTTTTTAAAAATCTACTGCCATTATGGATCCATGAGATCTCATTTGTGTGCAGTGCCCGTGGCTCCCTGGTGCTCTTTCCTGAACGTCGAGAATGCTGGGCAACAAGAGGACCCGTGGCTGTCCCTGAGCCCGACTAGCTGGTGGCCGCCGTCGCTGGCCAATCCGAGCTGCTGCTTCCTGAGGGCCACGGCTGCCGGCTGCCATCCTCTCCAGGGGTTCATTTCTGTCTCTGGAGTCACAAACCTGCATGGCTACGGAACACCTGCTCCCCAAGGCGACAGCGAGGAGAACAGAACTAAGAGTTTCCGAGATCCTATCCTGGCTCAAGAAGGTGGAACAACAGGACCAAGGAACAGGAGAATTCTGGGAGTACTCACTAGCACCCCCAGGACACAAAGTCCATGCTCATTCTGGGGGGGGAAATAAACGTGTACCTTGACTGGCAACATGGACTTTAAAACCCCAGGGAAGCGAGCGAGTCCTAGCATGTGGGCAAGAGAGGGCGGGTGGGGGGTCAGGAGGCGGAAGGTGCAGGGGATTCTCCATCAGAAGGGCCTTTCTGAGGCGCCGGCCTCAGGGCTGGAGAAAGGACTCCGTACAATGGACAGAACTCAGAAGACAGTGGCCACTCCTCGTCCAGCCACTTACTGACCTTCCAATGCGCTGTCACCCGCCTCTGGGAACTGTTTCATGATGTGATAAGAGCAAGGCCCACCCCCCGACCTGACTCAGAGTTCGGGCAGCGAGAATAAAAATGTAATGCATTTATAAATAACCGCCCTGCGCGCCCAAGGTAAGACATTCCTCACTCATTCCCAAGCAGCACTGCTGAAATGCCCTCCTGTGAGCACCAGCCCTAGCAAGAGCCAGCAAAACCCAGGAGGAATCTGTTCTTAATTGCCTGGTGTATTTCAATGGCTGCCTGAAAAATTACACATTATAATAATGATTTGAGATGGGTTAAACCACTAAACCTCTGAGAATGAAGCACTGATACGGGTGGAGAATGCGTGCTGTCTACTCATTCGTTAATCAGTAGTGGAGTGGCGATACCACACTGCGGCTTTATCAATCTGAGCAGATAAAGTGCGACTACCTCAGAAGGGACCATTTCCCCACAACATAAAGGCAACGAGATGCTTGAATAAGTGTCTTCTGCATCCACAGAATAGACAACAAGTCCACAAAAGACACCACGGCAGATCGGTGAGTGAACTGAAGGCACCAGGACACGCGCACATTGGAGAACGAGCAGGGCTTCATTTCACCAGGGAATTCGGAGAACAAACATGCAGCTCCCTCCACTGAGGTTTCTCTGCTGGGCCATGAGGGTGGCCCATTCCTTGTGGCCTCAAAACCACACAGCAGCTCTACAGAGAAATAGTTATGATTTAAACGATTACCACTACCAACGACCCCCCTCCCCACTACCACGCTCATCTCAGAACTGGCGGGCACGCTCACCGACGTCCAGGATACAACACGAGAGGAATGCTAGCGTCCCAGGCAATCCCATTAGAAAAGCATAAAAGACGTGGTCCTCACAGTAACAGCACCGTGAGGCACCCTCACAGGACCCTGGTCCACATAGAACGGGGAGAAACGGCAGGTGAGAACGTCAGGGACTTTCCCCTTACGAGCAAGTCCCCCAGAGCGAGCGCTACCAGACCCAACAAGGAACAATTAAAGCAGCAAACTTCGGACTCCTGCAGAGACACGGCTCCCGACATGGCAAACGACACAGCAAACAAAGCCCGCAGCGCTCAGCTCTCCCATGCCACCAAGGAGTCCTCTCTGTCTGCCTTCTGTCGGCTTAGGGGGCAACCATCCATCGACATAAAGTTCTCAAGATGAAATGGAGACGTTGAAACAGCTAGAGATGTGCTTTAAGAAGACATGTGCCTTCTTGAAAACAGATCATTTTTACTTTTTGTGAAATAAAATCCACTTTTCAGCAGCATTCTGGAACCACTCACCAGGATCTACATCCCCCTACTTCCACCTTCCCGCATCTGCCATAGTTCCCTCCTCAATCGGACAGCTGTGGCAAACTTGCAGATGTTACCATATTCGGGGTGCGGCTACAGTGTTTGGACAGATTCAAGCCTTGGACTGATGAGAGGGCACAGTCCTCTCATGGCCACGTGCAAGTCCCAGCTTGGAGGGCATGGCCCTCCCAGCACAATCATAGCCAACAGCTGTAGTTGTAAGCTTGAACCTATGGTCCGAACACGTGGCCCCACGTGCCTGAGTGATGTGGGCTTGATAGAGTTCAGGTGCATGTAGTTGAGTAGGACTGAAACCCAGGAGACTGTTGTAAACATCTGACCACGCCCTTACTTTGCCTCGTGGCATCTGCTGTAAAATAAAGACACGGCTTGTGGGTGTTGGCACTGTCCATCAGAGGGGCAGCGTCCCACTGAGACCCAGCTTTCATTCTCTTGTCTGTCTTTTCTAAGCCTATCATCGCCCCCCACTCAGGGCCACTGAACCAGGCTGAGCTGGCATGCGTATGCCATGGCCGTGCCGGCTCCCCACAACCATACACGCCTTTGTTCAGAGGAGGATTTGAAGTAAGTGCTGGCCTTGACTCCTGTGTCCGGGGTGCCAGTGAGGTCTCCTGATTCTATTGAAGCTTCGGGGAACGGGGCTGGGTAGGATCAACTAAGGGGTCCTCCCGTGAGTGCAAAAATCAATCAAACACGTGCAAGAGGGTTAGCAGAGCATCTGAAAACCAGCCGGGGGTTTCAGTCACCCACAGTCCCTCACGGGCCACTCGGGGAGCGCAGCACACCTGCCGCCACCCTGGGCTGCACGGGCCGGACGTGCTGCACGGCTCTGCAGCCGGTAAGGGCACAGGCCCGACAGGGCAGCGCCGCAGAGCCCCCCCCCCCCAGAAGGGGGCCTCGGAGTCCTCGCTTTGAAAGGCGGGAAACCCGGATGCTCCGACACCACGAAAGAAGCTGTCTGATGTGTGGCTGCGGCAGAAAAGATTCTAGGAGCTAAAGGGATTGTGTTCGGGTATTTGAAGGCTCTGTAACAGCGGTCCTCAAACTTTTTAAACAGGGGGCCAGTTCACTGTCCCTCAGACCGTTGGAGGGCCGGACTATAGTTTTAAAAAAAACTATGAACAAATTCCTCTGCACACTGCACATCTTATTTTGAAGTAAAAAAACAAAACGGGAACAAATACAATATTTGTATTTGCATGTGGCCCGCGGGCTGTAGTTTGAGGGCCCCTGCTCTGTAATGTAAGTTCCCACCCTGAGCATCCTGTCCGCCTTGTTGACCATCATGGCTCCATCCCTTGAAAACACCTGGCGCATGACAATTGCTCAGAAAGACGAGTAGAATGAGCCCAGACAGCGTGGCTCAGTGGTTGAGCATCAACCTCTGAACCGGGAGGTGGGGCTCGATTCCTGGTCAAGCCACATGCCCGGGCTGCAGGCTGCATCCCCAGTGTGGGGCGTGCAGGAGGCAGCTGATCAATGATTCTCTCATCATTGATGTTTCCATCTCTCCCTCCCTCTCCCTTCCTCTCTGAAATCAATAAATATGTATTTTAAAAAGCACTAGTAGAATGAGAAATGATACAATAAATGACCCCAGAACATAAAAGAATATAGTTGCTCTGTGTGGTGCCAAATGATGAGGCGGGCACCCTGGGCAGGAATTTCAGGAGCATATGCCCCCGTTCACCCTGTGAAGCAGCACTTCCGACAGCCAGAGCCTCCGAGGAGGCCGGCTCTGCAAGGAGTGATCTGCTCCTCCCGGGGGAGGCACTGGCAGGGGCTAGAGAGCCATCTGTCCAGGAGGCTCCAGCAAGGAAGACACTGCTGACATCACCAGAGCCCCCCAGGGTTCATTTCTGTCCTGGCCGCCATTCCTGCCAAACCAACCTTCTGCTGACATGAAGTCATCGGGCGGAGAGGAAGGATTCCCAACCCTCAGAGGAGTGACTCAACCCACGTGTGAAGAGTGGCTCCCACACGCAGGGCCACAGAGCAGCTGTGCAGCTTGTCATGCAAGCCGGCCTCCGAGTCCCACGTGAGCTCATTTCTCCAGGCGACTCCACGCCACTGTCCCAGCCGTTACCGGTTCCCTCCGGCCATCACTTCTCCCCGGCCCGCTGGGTTCTTTGCCATCATCATGCAAACACGCCACTCCCATCTTTAAAAAATACCCTTGGTGGACCCCACTGCCCTTGCCCAATTGTGAATAGTGCTGCTATGAATGTGTGTATACCCAATTTCTCTTCTTTTAAAGAAAAGTTCAGTCTCTATCCAGTGTCCCTCCTCCCCCTGACTGTTGAATACACCCCATCAAAGACACCAGTCACCTCCAAGTTGCACAATCAATGGAGACTCCTCAGTCCCCATCTGAGCCTGCACCTCAGTAGCATTTGGCTCAGGCGGTCCCTCCCCCTTTGAAACACGCCCTCACTTGCCTTCGAAGACACCACACCCTCCGACTTGTCTCCTACCTCCCTCGTCGCTCTTTCTCCTCCTTCCATCTGCCCTCCATCCGGATTTCCTAACAGTGGAGAGCTCAAAGGCGCGATGTGAAACCATTTCTTTTCTTTCTTCAGTTTTCTCCTCCTCACATGTGACCATGTAGTGGTTTCACCTGGGTCATGACTTTACTGTTTATACACCTGGTACTGCCCGCTCTGCAGCCAAAACCACTCCACTGGACCCCACGCCCATGTTCCAGTGTCTCCTTGACAGCTGACACTCATCTCTGCAGATCCGAACCACGATCATGATATTCCCCGTCACAGTCACTGTCACCTTCCGGTGGCCAGACCGAGGACCATGGAGCCATCCTGACGTCTCTTTTCCATACCATCTACCCAACCCATCGCATCCTGTCACTCAAGTTTCAAGACATAAATAAAGTTGGACTTTTACTTCATGCCACATGGATTCTTAGATATGACACCAAAAGAAAAAGCAGTAAGAGAAAAAAATAGATAAACTGGATTGCATCAACTTTTGTGCATACACAGACATCAAGAAGTGAAAAGACAACCTAGAGCAGTGGTTCTCAACCTTCTGGCCCTTTTAAATATACTTCCTCGTGTTGTGACCCAACCATAAAATTATTTCCGTTGCTACTTAATAACTGTAATGTTGCTACTGTGATGAATCCTAATGTAGATATCTGATATGCAGGATGGTCTTAGGCAACCCCTGTGAAAGGGTCGTTTGACCACCAAAGGGGTCGCAACCCACAGGTTGAGAACCGCTGACTTAGAGAATGAAAAATATATCTGACAAAGGTCTAGTATCTAGTATCAAATACATGAAGAACTCTTATAACTCAGAAACAAAGACAATCCAATTTTAAAAGGGGCAAAAGGCTGAACAGACACTTCCTCAAAGAAGATGTGCAAATGAGACACATGATGGGAGACTCAATGTCATTTGTCATAATTCATTAGGAAAATGCCAATCAAAACCACTTCACACCCACAGGATGTCTGCAATCAAAATAAATGAACGATAACAAGTTTCAGTGAGGATGTGGGGAAACTGGAACCCTTGTACATTGCTAACTGGAATATAAAATGGTTCAAATGATCTGGCAGTTCTCTGGAAAGTTACACACAGAATTACTCTATGGCCGGTCAATTCTACTCCCGGGCACATACCCAAAGGAAATGAAAAAAGGGACTCAAAAAAGTACATGTATACACACATTCACAGCAGCACGATTCACAACAGCCAAACGGTGAACACATCCCAAATGTCCATCAGCTAATGAATGGGTAAACAAATAGCTTACAAACCATAAACTACATACATACAACCAGGAGGTCACGGTTCGATTCCTGGTCAGGGCACATGTCCAGGTTGAGGGCTTGATCCCCAGTGTGGTGCATGCAGGAGGCAGCTGACCCTTGTTCTCTGTCATCATTGATGTTTCTCTCTCCCTCTCCCTTCCTCTCTGACATCAATGAAAATCTATTTTAAAAAATATTTCCGGACTGTCACCGAAGATACCACACGACAGCTCCCTCCAAGCATGTAAATGCCCAGGACACTCCATCAGTCGGCAAACGAATCTAAATCAAATTCCATCTGATTGAAAATAATCACCATGTGCTGCCCAGCGCTGGAGCCCGAAGTTCCCGAGAATACTCGTGGTAATTGCACGTTGCTATTTACGTGCCCGAGTCGGCGGCGTGTGCTGGGAGCCATCTGAGCGCAGGCCCCAGGCAGAGCCCGGGAACATCACTCCCCACGTGCGTCCACGCTGCCCGCCCCTCCTCCCCGCCTCCCCGTGGGGCAGGCGCTCCGGTGTCAGGTGCACCGCCGGCCACAGGATGGAAATGGATGATTGCAGGTATTTTATTTTCAACTAAAGTGCCGCCACAAGAGATTTTTCCAGCTCAGTGGACTGTAAGTTAAACCATCAAGGGCTAAATATGCTTTTGCACAGCCCTACAAGACTCTGCTTGTAAACAGGCACAAAATACTAATGGCGACAATAACGGAAAGTTATTTTCATGATGGGGGTGCGCCTGGTAGCCACCAATTCTCCAACGCAGTCAGGGTGTTGAGTGGGGAATGAGGAAGACCAGCTCTGAGATGAACTTGTCCCAAGACCCCCGTTAGGCGAGCATCCATCAGCCCCCACTCTGCCCTGCGTTCTACCATCATGGGTTTTCACCATCACCATCATCAGAAATAATTAGAAAGCAGGACACCTGGGTTCTAACTCCAGCTCTGCAGCTAATGGTCTAAAGAGCTGAAAAACCTGCAATCTCTCTGAGCTACAATGGGCTGATGGAAAAACGAGGGGGTTGGCAGTAAGTGCTTACAAATGATCCTAACTTATAAAGGCAAACACAGAAAAATACCACGGGATAAGAAAGGAATGCTTTTCACCTGAGGGGAACCAGGAAAATGAAAAACCTTATAAAGTGAGATGGAAATGAGGATTAGAAAAGAACTAACAGATTTCAGCCCTGTAAAGACGAGGCCTACAAAAACGCAAAGGAAAATGCTGCCATACTCCACATGCCTGTTGGCCAGTAGCTCTACTTTTGAACACAAGCCCCCAGAGAAAATATCCCTCAAGAAAAATCAAAGTCCGCCACCAAAAAGGCTGCGCAGCAGCGTGACATGCAGGAGAGGCGCCCTGCACGCAGCCTGTCAGGACGCACGGGCGCCGCGGAGCGAGACCCGGCTGTGCTGACAACATGGAACAAAGGCCTCCCCGGCCCATGTTTAAATGCTCAGCGGCCTTCCGAGGGTGGAAATACCCAACAGGATAGAACAGGAAGCGTAAAGGTTCGTTGCCAGATGCACTTGCCCTCCTCGGGATTTTACAAAAAAACAGACTGATGCAAACCGGCAGAGCACCTGGATCATGGGTCCATCCTTTCTACAATAGTCATTCCAGCGGCAAAACATAAAAGGGGGTGGGGGAGGGGAGAAGGGGGTGCTTTCCAAGCTGGAGTCCAGCCTTTACATCTCTTCTATGCACCTTTTCTAACACAACTAATCCCCCTTATGTCTCCATCTCATGCGGAATGGTTTTCAGGCACCTTCACAGAGATTGTTACCGAACTGTCTGTAAGACAGTCCGCATCCGTGCACCTATAGACCAAAACACCTCCGTGCAAGGCCCAGTGCGCCGGGGATGTGCCCTATGAAAGCACGTCATACGTATCGCTGGACCACTCTCCTCCACGCCCCGACCGTCACCAATGGGAAACTAAAGGGAACGTCAACAGTTATAGGTTATAACTTCAACGTAACCCTTGACTCTCAAGTCAACCTTAATACGGTAGGACTTGCCATGAGGCAAAGGCCTTGGGGACTGTTGCATATTTCTTAGGTACAATGGCCTCATCCTCAAACACTGCAAGTCCCCAAACCATGGCAAAGTGCTCCCTCTGGCTGGCCCAGCAGAAGACCCCTGGCAGCTTTAGGGTGTGAGGTAAATGGACTGCTGCTGGCCACAGAATTCATGCACATAATCACGGCATGGCATTTGGGTCCAGTGTGTAGATGCACCTTCGGATGACCATCCCACTGAAAAACAACCCTAAGACACAAAAGGCAAAAATCTAGAATTCTTCTAAGTAAGGATTCTCCAAAAAAATCTTAGCCTGTGACAACACTCTTGTAAAAAGGAATGTCATGTATCACAAAAGTCTATTTTCTTCCTCCCAAAAAGAATTTTTTTCTATGAATCAACATTTTGAAGTTTCTGTTTTAAGCTCTAAGATGCTGGTATCCTTTAACATATTCCATGAATGAAACAGAAAATTAATGTGTCATGAGAGGAACAGTTTTTTTAAAAAAGCTAAAAAATAAAAATGGTAAGAACTGGGTCCCAGGATTTAAAGAAATTCTCCCAGAGACGACCACACACACTTCTCTTGATGACAGCTACAGCAGAGCGTCAAAAGCATTTCCAATCTTCCGCATTCGGAACTCAGGGAACCTTCCAAGTGTACAGATTACACTAAAAAGACACTGGCAAGCGGCTATACCCATTCCTACTGTCACCAGCATTATCGGAGAATTAGAAAACAGGCTTTCGTTTTTGCACCTGTTTAACATGCCAATGCATTTCATCTTAAATCAATGGTTTCTACTGACAGACCATATGTTTATTTGCAACCAATAAATTCAAGCTCTTAGGAAAGAGATTAGGAGAAATTATTCATTTAAAAATGAATCTAAAAAATAAATTGCCAAAATGCAACATATTCCACTGACTTTTTTTTATCCATCACAATGATTCTATAAAATTGAATCTATTTTTTTTCAGCATTCAAATAACATTTACAGGTCACATGGGTCCTCAGATGCCTCGTAATAATTTTAGGGATTTAAAGGAAATGACGTATGTGCAGAAAAACTCCAAGACTCACATTTAGCTCGACCAAATCAACACGCTCTGATTAGAATTAAACCTCTATCTTGTTAACCATTACCCATCAGATGAGATAGCAATTCAATATTGAAACAGGCTGATCTAATATTTACTCATTAAAATACCATGTAATGAGGCAGGGATGAGATGTCTTTTTTAAAAAAAATCGACTTCAGAAAGATCACATAGGTACGAGCAAATCACAATTATAGAATACAAATGAAAATAAAATGACAAGCTGCAGCAAAGAAGGTGAGGAGCTAAGAGTCATTTACATTTCCAAGTTCTCTGTCTAGGTCAGTGGTTCTCAACCTTGCACATTAGAGTCACCTGGGAATCTTTTTAAAATCCTGATTTCTGGGCCTCATCCTCCGGAAATTCTGTTTCTTTGTTATGGGGTGGGGACACAACATTAGTAACAAAGAAACAGAATTTCCAGAGGATGAGGCCCAGAAATCAGGATTTTAAAAAGATTCCCAGGTGATTCTAATGTGCAGCCAAGGTTGAGAACCACTGGTAGCGTATTCTTAAGTCCTGTCCCACTAAGGTTCTTCAGGGCTGCAGACACTTCCATCAGGGCTGGGTGGTGGAGTCCCGTGTAAATTAATTAGTTGAGGTGGCACTGATCTTTCTAAAAGCAGCTCTCCAAAACACCCTCAGAGATAGGCACGATACGCAGGGAATTAGAATCTAAATACAACTTACTAATCAATTCTTCTTGCTTCCACATTTCAATGACATTCTGTGCAATGATAAATAAGTCCATGAAAATTCAACTAACCAATCTTTTATTTGATTTCAATTAGAGGTAAAAGTGAGGGGGGGGGCGAGTTTCAATTCTGCCTTTGACGCTCACGTTCTCTCTCAGGTTTTATCCACACTGGCACGAGTTTTCATAAGATAACTATACACGAACTTGATCCATATGTAAGCAGGAGAGGAGCCTATATTTGACATTCACATATGCAACAACCGAATTAGCTATGGCGTAATGTCTATAAACAATGTCATAACGAAAGTACGCGTTTCATGCTCCCGCCTCAGACTTTACCTGCTCAAGCTGTTCGTTATGCTAAATATTAAAGTCTGACATGTTTTTCCGAAGAGAATATCACCATAATTTCTGTAATATAAAACAGTAAGTGGGTTGTTGCTGTAAATAACTTTTAAAACCATTTAGAATCAGACGGTTGGTTAAGTATTCTCCAACATAAGTAAAGTATGTGCAGAAACAGTAAAGATTAGTCATGTCATGGCTTCCACCGTAATTTAAAAATGGAAAGTTTTCAAGGGATCGAGAGCCCGCCAACGCCGCATGAGGGACCCACACAGGAGGTCCCTGCACGCTCACGGGGCGACCGAGGAGTCCCCACTTGCTAGCAGGAGAGCCGATGCGCGCCTTTTGGGGGTCAAGGGCACAGGCACTGTACGGACAAGGAGGGGGAGACTGTACCATTGAGAAGAGGCTGTCCTTCATGCACGTCCTGGGACAAGACCGCGCTGTACACGTCCTCGGGAAAGCCGGTCTTGCACGTGGCGACCTCCCCGGCCCCTGCCGATGCCTGCAACACAGAAAAGAGTGTGTCCAGCGCTGCGCCTCCTCCACGGCCCGCGGCCCGCGCCTGGCTTCCCAGCGATCGCGCACCAACACCCCCTGGGCCCCGAGGGCGACCCCTGGGATGTGGAGGCAGCAGGGTGAGCTTTTTGACAGCCGGCTGGAAGAAACAAACCCCACTCCTCTCGCCCAGTAACACGTAAATAACACCCATCCCGATCCTCCTCCCCAGGACCTGCTCCTGTGGCTGAAGAACCAGCAGGGACCTGCGGGGGGGGGGGGGGGGGGGAGGGGGGCGCCCAGCAGCGTGCAGATCCCACTCCAGCATCGCACCTTCACTTTCAAGAAAAGTGCACACATCCCAGTGTGCCGCGCCAGCACAGCCAAGTTCGGTGAGCCTGAGAGGGCGGTGAAGGATGGAGAGAAGACAGACAGAGAAGAACGCTGGGGCTGGGTAGGACGCTGTTCTCTCTGATGGAGAGCTAAGGACAGCACCACGGCCTGTAAGCTGAGTCTTTATTTTATAGCAGATCCCACGAGGCAAAGTAAGGGCGTGGTTACAATGTTCTCGTGGGTTTCGAATCTACTCAATTACACGCACCTGATCCAGCTTTGTTTACCTGCTGCACCTCCCATAGGCCATATACTCAGCCACGTGGGCCCACAGGTTCGGACCATCAGGTCAAGCTCACAGCCATAGCCTTTGGCCATCATTGTGCTAGGACTTGCACGTGGGACTTGCACATGGCTTTGCCACGAGAGGATTATGCCCTCTCATTAGTCCGAGGCTTGAACCTGTCCAAACGCTGTAGCCGCTCTCCACATCCAAGCACACGGCCTTCTATATCCTCATCTCACTCTCTGGGGACGTCTGTGTCACTATTTACTCCGATAATTAAAAAACAAAACGGCAATATGTACATTCACTGCAGGATAGAGTGTATTTTATACCAAGTAAAAGCAACCTATCCCAATGTGTGCGTGTGTGTGTGTGTGTGTTTCAAGGGTAGGGATACAGCCGGCGTGGCTCAATGGTTGAGCACTGACCTATGAACCAGGAGGTCATGGTTCAATTCCAGGTCAGGGCACATGCCCAGGGTTGCAGGGTTGAACACTGAGTGCGTGCAGGAGGCAGCCGATCAATGATTCTCATCACTGATGCTTCTCTCTCTCCCCCCATCTCCCTTCCTCTCTGAAATAAAATATTTTTTAAAGTGTGTGTGTATATATATATATATACACACACACACACACACACACACACACACCCACACACCACTATGTTTCTTTTCTAGACTTCAATCTGGAACGTGAGCCCTGGCCACCTCCCTCTGTCACCTGCACAGGCAACTCCCTGGGGCTGAAAACTCCACCACACCGCGCCCTCCACCCAGCCTCCCGCTGTCCCGCTGCTCCCTCCAGCCCCGCACATCCTCACAGGACCCTGGTCCTCAGACAAAGCGCAGCATCTGCATGAGTTACGGAAGTCCCCCCACTGAGGAGGACCCAACACGGGGAGGGGGCGTGCAGGCAGGATGAGGAGGGAGGGCAGGGGCTGGAGGGCATCAGGTGCATGGGCACTGCTGAGAGGCAGAGACCAGGAGGGAGACAGGGTGCGCAGGGATGTATCGGAGACTCTGGGGAGTGTCCAGCACTACTGGCTGCTGAAGCTGCGAGAGGGGTGCTCCTGGCTGCTAGTGGCTAGAGCTCAGGATGGCTCCCAACCATCCCCCAATGCCTAGGACGCTCCCCCAGTGAATTACCCACCCCAAATGTCAGTAGCTCAAGGGAGACACCCAAGAAAAAGGGGTGTCCTCCTGCCCTTTGACCCCTCCAGCGGTGGGAAGCTCACCTCTTCAAACAGCTCCCCACACCCTTATTAGAACACCCTCCCTTCCAGAAAGCACAGCCCAGCGCGTGGCTCCCCCAGCATGAACTCCCCGCTCTCCCCGGCAGAGAGGACACCCTGGAAGTCAGAATGTGAGAGAGGACCAGCCCCTCCAAAAGCTCCCCCAGCACGAGGCTGAGGCTGAGTCACGTGCGTTCTCTTAGCGTCTGAACGATGGGTCAGCAGTGTGTTCTGGAAAAGGGCCAGACAGTGACTGTGTGAGGCTCTGCAGGCCATCGGCTTTCTGCTGACACCATGCGACTGCTGATGTCGTCAAAAGTCCCCGACAATCGGAACTGCAGGCACAGGGCGCTGCTCATTCTATAAAACTTACGGACACTGAGCTCGGAATCTCACTCATTCCGGTGTCAGAGCACATTTTCTTTCTTCTTTTGGTTCTTTTTAAAAGCATGTGAGCATTTAAAACGGTGGAAAACACTCTTGGCCAGACAGAAGCATGCATCGGGACCGTGGCTTTCAGACCCTGACGGCGTGAGTGTGTTCGGTTTTATAGAACAGGAAGCGATCCACCTTTTACAAATGAGCAAAGAGGCTCTCACTTCTCGGTGAATCCCCAAGCCCTCCCATCGGGGAGCAGGGGGAGGCAAGATTCTAACCGTAGAGTCTTCCCAAGGACAACCAATAATCACTCTTCTTTCAAGGAACATTGACCGAGTTGTCCATTTGCCACCGGAAACAGAACAAGCCACCACCCTGCCCTTAAGAAGTTCAAAGCCTAACATGGGAACAAAATAAAGACCTGAGTGACTGCAATAGCCAGTGTAGACTGGGAAGTAAAGATATGCAGAGGGTATGGGGCCTGGGGGCCTCCCACGCAGGGCACAGGAGTAGCTGGCAGTGGGGGAGTAGCTGGCAGTGGGGGAGTAGCTGGCAGTGGGGGAGTAGCCCACATGGGGATGGTGGGAAGCCATCCAGGCAGCCGCTGCCTGAGCTGGAACGAGGCAGCGAGAGACAGGGAGAGACAGCGTCCCGCCTGGGGAATGACAATGAGCACAGTGTCCCTGGAGACCAAGGAGCCAGGCAGAAAGTCAGAAGTTGAGGCTGGAGAGTTAGATGGGGTGAGGTCCTAGATGTGGGGGCCTGGGGTTGTCCTGTTGGCTTGGGGGAGCCAGGCACAGATTTTAAGCAGAAGCGGGTGGTGTTTGATAGAGAATTCTCTGAGGCTTCGTGGGAAATGTGGAGGGGAGGTTGAGGGGGGACAAGTGACAGCTGGGAGACAAGTCAGGGCACAGACTCGAGTCAGGCAGGGGCTGCGGCAATGAAAAGGGGGCCGACCGTATCCGCACGCAGACAGTTAAGGACAGGGCTCCCCACGGAAGGAGGCTGGGGGGGAGGGGGAAATGGGGCCTCCCCACGTTTCAGCTCAGTGACCCTGGACTTGGGCGGCACAGACTAAGAAAGATAATCCAAAGGAGGACAATCAGGAACAAAGCGCACACACAGCAGCAAGACCGGACCGAGACCTGCCGTGGAATCAGCGCCACAGCTGGAGCGCACGCAGGCTCCTCCCTAAGGATGAGGACAAGTTTGCCGGGAGAAGGGAGAAGCGGGAAGGGCGGTCATTGCGCGAGGAGTGCAGCGCGGACGAAGGCCCTGCTGATTCACGTTGGGTCGTAGCTACACCAGGCAACTGCTAGGCCACAGCTTCCAGTCTCTCTGCTGCTGCTGTAGGGCTCCAGGGAAGGACAATTCCCATTTAACCCTACAAGACTGGCTCTCAATAATGAATAATTCCATCTGGATGTAGTCATTCCTCCTGACTTCCTGTATCAAGAAGACCTAACGGGACACCCCAGTGTCTTCATAAAGATGCTACTCAGATACGAAAGACAGAGCATGACTGGTACCCCGGCACTGCTCCCGACAGCAGGGGTGGGGAACATCGGCCCGCGGGCCATATAAGGCCCAAGGAGTTGTTTGTTCTGGCCCTGCCAAGGCCTTAGGGGGGAGTTCATTACATTTTGACCACCGATAGCAGGCTAATTTCTAAGCTGATAATTCGGTACGGCCCACGAATGAGGTTATAAATAGCCAAGTGGCCCTTGGCAGGAAGAAGGCTCCCACCCTGCTCTGCAGGGACTCCGGAGCCAAAGGCAGGCTCTGAAGGGCCAGCGTGGGGGGTCT